>NC_142118.1:5241250-5554375 GCF_056152115.1 Neolamprologus brichardi | reverse complement strand
AGCATTGAGGAATGCATGAAAATATCTAAATTAATGTTTAAGCTTATGAGTTAAAGTCTAAGGAGCTTGGAAAGAAAAGCGTCTGGACTTCTTTAGGTTGCTTGAAGATGTTTCACTACTCATCCGAGAAGCTTCTTCAGTTATAGGGTAAAATGGTGGAGAGTCCAGACTCTTTTCTTCCCAAGCTCCTTAGACTGCGATGACCTGGATGACTGAGAACATTTACAGACTTATGAGTTAAACATGTGCCTTTCCACAAATAACAAAATGGGTGAGCCTTAATTTGATCATTTGTATCTTAGAAGAAGCTTAAAGATAGATAAGAAGCAGAAAAGTAGAAGAGGAGACAAAAAAAGGAAGTTATTTTTGGAAGAATCTGACTACAGCAATGATGTATTATATAAGCCTTTCCTTCCTCTTTAGGAGTTTCTCTGTCCACTTTTACTTTTTCAACACAAACATCTATATCCTTGTAGCTTCAATCTGGCAAGAAATATCAGTCCTGTGGAAAAGACTTCAGTGAGGTTACGTAAAAATGAACAAATTCCCAAATTATAGCCAAAAAAAGAAGCCTCGAGTTCTTTTGGCTTTTCCCCGTTTGTCTTTCTTTCAATTCGTTCCCAATAAAGGCATAATTATCAGACTTATCTGCTATTGCTTGACTTCCCCTCAAGCATTTAGCTTTTTATTACACAAGATTGTTTGCTTTTTCCATGGAGAATCTAAAAAGGCAACTGGAGAGCAAACAATCTGCCCAAGGGCAATGCTTCATTCATATGAAGCAAAGAAAAAAGGGGTGGTTCTTCCCTTTCTTTCACTCTGTTTAAACAAGCATTGGTTTGGTAGCTTATGTGTAAACAGTGTTGACTTCACTGGTTGTAAATGAAAACAGTATACTTCAAACATGGAAATTACAACGTCACATCATCACTTTATATTTATCAAGATACAAATTTCTGTCAAATGATGGATAACAAATGTCTTTAAAAAAATCCTGGTGAGAAAAAAAAAAGGTTCTAAAATAATGTTTGTACTTCATTTGAGCTGAATTAAGAAACCCTTTTGACATAGTTTCCTACTTGTTGAGAACAAAGTCTAAAGCAGTTCTTCGACTACAAGTGAACACTAATAGTTTCATTGATTTTCTCTCTCTCTCTCTCTCTCTCTCTCTCTCTCTCTCTCTCTCTCTCTCTCTCTATATATATATATATATATATATATATATATATATATATATATATATATATATATATATATATATATATATAGTGGACAGGTTAACCCACTTGTCCAATCTAAAAAAATGCAGCATACTATACATAAGACTTGTGTTCACTCATCAGTAACAATACAAGTAACCAAATAGCTTAACATGGTAAACCTTTATTAATGGTTTTTGCACCGTTTCAAATAACAGTATTGTGTTTTGTTATATTTACAATAAAGAACAAAATTTGGAATGTCAAATACAAAAAGAACAAATGCATCAATACAACTCAATACAAAAACAAAAATGACGATCTGAAAACTCTAAAGATCTAAAGGAATGACTGAACTGCATGTGGTCAACGCAAGTGGAAATAAAGTTACGTTGGTCATCAAAAGTGTTTAGGAACAGACATTCCAGGCTCATTTACAACATTTAACATTAATTTTTGTATAACATTAGTTTTTTTTTAAAATCTAAACAGGAAATGGAAGCTGATTAGTCCACCTCTTCCATCCTAGATGTGTCATCATCTTCCCCTTCAAGAGGGGGCATGTCCTCAGTGGGTGCAGAGGTGTTATCGTCAGATGTCACATCATCTTCATCAATACCTGGAAGGAAAATAGGAGCAGATCAGTCAGCAAAGCAGGGGTAACTCGTTTACTGGCAAACATACCACCAAAAGATACAAGATTTAACAGATACTCACCAAGACCTAGTTTGATCATTCTGTAGATGCGGTTGGAGTGGGTCTGTGGGTCATCCAGTGTGAATCCTGAGGAGAGCAGGGCAGTCTCGAAAAGAAGGATGACCAGATCTTTCACAGACTTGTCATTCTTATCGGCCTCTGCCTTCTGCCTCAAGGTCTCCATGATTGGGTGGTCAGGATTGATCTCAAGGTGCTTCTTTGCTGCCATGTATCCCATGGTGGAGTTATCCCTCAGCGCCTGAGCCTTCATGATCCTCTCCATGTTGGCCGTCCATCCATATGTGCTGGTGACAATGCAGCAAGGGGAAGAAACTAGGCGGTTGGAGACTGTGACCTGCAGAGGAAAACAAAAGCCACCGGTATCAATCAGTTGAACAATAAAACAAATTCCGTTGTTATATTGTCATTTGGTTTCATCAGCTTACCTTTTCAACCTTCTTCTCTAAGATATCCTTCATAATTTTGCATAGGTTCTCAAACTGAGATTTCTTCTCCTCCTGCTTCTTCTTCTCCTCCTCATCCTCAGGCAGCTCCAGGCCTTCCTTGGTTACTGAAACCAAGTTCTTGCCCTCAAACTCCTTCAGCTGCTGGACACAGTACTCATCGATGGGCTCAATCATGTAGATGACCTCAAGGCCAGCTTTGCGAAGACGCTCCACAAAGGCAGAGTTGGCAACCTGGTCTTTGGTCTCACCTGAAATGCAGACATGATAATGTTGTTCATTCATGCCATATTGCCCACATGAGACAAGTTTTGTTTGCCGAACGCATGCTTTTGATTGGCGGTTTTAAAAGTGTCCTCACCAGTGATGTAGTAGATGTGTTTCTGGTTGTCCTTCATACGTGTGACATAGTCCTTCAGGGACACCATCTCATCTCCAGAGGCTGATGTGTAGTACCGCAGCAGCTCAGAAAGCTTCTTCCTGTTCTGGGAGTCCTCATGGATGCCAAGCTGTAATAAGGAAAACAGTCAACTGTTATCAACAGTGCAGATTTATTCAGCTGAATGTGCAAAAAAAATTGCAGGCGCTACCACTGGCATTCAATTGTTGTTAAGCTACTTTATAATATCCATACTGCTAGAGCTGAATTATTCAAGCAAAAGAATTAAAGACAAGATCTGGTAACCTTGCACCTCACTCAGTCAAGGCTGTGGATACTGACCTTGATGTTCTTGGAGAACTGCTCGTAGAACTTCTTGTAGTTGTCCTTGTCCTCAGCCAGTTCTGTGAAAAGCTCCAGGCACTTCTTGACCAGGTTCTTGCGGATGACCTTCAGGATCTTGCTCTGCTGCAGCATCTCTCTGGAGATGTTCAGTGGCAGGTCCTCAGAGTCCACCACACCCTTGATGAAATCTGATAGGAAGCAGAAAGGAAACTGTTAAAACTCTAAAGATTCCATTGTGTCATTTTCATTATGATAATTCTATTATTGTTAGGGCAATTGTAATCCATAGTTTAATACTCACTGAGATACTCTGGGATGAGCTCCTCGCAGTTGTCCATGATGAAGACTCTGCGCACGTACAGCTTGATGTTGTTCTTCTTCTTCTTGTTCTCAAAGAGGTCGAAAGGAGCACGCCGAGGCACGAAGAGCAGGGCACGGAATTCAAGCTGACCCTCTACTGAGAAGTGCTGTTAGGCAAAAAAATAAAAAATTAAAGTGATTATATATTGGACTACATTATATCAGACACAATTTTCCTCCTATAAAGTACGGCTACATTTTTAGGTATTTTTAAAATAACATCTCAAAAGCCCAACCTTGACAGCCAAGTGGTCTTCCCAGTCATTGGTGAGACTCTTGTAGAACTCTCCATATTCCTCATTCGTGATGTCATCTGGGTTTCGGGTCCACAGTGGTTTGGTCTTGTTCAATTCTTCCTGGTCAATGTACTTTTCCTTGATCTTCTTCTTCTTCTTCTTTTTGTCTGACTTGTCATGGTCATGTTCTTCATCTGATCCAACATCCTCAATCTCAGGTTTGTCCTCATCCTTCTCCTCATCTTTCTCCTCCTCCTCCTTCTCTTTCTCCTCCTCTGCCTCGTCGTCACTCACCTCCTTGTCCCTCTCTTTCTCCACCTGGAAGGAAAATACATTTGGTCACACACTAAAGAATTTCCCTACACCTTAGCCTTAGGCATAGCTGGACTGGCCATCGGGCATACCGGGCATTTGCCCAGTGGGCCAATGGTGATTTTTCGTTTTTAAGGGCCGATGATTTTTTTTTAATTTATTTTTTTATAACAGTATAAACAATGAAAGGTGATGGATTGGCCAGATGCTGGCAGATGTGTAAAAATAACTCAGTTGTTTGGTGGTGGCTATGGCGGAGCTGCCACAAGAGGCCCGGTGGATGAGGGAAAGGGGAGGCAGGAGGAGCAAAGACCAGAGGCGGCCGCCCGTCCGAGTGTCAGGTGAACTGAACTTCAGGTAAGAAGTTATGACCTGCAGTCTATCTGGGTCAGATATAATCCAAGTTTAGGTGTAGTTTATTTTCGTTGTGCTGAGTTTTTACCGTCAGTTACAATAACTTGTACTGCGTACTAGCTAGCATGACGGAGTTTCTACAGCTGGGTGGGTGCTATGTTACTGATAGTGAACTTTATTTTATTCATAAGGTTGCCAACCGTCCCCTGAAAAATGGAATTTTCCCGTATTCAGAGAAATATCACGCGGTTCGCATTGAGGTGAAAAGGAACACAGTTTGTCCTGTACTTCAGCTAGAATGGAAAAAGACACAAAGCTGGAGTTTTTCTGTCTTTACGCTGTCAGCTGTCTCTTCTTCTCTCATTCAATCGTGAAAGTGATCAATGATCAGTTGATCGGCTTTTCTGTCTTGCTTGTTTATCGCCCACTTTGCGCCAGAAAGAGGAAACCAGCAGATGTTGCGTTAAACAACAGCAGCACGTTTAAGCTTGATCAGCTGTTAGAATTTATTTAATATTAATTTCTAGTATCAGCTGATGTTTGCTGGAGCCACAGCTGTAAAAGCTGCTGGTCATTATGTCAGTTTGGTTATCTGGGGGAGAGGGAAGCATGAAGATGAAACCAGGAGATATCCTTACTGAATCATCAGAGCTGAACAGGTGATGGAGAAACAAGTTTACCTTTTAGGTGAAAGAATGAGTTGAAGGGAAGTTATGAACTGTTTCTGAGAGACAAATAACACCAGGATCCTTTTCTAAGTTGCTGACAGCTGGTAACTGTGCAGGGGCGGGTCTAGCAAAGCTTTGCCAGGGGGCCAGGTAGGGCATTAACAGGGAGAGGGGGGCACAAATACCACAAAAACCTTTCTTATTCTTATTTAAAATATCTAGCTTTTATTAAATAATTATCTGAATCTTACAACCAAAGTTTTTTTCTGATGTACAACGTATAGAAATCATACATATACCAACAAGACAGTGTACATCACTGTCACAACAGCGTTTTGCTTTATGGTTTTTCCTATAATACCTGGTGGGCCGGTCTGTAGTCAAAATGCCCGGGCCGATTCTTTGTCCCAGTCCAGCCCTGGCCTTAGGGAGTCACTATTTTATAATATCAGTGTTTCAGAGATTTATTGAGCAACTTTCTCAGAAGTCTAAAGTGCAGAAGCTATCTGCAATAGTTACAAATTTAATTCCTCTATGGGATCATTAAATATGACTTAAGTACTTACAAATAGCGTAATAGGGTAGCCAATGAACTGTGAGTGCTTCTTAACAATCTCTTTGACCCTTCGCTCTTCAAGGTATTCTGTCTGGTCTTCTTTGAGGTGCAGGATCACTTTAGTTCCACGTCCCAGTGGCTCAGCTGTAGAGGAAGACCATAGGTCAGTATACTTTATAACCACTGGGTTAAATGATTAATAATTCACTTCAAATTCTGGGTTATATCACTTACAGTTGTCTACTTTAACTGTGAATGAGCCACCAGCAGATGATTCCCAGGCGTACTGCTCGTCATCGTTGTGCTTGGTAACGACTGTCACCTTCTCGGCTACCAGGTAGGCAGAGTAGAAACCCACACCGAACTGACCGATCATGGAAATGTCAGCTCCAGCCTGCAGAGCCTCCATGAACGCTTTGGTGCCGGACTTTGCAATTGTGCCCAAGTTGTTGATCAGGTCAGCTTTGGTCATGCCAATACCTGTGTCAACTAGGGTTAGAGAACGCTCCTCTTTGTTGGGAATGATCTCAATTTTGAGGTCTTTGCCAGTTTCCAGCTTGGTAGGATCAGTGAGACTCTCATAGCGGATTTTGTCCAGTGCCTGACGGAGCAAAACACAATGTTAATTGTTTAAACAAATTCCAGAATTTATTCTGTATTGATAATAATATAATTCAATTTCTTAAGGGAAAAAAAAGCATGTAATTTAATTTTTTTTATTTTAAATAATAAACACAGCAACACAGACTAATACTGAAAACCTACATCTGAGGAGTTGGAAATAAGTTCCCTGAGGAAGATCTCTTTGTTGGAATAGAAAGTGTTGATGATCAGGGACATAAGCTGAGCAATCTCAGCCTGGAATGCGAAGGTCTCTGCCTCCTCCTCCATTGGTTGGTCATGCATTTCAGGCATCTGAGTGAAGACGGAGAACAAATATTGATTTTTAGAAAACACATTGACTAAAGTGACTGGAACACAATATAAAATACTATTTTTATGACACTAAATGTTTGCATCCCAGCAACGTACATTTGAAAAACACTGCCAATCCTTCTTATGTAAGATGTTGCAGTTACAGCTTATCCTTATTAAGTAGCCTCGATGTTACATTAAGGAATTAACAGCAGTTCAAACTAAAGCAAATTCTCTGTAGATGTGTAGTATATAGTGACTTTCCTGGGTTTCTTTCTTGCTTACTTTCATAATTTTGTATTAAAAAGGTACAAGGACCTTTTTTTCCCTTCTTGGACTGTGAATTTAATCTCTGCTTGGTTATTGGCTAATCAGAGATTAACACATGGCTTGAATAGCATATCCGTATCAGCAGAAATGACTCCACCTGCTGGTTTCCCAGGTGAAGTGCAAGTTTCTAGAAGGTACGAGGAGGCAAGAAGAACTCTCTAGCAGTTTCCATAGGAATCAAAAGCTCCGCCTCTCATACAGCTGACGAGATTATAAGAATGCACACTCTGTACCTACTGATTTTGCACTGAATTAAAACCTGGTACAAGGATAAGGTGGCCCAAAAATATTGCAGAAATTTTAGCACAGGAAATTTGATTAAGGTTCAAACAGTTAAACCCCTGCTTAACATAACACCTTCCTCCCAAATGCATCACTAAAGCATCCTGCCATGTGGCTACTGTCCGGCAGGTTTGAATTCTGAAATGAGGCACAATAGGAATCAAATTCTTATTACCGTTTATGAAGCTGACATTAATATTCTCAGAGCAGATATTAATACTTTTTAATCAGTTTTTAAAGACCAAGTGCTGTAACTAGATTTCACCCTTTCTTCACTTTAGCCTCACTTTCTGTCCAGACATGACAAAAATGTCAGCTTCGTTTATAAATTAATGTCAAATAAGCTAACATTTAGTACTATTAAATCTGAATTTCAGGGAGTGTAATATTTTCGTATCCCAAATGTCTGTGGTAAGGCTGTATTTACCTTGGTTTGCAGTGTGCCCAAAACTCCTGAGGAAGATGTGTAGAGATCCTTCCTTATTCGCAGGTTCGTTGACTGCTAATGCTCCTATGGAAACTGGTGTAACGGTGCGGTTTTTATACCCTCTATGACCATTCCAGAAATCCTCCTGACACAAGCTTCCAGAACCGTCTGGAATCCTCCTGCTCGGCGGTGGCCGCTCACTGGCCCGGTGGCCTGTCAATCATGGTGCGTGTACATGCCTCTCTGCCTTTCTTGGCAGAAGGAGGCGGGATTAAGGGAGGGGACGCTGAGCCTAATGAGTAAGGCATGTGAGAGCAGAAACTAAAATGAACCATGCTGTATTCACTGAAAATTCCAGAATACATGATAAATCAAACGATGTAATTGATAAATGTAAGCCAGCTGTATAATGCGCTTCTCTAATACAACTTTTCACCTTTCTGTATTATTGTTTGTAGGAAGCAAGAACAAGTGATAAAATAAAGTGCAGTAGATCAATGAAAAGTGACAGGTGTCATTTTTAAAATATATTTTATTACAAATTTGATTGCTTTTCATAAAAAATGTTACAAAAGAGATATAAGTCAAACCCCCAGTGACTTAATAATACTCTTAGTGATTGTCAGAAGTTTTATAAGTGGCCGATACAATATAAACTAAAGCCACTGTGGTCTGTATTAATTCCATCAACTTTTTCTGACTAGCACATTGTTTACTAACAGAAATTCTGCTAAAAAATAATGTACATTTAAATTAGGAACATAAATTACAAAAATAAAAATGAAAGCCAGAAAAAGTCTAGTAAATAATTTAGTCAACTTCCTCCATTCTTGATGTGTCATCATCGCCTTCCAAGACTGGCATATCTTCATCAGCGGGCTGAATTATGTCTTCAACTGCAGAATCATCATCATCAATTCCTGTGTATAGAAATACATCCATTAAAAAACAAATTCCTCAATTAATGTATAATAACCTAACTACTACCTGAATGTTCAAAGGAAAAGATATACATACCAAGACCAAGTTTGATCATTCTGTAGATGCGGTTAGCATGTGTCTGTGGGTCTTCCAGTGTGAATCCTGAGGAGAGCAGAGCGGTCTCGAACAGGAGAATGACCAGGTCCTTCACAGCTTTGTCGTTCTTGTCAGCCTCTGCCTTCTCCCTCAAGGTCTCAACAATTGGATGCAAGGGATTAATCTCAAGGTGCTTCTTTGCAGTCATGTAGCCCAAGGTGGAGTTGTCTCTCAGTGCCTGAGACTTCATGATCCTCTCCATGTTTGCCGTCCATCCATAGGTGCTGGTGACAATGCAGCAAGGGGAAGCAACCAAACGGTTCGAAACTACAACCTGTCAGGATAGAAATTCAGTATCTTTAGTATGTTTGAACACAGTCAAGCCAACTTCTCATCCCTAACAATGTTAACTATAATAACTGTATCATTTTCTGAAGAAGAAAAATTACCTTTTCAATCTTCTTGTCAAGGATGTCCTTCATGATCTTGCAGAGGTCCTCAAACTTAGTCTTGAGCTCTTCCTGCTTCTTCTTCTCATCCTCATCTTCAGGCAGCTCCAGGCCTTCCTTGGTTACTGAAACCAAGTTCTTGCCATCGTACTCCTTCAGCTGCTGGACGCAGTACTCATCGATGGGCTCAATCATGTAGATGACCTCCAGGCCAGCTTTGCGAAGGCGCTCCACAAAGGCAGAGTTGGCAACCTGGTCTTTGGTCTCACCTGTTAAAGTTATTTCAATATGGTATTTAATGAACTTAAACTCCTGGGGAATACTTGAAAACAAAGGAAAATAAACCACACTGAATAACTTACCAGTGATGTAGTAGATGTGCTTCTGGTTATCCTTCATACGAGAGACATAGTCCTTGAGGGAAACCATTTCATCTCCAGAGGCTGAGGTGTAGTAGCGGAGCAGCTCAGACAGTTTCTTCCTGTTCTGGGAGTCTTCATGGATTCCAAGCTAAACATAAAAAACAGCGTGTGATTTTATGGTATTAAAATCCATGCAAGATGATTGGTAACTGACATTTTTTCTGAAGTTTTAGAGGTGAAGAAATTCAGATGGATGAACCTACCTTGATGTTCTTGGAGAACTGCTCATAGAACTTCTTGTAGTTGTCCTTGTCCTCAGCCAGTTCTGAGAAAAGCTCCATGCACTTCTTGACCAGGTTCTTGCGGATGACCTTCAGGATCTTGCTCTGCTGCAGCATCTCTCTGGAGATGTTCAGTGGCAGGTCCTCAGAGTCCACCACACCCTTGATGAAATCTGAGTAGGGAAAATAAACTGGTCAGCTACCCAAAGCCAGGAGTTGAGTTCCAAAAACAATTACTAATAACTATGAATTTTGAGAGAATGCGTCAAGATTTATGTGTTACTTCATTGTTACTTACTGAGGTATTCTGGGATCAGTTCTTCACAGTTGTCCATGATGAAGACCCTGCGCACATAAAGCTTGATGTTGTTTCTCTTTCTCTTGTTTTCAAAGAGGTCAAACGCAGCTCTTCTGGGTACAAAGAGCAAGGCGCGGAACTCCAGCTGGCCTTCCACTGAGAAATGCTGCGGGGGTAGATATGTATTAATTAGCATAACATTATTGCAACTGGTGTTGCTAAATATGTTAGATAAATAAGATTTAGCTTACCTTCACAGCCAGGTGGTCTTCCCAGTCATTGGTAAGACTCTTGTAGAACTCGCCATACTCTTCATTGGTGATGTCATCAGGGTTACGGGTCCAGATAGGCTTGGTCTTGTTGAGCTCCTGGGCATCAATGTACTTCTCCTTGACCTTCTTCTTCCTCTTGTTCTTGCCATCCTTTGTATCTTCATCCTCATCAGAGCCAACGTCCTCAATCTTAGGTTTGTCCTTGTCCTCAGTAGCCTCTTTCTCAACCTCCTCTTCCTTTTCTCCCTCCTCCAGGTCTACTTCCTTCTCCCTTGTCTTCTCCACCTTAAATATGCAAAGGCATATTTAAAATTTGTTTTGCCATGCCATTATCACAGTCAATGTGTGGTTATTATCAAGTATCGATTGAATAATTGTTCTTACTGTGTAATTAAAAACTTACAAAAAGTGTGATGGGATAGCCAATGAACTGTGAGTGCTTCTTCACAACTTCTTTGACGCGCTTCTCCTCGCAGTACTCTGTCTGGTCTTCCTTGAGGTGAAGGATCACTTTTGTGCCTCTGCCAATTGGCTCTCCTAAAATCAACAACAAAATTAGAACCGTGGCAGACAGGGTTAAAATGACTGATTCAATTGTTCTGTAAATGAGGGGACTAAGACATACCTGTATCAGGCCTGACTGTGAATGAGCCTCCAGCTGCAGACTCCCACACATACTGCTCGTCATCGTTGTGCTTGGTAATGACTGTCACCTTCTCGGCTACCAGGTAGGCAGAGTAAAAACCCACACCAAACTGACCGATCATGGAGATATCAGCTCCAGCTTGCAGAGCCTCCATGAACGCTTTGGTGCCGGACTTTGCGATTGTGCCCAGGTTGTTGATCAGGTCAGCTTTGGTCATGCCGATACCTGTGTCAAGGAGGGTCAGGGTGCGAGCATGCAGATCAGGCCTGATTTCAATCTTCAGGTCCTTGCAGGACTCAAGTTTGGTGGGATCCGTCAAGCTTTCATATCTGATTTTATCCAAGGCCTGCCGAGAATAGATAACTCAATTAAAATACTTTTTTTTTTGGCAAAAAAAAGAGGAAAACATGATGCTGAAGTGTTTATTTCCCTTACATCTGAGGAGTTGGAGATGAGCTCCCTAAGGAAGATCTCTTTATTTGAGTAGAAAGTGTTGATAATAAGGGACATCAGCTGAGCAATTTCAGCCTGGAAGGCAAAGGTCTCCACCTCCTCCTCCATAATGTGTGCAGAGCTCTCAGGCATCTAAAGGGGGAGAACATATTGGGTAACATTTTTCAGAAAAAAAAGAAAAAAAGAAATTGTACCTCTATATTTTTGTGTTTTCGAATAATTATATTTTCACCTGTAGTTTAAATTTATTTACTCTGAACTTCTACAGTTAAGTTTTTCTCAGGCAGCCACATGGCCTGCTGATGCGCACATGTTCCTTCTGTCAATCAGAGAACTGGCATTTTTGGGGGGGAGGGGGGGGGGTGTTCAGATGCTTTGGAAACCCCTAATAGCTCCAATGTGTGCAGTCTTTTTGTTAAAAAAAATAGCAACTTGAAATTCAAACATGAAAGAAAAACTAACTTTGTTTTTTCAGCATAGGAAGGGGTAGTCTGTTGTCAGGGCTACTGCATATATTTTTTTAGGCCTTCTAAGAACATTTCATAGATTAAACAAAAAATTTAATCCAGAATCAATAATTCCTTTACAGTTTACTAAGCTAAGATGCAAATGTGCTGCATCAGCTGTTAGAATAGATTCTGAGAAGCCATTGGTCCCATACTTGGGTCACCTTGCTTGCCATGTGCTTCATGCCTGTAACAGTCCTACTTAGACACTGATAGAAAAGCACATACACTATACCATTCTGATTCTAACCGATAGTAAAGGTTAAAGTTAATTACGTTATATCACAAAAGCACCCAATATACTGTAAAAAGCAAAAGTTGTTTTAAATTTTCTAATTCTTACCTTGAATTCTAATTCATACCCTGAATATAATCTTTATTTTTTGTTACTTTGTATAGTTAAATCAATCACTGAGCTTGATTTCTCTTCTTCAAGAGCTTCAAGTGTGTGCTTGGCTGCTGCTCCTGTGAGCAGTAAGTGTCATGTGAATTAAATCACTCACTTTACATAAAACCGTGCAAGCACCCAGTATACTCTAAAATTGATTCCATTCTTACCTTAGATTTAATCTTTGTCTTCTGTCACCTCTAGTAGTCAAATGTATCACTGAGCTTGACTACTCTTCTTGGAGAACTTCAAGTGTGTGCTTCTCTGCTGCTCCTGTGGGCAGTAAGTCTCTCTTGGTTGTGTTCTAGTGAGTGTCTTCTGACTCTATGCAGACCACACGGCATGACGATGTCTTTTTATACTTACGGGATGGTTTCTCGAAGCTCCCATTCAGAAGCTTCCAGATTGTATGCTCACTACAGTCAGGGGGGTGCTGAGGAATGGTCTGGAAGGGGGTTACGATTGGGACATTGGAGCTCTAAAGTTGGTGTGCCCTTATAGGGTTGCAGAGTCACAAGGAGTGCCTGTCAGTCACAATGAGAGCTTCACTGATAGCTGTTAGACGGCATAACCCAGCACCACAGCTGTGCATTGCCTTTGCCATCAGCAGCTGTCATGGTGCCCCACTGCACCCACATATGCTCATATTTAAAGCCATTTGTGATGCTGTTTGCAACTTGCTGTCCATTCACAGTTTAGATTAGGCATGTTAAATTCATTTCATTGTGGGACACATAGAGCCCACTTTGATCTTCAGTGGGCCGGACCAGAGAAAGACATTTACCTAAACATTTAATCCCTGAGATGTCTTTAATGGAATTTTAACAGTGTCTCTCAATTTTTCCACATCACAAACACATTTAAAATGGATTTCTTGTAAAAAAAAAAAAAAAAAAAGAAGAAGAAGAAGAAAAGAAAAGAAAAGAAAACTAATAAAAGAAAAAACTAAAAAAACAAACAAAAACAAAACAAATTTATATAGTATAACACAGAAACAGGAACTTTTCTGCAATTTAATTGTTTATCTATTACTTAACTACTTTTGTATAGTATGAATGGCTATGGGGGAGATTTTTATGAATAGGAAAAGTTGTAAAAACTAATGAAAATACAGTCAAAAGTTCAAAATCTGTGCACTCATTCACATTTCACAATCAGAGTGGTGTCTTTGCTGGGCTGGGCCTGGTTTAGCTCATACCTTCATACACTTCTGAATTTGTTCTGGGCTATTAATAAATTTATTGATTAATAAATTGACCAAACAGAAATTCTGGGGGGAAACCCATATGCTGCCTTATTTACACATCTATATATGCATATTGTCAAAGTTTAGATTACCTTTTCTTTATTTGCATAATGCATATTGCAGACCAACTTACTAGGAATGTCTAGAACTTTCCATTTAATTTCCTGATTTTCATTTGTGGATTGCAAACAGAATATGCCATCCAAAGTATTTGGTGATAGAGAGAGACTTATAGTGAAGCAAACTGAATTTTGACTATGCTCTGTGGCCATTGGCCAAACTTAAATTCTCGCAGAAATCATAAGCTTCTCTGCTTATTAATATGTGTATGCCAAAGACACAGTGTGTTGATGAGAGCTTGTGATGGTTTAGCAAGAGGTTGTAAAAACCCATTCATCCCATAACACTTGGAATAGGCTGCACTATACTACTTACATGTAAAAATAATTAAAGTCAGACTTGTGTAAGACAGACGACTAGAATACACTAGTCCGATCTGAACGGTAATGGCTTTACTTACCAGAGGAGGGCAGTGTATCGCACTTTCTAGGGATCCGTTACATAATCGAAATGTTTTCAGCTGGTAGCAGACGTTACTAGAAGCTGAATACTCATGTACCTCAGTGTAAACTGATGAAAGAGAGAAGCCAACTTTCTCGGTGTTCCACTATTCTGTTTGAGTAAGACAGTGAGTCAGTCCTTTTTTTAATGAAATGGAAGAATGATAATAATAGCAATGTTTCTGGAACTTAGTGCCAGAAGGTAGTTTTTACATCCCGGGATGGTTCTTACTTTGGTGCTTTGATTACAGAAGTGACCATGAGTTTCAGTCTTGGTTTTCTGTTTCAGAACTTTCTGTCTTTGCCTTGACTATGGAAGATTTTATTGCACAGAGAGATCCTCCCCCCCTTTTTTTAAATTTACTAATAATATTTATTTTTGTTTACTCTGTTTATACTCAATTGAAAGCTTTTTCACTATAAGTTTTCTTATTATTACATAGAATTTTTATTTGTATTCATTCAAAATAAATCTAATTTATTTATTACTTTGGTGGTCCATAAAAGTTGTAAAAAAACATTGATTTTACCAACAAAAAATATTAACAGCGAGTTATTTTAAGTCGATGTGTTTATTATTTACATCAATCGCGTTTTACACGCGCATACGCTTCTGTTTTTCTGCTTGACTCTATAATTCACTGTACGCATGGCTGCGACCGCAACGGTCCAACGCATGCGCTCTCGCTGACATCCGGGGCCAGGACAAGGATGAACGGCGATTTCCAAGATGGCGGCGGAGGGAGGAGGGAAGGAGATGAACGAAATTAAAACTCAGTTCACCACACGAGAAGGTGTCTACAAACTCCTCACTCACTCTGAATACAGCCGCCCGAACAGGGTGCCTTTCAACTCGCAGGGCTCCAATCCCGTCAAGGTCTCCTTCGTCAATGTAAACGACCAGTCCGGCAACGGCGACAGGATCTGTTTCAATGTGGGCCGGGAACTCTACTTTTATATCTACAAAGGCGTGAGAAAGGTAAACAGTACTGAGCGAGGAGGCAAAGTAACCGCTGTTCGGGAGCAGTCCGTTAATTTGACATATTTAAATGCGTTGCAAACCAGCTGTCAGCTCTCTCGGCTTCTGTTATTTAAGTGCGCAGATTATCAAGACAAGGCCATGTAGCAAACCTAGCTAAGTTAGAGACTGATTAGCATTCTTAGCTAACATCGCCACAGTTGTTGTTGTTGTTGTTGCTTCGATTAGATTTGTGCGCCCTCCAAGGTTCGCTAGTTAATTCGGCGAAAAGCTGTGAAATTATCCAGTGAACTGTGCTATACGAGAAAAGGCTTCTCCTGTTCTGTCATGTTATGTGGTGTTTGTTTATCCTCGTTTCTTTACGTGGAAAGTGCACCTCTACACTGTCGGTGGCAATACAGACAGGAAACAACTTTGTTGTTCCTTTTAAAGAAGCCACTGACTGCATGTAAGCTTTAGACTTTGTAAGCTGTGGGCATGGAAGTGAACAGTGTTGTTTTTCGTGGTGTAATGATGTGGGAACGCTACTGTCAGGACTGGGTTGTGATGCAATGTGATCCACTGTTTAGGTTGCGTGCAGTGGTGATGTCATTGCAGCAAGACACGATGGTGACTGTGACAGCGGTGATCATGCTGGTGATGTGCTTGACCCGTAAGCCGGGTGTAGCGGCCAAGCATCCTAATAAGGACTCACACTTTTGTTCGTGTTTTGGTTTTCCACGAAAACTCTAACATTGCATATTGACGTTAATGTTAGAGCTGTTCTTCTGTCGTCTTTAACAAAAGTAAAGTGCAAAGAGGAACACTTATTTTGGATAATTCCAAGTTAATATGGTGTACTACTTGGTAAAGGGCAACCTTTGGGTTTGAAAAGTTATGAAGTCTGTTATTTGACAGCAAGTTAAGCCACAGAATTGTGTGTTTCGATTTTACAGTTTTTGAACCCTGAGGCTAGTGTTTGACGTTTCCTTTTGATTAAAAAAAAATCCTCAGATTGACTGAGCAACTGTAAAACTGCAATGTCAAAACATTTAACAACACCGCTGTCTATGGAAAAGAGATCCTAGAGAAAATTTTAGAATAGTGATAAAAATGCTGACACGTTTACTACTTAATCAAAACTGCAGGGAGTAAATATGAGCCATTATAACTGTTTGCCAGTAAACAGCAATGTTAACCTGTTGATGCAACAAAATTGAACCAGAGTAAATGCTGCATTAGCTTTAGGGACAGCATTTGTATTCAGGTTCATTTTCCTGATGTAGGGACGTCTCGCGTGGTTTTTAACATCAGCAATTCTCAATTCTCAGCAATCAAAACTTCCGCATCAAGTTTTGGAATCCCAGAGCACGGACTGAACTAGTGCAGCCACACACACACACACACACACACACACACACACACACGCATTCAGCTATCTTAGTGAGGACCTTCATTGACATAATGGCCCTTTACCCCAACCATTAAAAATGAATGTCTAACTCGAACCCTTACCCTAAACCTAACCATAGCCTAATTGTAACCCTGACACTAAAACCACATTTTGAGCCTCAAAAAGGCCTTCAAACTTGTGAGGACCGGTGTGTGTCCTCACAAGTGACTGTTGGTTCTCACAAGTATAGTAGAATGCAGATTTCGGTCCTCACAAAGATAGCTAACATAGATGGATAACACACACACACATTACAAGGTGAAGGCCTGACTATCCGGATTATTTTGGGGTTAAATGTCTTGTTCAAAGACCCAGTGATGTGCATAAAGAAGGAGCATATGGTCAAACCACTAATCTTACAATCAATGGGATTGCCACTTAACATCTCAAAGTTTTTCAGCCATATACAGGATAGTGGGTAAAAGAAATTGAAGCACAGTGAGTTGTATATAAAGTTTATTGTTCAAGGATTAGACAGATCCACTGCAAACAGTTGGGATCAAGCAAGTTTTGTTTGAGGTATTTATTTCTGTTTAAACTTTATCTTAGCAGCTGAACATCCCTGGTAATATGTCTTCTGTCTCTAACCCAGGTGGAATATGAAGCATCCTTGTATAAATGATTTATGACAGTCTAGCCACAGCATCATCGTAGCACTTGTATTGTCGGGCAGCCATAGATGCTTATTTTATCTCATTTTATTTTGAGCTGCCTCTTTGACAACACTGATACCTTTAGAAGCGTTGCAACTCCTAACCTTTCTCTCTGACTTGTTTTATGGCCCAAAATAGACCTGAAGAAAGTGATAGACATGAAGCTGTCACAAATGTTAGATTTGCATTAGTCAGGCTTTGTTGCTCTTTCTTTCTATTTTGGAATAATGACTTTCTGCATGTAACAACATATCACAGTTTCTTTAATTTATTTTTAGTCATGTCAATGTGTTTGTAATTGCAGGCTGCTGATCTTAGTAAGCCCATAGACAAGAGGATATACAAAGGAACGCAGCCTACGTGCCATGACTTCAACCCCCTCACAGCTACAGCAGAAAGTGTCTCTCTGCTGGTGGGCTTCTCAGCTGGCCAGGTGCAGCTCATAGACCCAATAAAGAAGGAAACCAGCAAACTCTTCAATGAGGAGGTGGGTAGCAGTTATCATTGTTTTGAAGACAACTTGCCTCTCTTGAGCCTTGTACTATGAAGAAGGATTTGAGGCTTAATAATGTAACTTTGGGTTTAACCCTGGATTTTCAGTGTTCCAAATGTGGTCCACTACTTACCAGGGTACATCGCCAACATAATTTGTACCGTAGACCTAATCTGCTCTACAGGTTATGTTTGACGTAAGAGATAAACAGGTATGTTCAGTTTTCTGGAATGAAGCATCACTAATCCTAGATGATCCTTGTGATCCAAGTGCGTAGATAGTTAAAGGTTGTAAAAAAAAATAAATTAAAAAAAAGAAAAGAAAATCTAAAGTCTTTGTTTTTCTCTGATGAGCATTAGTAATAAATATAAATTCTTCCTTTTGTCCAAGCTGTCTGTGAGTCATTTTAAAACTTTTATTGTACTTTGAATAGACTAAACTTTATTAATATTGCTTTTTCAGTCTAGCTGGCCAAAGAAGATGAAGCTCACACATAATCGAGCAGCATCATGAATGCATCAAAACAAAGGAACTTTATTTTTGGTTTCTGAAGAGTTTCCCCTCTCATCGAAGAGGTTTTGTAAAATTCTAAAACAACTCGTGGAGAATCTCAATGACTTAATCTCTAGTGGGGGTTGTCCTGAGGTCTTGTGAGCCACTGTTAATTATGTGAGTCGTCACATGAGCCAAGATGTGAAACAAGGCTTTGGTCATTATTGTAATCAGGGCCAAGGTGTGAATCCTCTATGAGTCTTTGCCTCACTTTATCATAATATGAGGTATTTGGTGTTGTCCTGTCCTTTTCCTGTTGAGGTGGCTCTGTTATGTTGTGTAATGCATTTGTGGAGTGGGTGTTTGGTTCCTCCCATGTAAAAATTTGAACACTGCTTACTGAATTACACTGTGTTGTTTAGCTTATGTTAGAGTATTTTAGCCTTGGGATGAGCCAGTTTTTGTCTTGAGGGTTTTCCATGGTGAAACGTGTACTAGGGTGTTAATGGTTGGAGAACATTTTTTGGAACTTATCTAAAATACTTGCCACATACTGGACAACAGTTTATTTCCCTTTGTTGTTCTCTCTCCCTGGTGGATGTCGGAGGTTTGTTCTGGTGCACTTATTCTCATATTAATAAGGTGTCTCCAAAAGTTGATTCTGTTCATCTGGACGTAGCGTTTTCAGTGGGAGAAACATTTCATCACTCATTAAAGTAACTTCTTCAGTCTCAGCTGACTGCAGGTTTCCCCAATCTTATAAACAGTACATTTGCATAACGACTGAACCGACCTCCCAGTCCATTGTTCCTTCAGTGGGTTGGTTTCAGTCATTATGCAGGCTTCTGCTTTATAGGTTTCTATTTAGACACAGGTGTCATCTGCCCATCTGATCTCTGAAGGCGATCAGACAGTGTTACTTTCCACTTCCACTATACAAAAATTGGTTACACTGGGGAAGCCATGGCGCATATATGCTTTAGTCTGTAGCAACCTTCATATTTGAATTATATGGTGGCTCATTTTCACAAACCACAAAAGATACCAGTTGCCTTCTTCTCAAGCAGTCCAGACTCCCATGACCTGGACATTCTCTGACTGAGATAACAACATAGACATATTTAGATGACTCTTTTTTTACTGTACTTTTGTCTCAAACACACAAACTCTCTGGTGCAATAGCTTTAGCCCTGATACGCGTGTGTGTGCTCGTGCGCGAGTGTGTGTTCATGCACGTGTTAGTTTAATTTTTAAGCCTCTATTATGTCTTTAAACTCTATTTTTATAATACAATAGTGTATATCACTCTGCTTCCCTTAGTCTTACCCCATTTCTGATTGGTCATATTCTTTCATATGAACATCCTCATAGCTAGATCGAGAAACCTGACTTAGCATGTTGTTAATCACCTTTGTGTGACCCCTTAGCTTGACTGCTGATTTTGGGGTAAGTGGTGACAAATAGAAAAAAGGTGTCATGGATATGATGAACTTTCCTTGTACAGGCTCCCAATAATATGTTTATCAGAATCAGAATACTTTATTAATCCTTAAAGAAATTATGTTTATGTTTGATCTAGTCCACTAGCTGACCCGTCTCCTTGTTTTTTGCTTTGTCTTTCCTTTTTTCTATTCTTCTCTTTCCAGAGACTTATCGACAAGTCGAGAGTAACGTGTGTGCGATGGGTTCCTGGTTCAGAGAGCCTGTTTCTTGTGGCTCACTCCAGTGGCAGCATGTACTTGTACAATGTGGAAAACACCTGTGGCACCACAGCACCTCACTACCAGCTCCTTAAGCAGGGTGAAAATTATGCTGTGCATACCTGCAAGAGCAAATCGGCTCGTAACCCGTTACTGCGGTGGACAGTGGGCGAAGGGGCGCTCAATGAGTTTGCTTTCTCCCCAGATGGAAAGTTTCTAGCTTGTGCGAGCCAGGATGGCTTCCTGCGGGTTTTTGGCTTTGATGCCGCAGAGCTACACGGAACTATGAAGAGCTACTTCGGTGGCTTACTGTGCGTGTGCTGGAGCCCCGATGGACGGTATATTGTGGCAGGAGGGGAGGACGACCTGGTGACGGTTTGGTCATTTTTGGACTGTAGAGTCATTGCACGAGGGCATGGCCACAAGTCATGGGTGAGCGTGGTGGCGTTTGACCACTGTACCACCAGTGTTGAGGATGGCGACTTGCCTGCGGAGTTTAGTGGCAGCGACGAGGACTTTCACGAGCAGAATCACTTCGGTGCAGGCAGAGACAGAGCAAACAGTTCTCATTCTCGGCTTTCTAAGAGAAACTCTACGGACAGTAGGCCGGTTAGTGTGACCTACAGATTTGGCTCAGTGGGACAGGACACCCAGCTGTGCTTGTGGGACCTCACAGAGGACATTCTCTTTCCTCACCTCCCTTTGTCCCGCACTCGAACACACACTAATGTTATGAGTGCCACAAGCCCTCCAGCAACAGGACAAACTCCTTCTACTCTGTCCACGACCACCAGTTCCGGTGGCACCAACAGTAAAGACAATTTGAGCAATAGTAGCACTAGCGGCAACCCAACTAACTCCCTCCCCGGCACCTTGCCTCGGTCCAATAGCTTGCCTCACTCCTCAAATCCAGCGGGGGGCAGCACCCCCAACAGTAACACAGGCAGCAGCAACAGCAGCAGCAGCACCACCACCGCCACAACCAAGGCCAACAGCATCATTGACAGCGCTTTCATCGCCACCAGCGTCAGCAAGTTTGCAACACTGTCGTTACACGACTCGCGGAAGGAACGCCACGAGAAGGACCACAAGAGAAACCACAGCATGGGTCACATCAGCAGCAAGAGCAGCGACAAGCTAAACCAGCTCAGCTCGTCAAAGATGGCGAAAGCTGACGCTGCTAAGACTTTAGGCACTACTCTGTGCCCACGCATGGAGGAGGTGCCGCTGCTGGAACCGCTGGTGTGCAAAAAGATAGCTCACGAAAGACTCACTGTGTTAATCTTCCTGGAGGACTGTCTGGTAACAGCCTGTCAGGAGGGTTTCGTTTGCACCTGGGCTAGGCCTGGGAAAGTGGTGAGTGACGGGCCTCATGAGAATACTCTCTTGTGACACTTTAAAGTTATGTTTGTTGTTGTTGTTGTTTTGTTTTTGAGTAATTCTTGCATTCAGAAGCAGTTGGGTTTGGGTTTGAGTTCACACCTCATATATATCTATATCTATCTATCTCTCTATATATCTATACATATATTTATATATTATAAACCTGCATCAGTTTTGATTATAAATAGGACAGTTTGTTTAAAAAAAAGAAGAAAGAGCAAACCTCACGGCCTCACTGTTCTACCTCTCGTGTTACATTTGAGTAAAAACCTTTATTATCAATGTGTGTTATCTGTCTCTCCACAGGGATTGCTATCATCTCAAAACAACCCAGCCAATTCCCCCAGTGGAACAGTAGTATAGTCGATGCTGGTGCTGCTAATAACAGCTCCACGCAACAGAGACGTGGGGACGACCACGGCCGAGGCCCTGCGGCGCTTCTTCACACACAGTCACACATCACATGACCTCGAGTGTTTCCTTTCATTCTCATCACTACAAGCACCCAGATGCTCTCTTTGTGTTACTGTTCATGTTAAGAATTTTGGCCAAGGCCAGAGTTAGAAACTTGACCCCCTTTGTTTCGTGTGTGTGTGTGTGCGCGTGCGCCTGTGTGGGGGAGGTGGAGTGGGTTTAAAGGGTGCTATTGGAAGTTAGAGGGCAAGTTTTAAATCATCCAGGAGGCTTATGGGAAGGTTTGACTGGCTTCATTATTGCATCTATGCTCATATCAGAACGTGTCTAGTCTAACAATAACAAACTAATCCCCCAATCTCTTGTGCCTGTAAATCTTCAAAGACTAGACACGGTGTAAGCATTTGTGATGATGCCTCAACCTGACCTTTTTGTGTGCGTTTAATTAAATCCCTTTTTTTAAGAAAAAAAGAAAGAGAAAAAATAAATGTAATATATTCACAGATAAAGGGAATAAGATGAGGGACTGTTTTGGAGCGACAGCAGCATATCCCCAAAGCGAAGTCTCTTATTTTTCACCTCCTGGGTGATTCCTTGTGCAGTCACGGTTGTCAAACACCTGCCCAAGAGAGACTGCCTTTTACTTCCTTTTGAAACGTTTTTAAGTCCGAGTTGTCAAACTCAGGAGTTTATTTGCACAGTTTTGTTTTTCTTTCATTCTTTTCCTTCCCTTGTATGTTTTGAACTCATGAGGGTGGAACAAGTTTTTCAAAACGCTTTGAAAGCACTTGGGGAAACGGCTTGTTATCGTTTTGTCTCAACGCTGGATGCTGCAATCATAGTTTTTTATATGAAAAAAAAAAATTGTTTGCACTTAATAGTTAGAGGAGTATGGCTTTACATTTTGGAGTGTGTAAGGACTCCTTGACAAGGTTGTTATATAAATAGAATTTAAAAAAACAAAAACTTTGTATCTATTGAGCATTTATTTTAATATTGTTTCGGATGAAATGGGCTCTGTAATATATGTAAATATTGTACATCAGTGATTTATGAGTGAAATGATCATATTACATTAATTGAAAATCCTCATTTCAGAAAATAGTGATATTTCTAAAACAGAAAATCTATACCTAATATTAAAACAAATCTTGAATATGCAGGTGAAAATGTTTCTTTTCTGTTGTACATAGAGAAATTTCAGGTGTATTTTTATTAATGAAACGTTTGGTATAGGAAATGTCTATCCTTTTGTCTAACAGGTAGTGCTGAATGCTAGCTAGCCTGTCGCTGCAGATTCCTTTTACTACGTAGACAGGTAGGCGCAGAGGCAGTGGTCTATAATTCAGCCATCACTTCGAGCTCAGGTAAACCACAGGAAGACCAACGCTGGCATAGTTCCCCTCACCCATAGGCAGCAGTCCCATCCGTCATAATACTTGTGAAACTCACTTTAACAAATAAGACTGACAACCTTGTTCTGCACACAGGACTGAAATCTGTGACTTCTGTTATATTGCCAGTAACTGATGCTGAACTTGTGAACAAACTTGACACTGTGTTGAATTACCAGCTGACGTGCGTCAGCACTCGGTGGCGGGGGTAGGTGCTTGAGGTGAGGGGTGCTTTTTCAGGCACCCACACAGAACTAAGGATATTAACAGTGGGAGCCTTTTCCTCCATGTGACGCCTATTAAAACAGCTTTGACAGACTACCTGTTCTGTTTGTGTTCACTGTTTATTTACACATGAAACCACGTGTTCATGCAACACTTATTAGATGGACATGCACCTCCATGCTTTCTTCTGCCTGGATAAGCGGTCAGGCTCAATACAATGTGAATTTCTTACATTGTTAACCTTTACTTTTATCGCATAGGGAAAGAAGTATTAATTTTTTTCACTTCATAATGAAGGACAAGCACAACTAATAATTTCCCATGATGGCTTGGTTCCAGGGCAGGGTTCTAGGGCAAACTCATTTGACATTGTGAGCCACGTACTGCCCACTTTGATCTAAAGCAACCTGGATGAGTAAAATTCCCTTTTCTTTTGATTTAATTGCAGAGATGTCTTATAAGCTTTGCAATTGTAACAACATCTCAGTTTTTCAACATGACAAAGAAATCCTGCTGCGGTAAATGAATGAAATCTGGCTTAAATAGTGAGAAATAAATGTGTAAGATAGCGGGAAAACCTCTGGTTGCTCATCACACAGACTGTCCTGTCATTGCAAAACAAAGCTTTTGTTTATTCACAGCAAATGTCCCTTTTTGTGGACCAATTCTAAAAAACAAAATCAAATAAAGAGACATTTCTGAAATAATTTGTGAGAAAATTGGCAGATTTCTGTTATTTAAATGTTAATGAATTACTCTGGTGTAGCATGAACGAATGAACAGCCATGGGGGAGGTTTTTATTAGCAAAAACACAGTTAAAAGTCAAAAATTGATGCCTTCCTTCACATTTTCCAAAACCATCCAGTGGACCGAATTTACCGTGTCAATTCTGGCCCCCGGGCCTTAAGTTTGACACACCTTATCTAGGAGATTTCTAAAATTTACTTTTACTTCATTTTGAGAATTACCTCCATGACTACTGAAGTATTAGTATTGCAGCTAACCAGCAGGTGGCAGTCTTGTTTAGGCAAATGAGAGCTTTTGGAATGTTTTTTCCATAACAATCACTTGATCAAACGGGGAAATTGCTGTCTATGTGATATGTAGCCTATATCCTGTTGTCTCCCCCTTGTTCTCCCATCACAAATGTATTGCTTCCACTTCATATATATTTTATATTCAAAGAGCGGAATAAAACTGCTTCTCCATAATTTATGAGCTACTTTTAGGAGAAACACAAGCACTCATAGCCATTAAACCGGCAGCCGGTGGCATCGCTGTTATGTGAGGGGGAAAAAAAGGTGTGATCAGCAGGATAGACTGGCACAATCATCCCGTCAGGCTGTCACTAAAATAGCTCTGACTGCATTACTGATCTCTTCTGGGCTGGCAACATCAAGCTTGAGCAAGTGTCAATCAGAATTAGTGAGATATTTACATTTAAAAACAAAAACCCCACTGATTGTAATATATGTGCTATTATTGTGCTTTCTGTGCTGTTTACAAACCCGATCACCTTTGAATGGCAATCAAACTACAGTAGCGTCGAGCACAGGCTTGAAAAGAGCTGCATCTATCTTACACCTTCGGGGAAATGGGCCCTCTTTGATAGGTATTCAATAGCTTGAAAACGAATCCCACTGCACAATCCCTCTTTGACCATCTTTTCGCACTGATGCAATTCCCTCGTCTGCATGTCTCCATATATTGACCCAGAGTTTTGTTTACCTGCAATGTGTGCAACGTCTATGAATGATTAATATTGCCTCTCGGGGGCTAGAAGCCCAGACTGAGCAACATTTCATGTGATGCAGAAACTTGACATCTTAAGATACTGTGAGGAGGGAGGGGAAAAAATTAATTCATGCCTTTATGTCAGTGATAGATTTGAACGTACACGTCTAGTCAAGTTGGGGAAAGGATCACATTGATCTAGTTTCATTTTCAAGCTCCGCAGGGATGTTTATTTAACCCGCTGCTAAGACCTATGGTTAGTTTAGACATTAAAGAATGAGTTATATTACAAAGTCGGGATAAGAGGGTGACAAATTAAATGCAACATGGAATACAAAGTTGCTTCATTAGGATGGCTGTATTGACAATTGGCCTGGATTCTAGAGTGGATAGGCAGTTTTTTTCCTCTGCGCCTTTTCAACTGCAATTTAGATAACTGTATCAGGAATTTTTAGGGGGGGGGGGGGGGGGGGGGGAGAGAGAGAGAGAGAGAGAGAGAGAGAGAGGTATGGATAATGGTCTTGGGCTGTACAGACCTTAAATCCAACACATAACAGTTTCTAACGCTCCGATGTCAGATAACCATTAGTCACCACGTATCAAGAACAATGTGCCACTTCTTCTATTCTCAGTTCTATTCTAAGCCATGCTTCCCTTGTGGTACAGGCCCAATTATTAAGTATGCACCATGGGAACAGCTGTACAATTTGCCAGTTGCATGACCTCAGAGAAGCAGCAGCAGTATGACTGCATGTCTTCACACTGCATTATGACTTGAAGTTTACTAATAAGAAATTAACAGGAACTGCTTACACTGCAGAGATTGCATTGCTTTGTTTTTGTACCGAAGAAGAACATTTGAGAGGCTTTGTGTCAATCTAAATAGAAAAATTCCCACTAAGGAAACAACTTCCTCTACATACATTAAAGTATTTCATCTTTAATTCATGTGGTGCTTTATGCTGAGAGTTGTGTCACTGAAAGGCCACCGGCAGAGTCTACCAGAGGAGGCCTTAAATGTGAACTGTTTGAAGAGTTCAGTCACTGATAACTTATTCCAGATTTTGAAAAGTATGCAGAACTGATTGTTGAACACTGCCAGGAGGATGGTTGAGGGATGGAGTGATGGAAAGGGAGTAGAGGATCAATGCAGCCAGAGAAGCCAGTGAGCTCGGGCCTCAGCGGAAACTATCAATACTGAGCTGTGGCCTAAGCACTTAAAATGCAAATGCATCTTCAATAGGAACAACAGAAAACAGAAAGTAGTGTCAGAGCCTTGGGAGCTCTCCAGGTGCATCCTGTTTATTTCTCTGTGAGAATCTCTGCAGATACAGTGGCACAACGTTATACTACATTGGGTAGGGGCAGTGATGCATTGCAACAAAACAATGGCCTGCAGTTTTATTTAGCTGCAGTGCATCACCATACTT
Source organism: Neolamprologus brichardi (assembly GCF_056152115.1). Taxonomy (NCBI): domain Eukaryota; kingdom Metazoa; phylum Chordata; class Actinopteri; order Cichliformes; family Cichlidae; genus Neolamprologus; species Neolamprologus brichardi. Next base: position 5,528,044 of record NC_142118.1, on the reverse strand, counting down.
CTGTCAAATATAACACGATGAAAACTGTAGCTCTGCGCGCCCCCGTTACTGAAAGCACTGATGGAATTGAATTCCGAACTGCTGCAGTCACTTTAATATCGAGTCTTCTGCTGTTCTCTAATAACCTGTTGAAGCTAAATGGAAAATTATTTAAATAGAATGAGGTGTCTCAGCGGATCTACTTTGATCTCAGCAAATTTGTGAGATATAAATACCTTCAAACTAATTATGTGAGCACAGCGGGACCTCTGAGTCCATCGTTTCGCCAAACTCGTGACTGCACCAGTGAGCACTTGCCCGCTCTTCCCAATTTACCACCTACTGAGATACAGATGGGTGACAAATTACGGGAACACCTGAATGCATAAGTGCTATAGTGAGGGGATGCTGTAGCTCAGTTATCCTGCAAGGGTCACCGGTCAACTTAAGAGGAAGAGATCCCTACTCATCAATAAAACGTTGTTCTGAGCAGTCACCTTTAGTCCACAAACATTTCCACCCTGATGAGCAGAAATTGAGTGGTCAAAAGCACAGGATGTGAGAAGTTAGGGTTTCTTCAGAGTATTTAGGGTTTGACAAAAAAAATTTTGACCGGAGAGATAACGGTGGGCAGTCACCAGGCTTCAACTCAAATTCCTAAGCCAGATTTCAGACATTTTTAAGCTACTGTTAATTTGGACCCAGTTCTGCCTTGGTGCCTTTTGTAGGCCAGATTTTCATAGGTTTGAACTTATCATTTCTTAGTGTGTACTATAAGATGTTGGGATCATTTCCTTGGATGGAAAATTAGGGCGGATAGAATCCGTGGCTTGCCTTTCAGTCCAGTCACTGGTATATTTCTTGTGATAGCTCCTTCCATACCCACTGACACCAGTTTTTGGCACTAGCAACAGACGTTTATGAGTTAGAAACTGGCAAATGATCCGTGGAAAAGGAGCACAGGGTAGTGCTGGTCCTAGTTTCGCTTTGGTGCATTTTGTAAATGGACCTATAAGCTGCGTAGGAAAAATTTGTGGTTCTTTCTGTCATAAGAAACTCACGGCAACCTTTAGGCAATGTTCTGACCTTTTTTCCAGTATATGTGTGCAGACTGAGCAATGGCAACAGGTCAGTGGAAACCAGTGGCTTAAGTTATGTTGACATTACCTTTAATTTGTTTCCCATCAGTATGTTTTTAGACTTTGAATATCAAATGATGCATATAATAATCTTAAAATCTTCTTATAGAAAACACAGCAATATATATTGTTTAGTATATCAATGATACAAAACATTGCAGACTTGTTAGGAATTACTTAAATAATTCAATGTAAAGACATATTTGTGTTAAAGAAGCCAAAAATCCAACATTCGTCTTTATTTGGAACAAGCCAATAAAACAGGCAATATTAAGAATAGTTCATAAAGATTTACTTTTTCTTTATATAGGATGCAAAAGAGACAATAATATATAATAGTAGCAATTAAGGTCACTGTAATCGAACATAGCTCTTGCAGAGTTCATGATCCCTGATGTCTCCCCAGCCCCCATTTTTCACATGTGGGGCCACTCCTCCTGCCCCGTTGGCTGGCAATCTCTTTGTGATCAGGAGGTTTTTTGGGAACAGCTGGTTCCCACTGCTCTGTAGGATGTTTTCTATCTTGGTTTTCTGGTTAATGGGCATGCAAGAAGCCTTCTTGTGGTGCATGCCGCAGTCTCCGGCATGGAAAATCCGTGGTGCCTCGCTCACCATTACCTTCCAGTAGGAGGGCAGGCATGACACAGTCAAGTGTTGTAAAGACCAATCCCAGTTGTAGTCATCATAAGTGCAAAAGGTGTCGGTGCATTGGATGAGTTTCTGGTACGTCTCTCTACTCAGAGCCATCCCCATGTTGTGCTCAGTGGACTTCCAGGCTTTCACCTCCACTTTATTTGCTTTGCTGGAGTAACCGATGTGGCTGTAGCTCCCCAGTGAGAGGATATCGCAGTCTGTGCACTGCTCCCTTTTCAGAGTAGTCATTTGCTTTAAGAGATGGATAAAGTCCGGAGACAAGTAGTGGTCCTCTTCGATCAGGAGAACGAGACCCTTATGGTCTTTGAGAACTCGAACTCTGTCCCATACAAAGTGAAGCTTCCACCACCAGTGGTGCTTGGTCTGGGAAAACTTGGCCTCCCGGTAGTGTCCAAACGAGTCAGGGTACTCTGCGTTAATGCAACCCAGTTTTAAGGCGTCTTTTTTGGGGATGTCTCTGGGGCAGTCCCTGGGGTCATTTCCAGGGAACTCCTGTGGGTACAGCTGGATGCTGAAGGGGAAGAAGATCTGGAGGACTTGGCAGAAGTCAACAGAGGCAACCACTTTGTTAATCTCAGGGGACCAGTAGTCATGGCTGAATATCAGCAGTATGCTATCCACACCTCTGGTCTTTCGTAAACTGTCTACCAATAGCTTTAGATAGTCTGGTCGGTTATGGACCTGAACTACTACAACCAAATCATCCTTCTTTCGAGTCGTCTTAAATTTCTCTTCATTTCTTATTGTCTGATCAAAGTTTAGCTGGAAGACAATGCCACGGTAGACTAAAGTGGTATTATCCACATCTGGCTTGGATATTTTGGGTTTGTCCTTTTCTTTTTCTTGGTGTGTGTCATTTGCTTGTATAACAGGTGCTGGGACAGGTGCCCGACTGACCGCTGGCGTTGCTTGTTCCTGGTTATGACTGTTGACGCTATTACTGCTGCTGCTGCTGCTGATAATGTTGCTCCTCCGCACCGCCTCCACTTCCCTGGGTAACGATCCACTGTCGTTCTTCTTCTGCCTTCCACTGCTCCAGAAAGCCAGGCCACATATGACAACCACCAGAGTCAGTAACACCACCTTCCTCTTGTAGATTCGGAATCTCATGATAGAGGGTTATCCTCTTGTAAAGGGAGAGAAGTTGATAATCGGGACTCAAGATGCAGCTGTATGGGGGGCTTACGCTTTGCACTGAGAACAGGAGCGATTTAAAAAGAAAGTGCTATGAGGCTAAGTGTTGGCAAAATTAACTGTTGTTGTAAACATGGATCCCACTGGAATGTCACTGGTGCTGAATGAATATTCCATAAGGCATGACGGTTTCTGAGAGGCAGCAGAGTGGCAGTGTGCGTGCACCACCTGAATGAAAAATAAACCAGAAAATAAAATTAAGTGCATTGTGACAGGTGGGGGTAAGGCAATGTTGCGAAAATCTTGACAGAAATTTGTTTCCACAGTATATAAAGCACATTGCCATGCTGCACCATGGAAAAAGAGATCAACTGATGTTTAAGCATACACTGTTGCACATTACGCAAGACCAAACTCGGTGCAGTAATCAACACTCATTAGCTTTTGCCATCCCACACACATAAGGTAGGTCACTTGGTAACAGCTGAACCACCTACAAGACAAATGTGCAAAACTAATATGGTGATAACTGTAGGAAACAGCATCAATCTCTGTAAATGGCTAATATTTAGACCTGCAGTTTAAGTTACTATGTCAATCGGTTTGAACTTCTATTCAAACATACAGTGCAGTACTATGAAAGTTTTAGGTACTTCATTCAGAACACTGACCAGTCTATCTGTTAAAGTGCTGCAGCTGAGTTTTGACGTGCACATAAAAGAAAAGCATAGTGCTGTATTGTTAGTGACACTTGAATGGCTTTACCTGGCTGTGAACCAAAAATATCTTGTTTTTTTCTTGTTTTTCTAACTTTACTGCCAGAACCCACTAACTATGGAGTGATTTCACTCTCAGCTCTGACATCTGACTTCCAAACTAAATGTAAAGCAATACTCACACAATAATGTTATCAGAGTAGGAGACGCCAGGAAAAAATTCCTGTTTAGGAACTATTCCCTAGGAGCGTCTCATTCTATAATCACAATGGACAAATTTAACATACACATCGCATAACAACTGAGCTGAATTTTTTTCTTATATTTACAAGTAAAATGATCACTCAGGAGAAAGTTAAACGCAACAGAGTCTATCCTTCTTGAAAATGTTGTACTTAACGGTACAGAGACAGTTGTTTATCATATAGCTTTGAGATCAGTTTAGTTAGAATTAATCAGATTAGATTATTAAACAGGGGCTACAATCAAGGAAGACAAAATTCAAATGAAAAAGAAGCAGATTTTACAAAGTGCCTAAAACAAGCTACCTGCCAAGTGCCACCAAAAACTGTCAACATAACTGCTGCTGTTTTACAGGCAGAACATTGACCATATCAAATACAGATTTCTGTATATGTTCTGTACTTTGCATTGAGCTAATACCTGAAAGCACCTCCAGTTTACTTATCTTCCCTTATCTGCAGAGTACAGTTAACATATCCAATAAAATGCATTTTGTCTGATGACAATATAAAAGTATATATTATGGTTTCACAGACATTCAATAAATGATAATCACCGAGCTTTATCAGAAATATACATGCAACTGGCTGCCAGCCAGCCCCTACGAAGAGTATCACAAACACCATTGTGATTTCATCCAATCCTCACCCTTACCCCATACTTCATCTTCGCTTATATCGTTAATGTTGGTTAAAGCTCAATGCTTCTAATTTGCCCTCCATTTATTTTCCTCCTTAACTGCATTATCAATATTGATCGCTCATTTCTGCTGAGCAAACCTCCATACTTTATTCGTTATTAAATTAGTGGTCTCTCAGGCTGACTACCTGACCATTTATTCTGTTTTCTGGCTGCCTGAAAACTCTACTTAATGGTAGCATCCAGTCCAGACTGCAGTGTGTCACCGACACTGCCTGAGAAAGGTATCTGATACCTACTAGAGTCTGTGATAACAGAAGTAAACACATTCCCTGTAGCTGCCCCACACAGACATATACATTAAAGTAAGCCCCAAATGCTATTAGCAAATGTGCACAGAAATGTATTAATATGTGATGTGTACTTTAAGGAAAGCAGCTAAATGCAGGAGTAAAACGATACAGATCTCTAACCCACATTCTTCAAATTATTGCAATTTGCATGCCCACATTCGGCTTTTCCGTGCTAAATGCTTTCCACACGCATCCTGCCAAATCAACTCAAATATTTGGTTTACAGCTTAAAGTATTTCCCATTTTAATCCACTTAATTTATTTTATCGTGACCTAAACCGGTTTATACTAGCAGTACAAGCGCCTATCATGTAAATGTGCAGTTTCGTCTTGGAGCCTACAGCACAAACCCCATCAGTTTTTTCTGTCCTAAATTGGCCGCCGTTGGACAACACCGAGCCAGCGGCGGCTTCAATCGATTTTTTTAAACCACGAGATACAGTTTTTATCATTTCGTCGACTGACACAAAACCCACAGAAAGCAGCCGAAAACAACAGCGGGCGCCTCGGCTTCGCTCTTTTATGACAGCCAGCATCACGGAAATGCTAATAGCAAGTTAGCAACGGCGTCAGCTAGCAACTTGCAAGTAACCCGCCCGGACCGAACCACCGTCAACACCGTGTCGAACCACAACAACCACGCTCACAGTAGTTTACCTAAAACCGCAGAATCCGTGCGGAGCTTTCACTGTGAAGAGTCAGTACGGTGGCTTCCCATTCTCCTCCATACCGTTCTGCAAAATGCACGGCAAACGCAACTGTCGACTAGCTGTGTGAAAACACTGCCTGTCGCTGTCCCACAATGCAACGGGCCAGCGGGGGGCACCAGAGATACCCGAAATATCTTGAATCCCCGCTGCTGCTCCTGCTGCTGCGGATACTCTGCTCTCTAAACTGACCTTATGATGAGATTTGAGTGGCTAGGAAAACTTATTGGGCCTGTTTGAATTACCGGTGTCATCCCAAAATGTGATTGACCCCCCAAAAGTAATTTCCCATGTTTTTATGTGTGATTTGCTTTTTTTGATGTCTAAAATCTGTGCTTGTTGGGGGGTAAATAGTCTGTGGTAAACAAGATTTACGAAGGGGTTATATATAAAATAAAGAAATTACTTGTTTTTTGTTTCTTTGTTTATTACCTTGCATTATTATACCTACATTATATTCAAACCAGTCATTTTTGGCTTTATAGACTATAAAATTTTTTAATGTCAGTGTCATTTTTTACCTGGATGAATAAAGGCTATATCAAAGTTGTTGATTTTTTTTTTTAAGTCACAGACTAGAATGATCTTTCTAGCTTTAAATGACTTGATATAATTTACAATTAAGTTCAGTTGAATTAGATTCAGTGTATTTAGTACCAAATCTTAACAACAGTGTCCTCAGGGCACTTTATATTGTAAAGTCCCTACAATAATAGAGAGAGAATTCCAGCAGTCAGATGATGAGCAAGCACTTGGCAACAGTGGAAAGGAAAAACTCTTTTAGCAAGAAGAAACTGGTAGGACCAGGGAGAGGCTGCCATCTGACACAACCGGCTGGGGTTGAGGGGAGGGAGACCAAAAGGCGCACTGTGAAAGAGGGTCCGAGTTTAATAATCACTACTAATAATAGCTATGTTTGACGGATTGCAGGCCAACAACTCATCTACAACATTTTAAATGCTGGCAATTATTTGTTGGCAAATAACAGAAATCACTTTTTGGCACAACACTGGGATTTCTTGATTATTTATACAATGTGTTGCAAATCTACACAGACTGCCTTAATTGCTACTTTTTTGTTTTTGTTTTTTTCTTTTTCACTGATCACTCGCAGTGCAGACCCAAAAAAGGGAAGTGTTGAATTTTGTTAACTCGTGGAACCTATTTCAGCAATACCAACCTCCATCAGATGCTACACGTAGCTCCATGTAAGATGTGTACAACACAGAAAAGGAATTTTGGATCAATCCTCCCTACAAACTGTTCCCACAATAGATCTTGATTGAACATCCCTCTTCGAGTCATCCCACAGCATCTCAATTGGTTTAAGGTGAACATATCCTGACTTTGCCATTCAAAAAACAGTTTCTTATTTCCCAGCTATTCTGCTGAAGAATTACCTGTGCACTTCGGGCCTTTGTGTAGCTATTGTCCCATCACCTAACCTCTCCCAATATAGGTCATGGACAGCTGCCATAATAATCTCTTGTTAAATTTTCCTGACAGACTTATGCATTGTTCCCTCAGTGAGGACATGGGGTCTTGGTACTAAGATGCAGTGCATTTTCCTTATAAACCTGCTTGCTTCCTTCTTCTTCAGTAGTTCAGTGTTTGTCTCCTTTATTGAGAATAAAAGATGATGCCAAAGATGTTATGAAACAGCAGGGGATCTTCTGCAAATTTGAAACATACTATTAAAAATACAAAAAAAAAAGATTCTTTGCCCTGATAAAAATGACACAATAATTCTGAGTAAAATGCAACTGAAATATATAAAATCAAAGGCTGAATTATTCAAAGAATGAATCATGCAAAAATGCAAGGTGCAAACTCAATGTACCAATCAATATTTTAATTTAAAGTTGATGTTGTACCTATGTCACGAAATTACTTGGAAGATTTACATATAATTTAAATATAATCATATTTAAAGTTTGTATTTGCAGTATATTTCTTTCTTTCTTTCTTTCTTTTCTTTTTTAGAATATACAATAACTATGTATCTGTTTGTGAGTAGTTTTTTGAGAAACTGGAGTTAAATACATTATTTGTTTAGTCTGATTGCGTTTGGTTATAATCTTAAATGAAGATTAAACCGCATTTTGTGGGTAATCAATGAACAATTTCAGGCATTTGTGGTTTGGATGATTTTTTATTGCAGTACATTTGTACATGTCATGAGTTAATTTGAAGGATTATGTGTGCAACCAGATGCTCACGCTAAACAGAAAGAGCAAGCACTTTGCTGTTTTAAGTGTTTATGGTCAACAGACAATTGTTTCTGAGATGAAGACTGAATAGTTTAATATAACATGGTTTTATTTAAATGAAGGGCTTAGAGCTGTAAGAGGGTTAAATGATGTCGCGGTTACCCATTGGGCTGTGAGATTTATTAATTCAAATTGATTATTTTTGGCGATGTACAAAAAAAAAAGTATTTCAGGTTAGATTTGATGCAAACAGCCGCTAGGAGGCGGTACCCAACAACCCGAAGCCGGAAATAAAGCACCAGAAAGCCTATTTGCGCAGGCGCGCCCGTTCTTCTTCCTTTCCGACACTCGAGCGAAAAGAGACAAGATGGGCCATCAGCAGCTCTATTGGAGTCACCCCAGAAAATTCGGACAGGGATCCCGCTCCTGGTCAGTGTCTACTTTGTTGCGTTGTTTATCGGTTAACGTGATCAAGTTGAGGTGATATAAGGTGTTTCTGACCTCCCCATCTTAAAAAAAATGCTACCAAACGTGCACCGCATGTGCCCTGAACCTGAGCTAATATGGCGGAGGCGAATACTCCCTCCTTCCCTATTAGCATTAGCCGTGTGTGTCTTTTGACCGGATTTGGTTTTATAACGGCTAGAGTTACCGAAAGCCCTTAATGCATATGAGTTAAGCGTGTAATTTCTTCCGTCGCTTGATCGGAAGAAATGTAACAAATGTTTAACGTTATTGAGAGTAGCATTATTACAGGACTGTTAAAAGTTAGCCCCGGTGTTCAGAAGAGCACACCGAATGCACACCGGCTCATAGTTTACGACAATCGGCGCCAGAGTTTTGTATAACTGGTACATAAAAGCGTATATATGATTAATCCTACTCTAATGTTGTTGCAGCCGAGTGTGCTCTAACAGACATGGCTTGATCCGTAAATACGGGATCAACATGTGCCGCCAGTGCTTCAGGCAGTACGCTAAAGACATCGGCTTCGTTAAGGTAAGTTGTATTTTTCTGTTGCCTCTCAAATTGATCATAACTTTACATCACAGAACATCAACTGAATTTCCCACTGTATAAAGTTTCATTAGGACTGGCTTTGCTGATTTGAGGATGAAGCCCATGAATTAAATGTTTTAGTCTTGCATGAGTTTCATGCTGTTTTGCTTTTTGCTCCTTACAAGCATGCTATATGCCCGTCTCCTTACAATAACTAACACCTATTTTGTGTTCTTACAGCTGGACTAAGATGTCTTGTGCTGACGTCCTCGGATGGGTCAAGTTGTCAGAAGTCTGGCCATGATGGGATAATTCGTCATTGCAAATAAATTTGTTTTTTGTCCAATTTGATTGATTTTTGCGTGGTTATTGATTGGCATGAATTTGATATTTTTTTCCCACAATGGATAAAAAGGACTTTTAGATGAGCGATCAAACACTATTAATGACCTTTGGTTTTGCTCAGCAGCAAAGTCATGTTGGTCAGGCAGTTAAAGATGTTTCCATTTTAAATAAAATGTCTTAGTTGGTCACCTACTTTGAGCTGCTGTTCATTAAGAGTTAAGCGAACAGGTTTTCTATAGCAAGAGGTTTTAAATATGAGTAAAACTGAAACTTGATCGAGCAGTATTTAGTGACTTCATGTCATTAGATTATAATTGTGTAGTAAAGCATGAACATTGAGTTGCAAGCCTTATAGCACTTCTCTTTCTTTCTTTCTTTTGTTTTTTTACATAGGTGAAATGTAGACATCCTTGTAATAGGTAGATAACTGCAGAGAAATGGTTTGTATCCATGGAAACTGGTGCGTGGGGAAAGAATGATGGGAAGAAAACGCAATAGGAATGGAATAGCCTTGATAATTTGATAATGGGGTGGGGAAGCTTTCAGACAGGTCGGCCGTGCCTGTCGTTTGAAAACAAACCAGGCAGCATGGAAGTAAAATATTTCAGGTGGAAACTCAATTTTAAGGTTGCATTGTGGTTGAGTGGTCACATTTCTTTGTTAATAACCTTTAATGGGACATCCGCTGAGCTATTTTGCAAGAAGTCAAGTAGTGCAATTAATCCTCACAGTTGTGCATCATGGCAGCGGCGTAAAGTGCAGCTGATTAATTTTTAATTCAGCGGGCCTTCACGTAAAACAACACACCCCCAGCTCTCTTCCAAAGACTGCTAACATGCTGAGATAATAGTCTTGCTCAAAGTTAATGAAATTTGATAAGTCCCCTGTAGTGTGCCTAATTGCTTAGCACCTCGTGACTGAAGCTACCAAAGTGAAGCTATTTGTTTAAGGCTGTTCCCAGGTAGATGGGATTCTGTGCAATCTGATATTGAGTTTTTCTGTTTCTTGTTCTTTTTTTTCTTTTTTTTTTGCCAGGATTTACTATAAAATATTTCTCATTATTGTTCTCACCTTTAAAAAAAATAGCGTGAAGTGTTAGGCACTAGATGGCAGCAGCACGTCATGCTCAGTGCCATTGATGATGCCACTGACTGCTGGTAATGCTATTTATGCTGCTCCCCCCCCCCCCCCCCCCCCCCCACCTCCAAAAAAAAAAAAAATCTTTCATGCATCATAATTATATACCTTTTGCCATCAGGTACTAGAGAAGCTTAATGGGGTCTAAAGTGGGCACTTAAAAGTGATGTTTGTGGCAGATTGAAAAGGATAAAAAACTAAAAATACATTGTAGTTGTGCAGCTACTTAGACTTTTTAAAAAAGCATAGTAAATCTACTCTTTTATGCTCAAGGTTCAGATTTTAATCTGTTTAATTCAAGGCAATAACTAAAATATGGTTGGGAAATGCTAGCGTACCACAAATAATAAATGTGTTTTTGTTCAGCAGGAATGAGATGAAACTTTAATGCTCCCGTTGGGGAAATTGTAAAAAAGAAACAAAATGATATAAAAATGAAATTGACACAAGCACTCAAACCTATAATTCTAGCAACACAACAAACTGCTTAGAAATAAAAGGATGAATGAATAGTGATAGAGATGTTTAAAATTAGAGCAGCAGCCCTCATTATAATGAGTCTTTGGAAGTCCAGTACATGCACAAAATGAACAAGTGAAACTTTTTAAATGAAGGAAATAAATAATAGGTACTTCCTGCCAAATGCAGTAAATATATGCAATATAGCTACTTTAAACATACAACTGTCTGACTGAACTTAAGAAATGGAAGCACAGCGTGTGCAAAACATTCTGCAAGGCTAAGGCGTATTTTATGGGGTGTATTGATGTCTACCTCAGATCTGTAGGTATTTTAAAAGTAGGCCAATAAGTTATGCATAAAAGGAGCCTGTGTGCAGGAACGGGCAGGCCAGTTTGGAGCTGAACACACAAGCGCTCCTTGTTGCATCACTGCACCATGTTGGCGGGTGGAAGGTGTTGTCTTTGATGTTCGGTTCAACTGCCTTTTTTTCTTCTTTGCACCGCATCAATGTTCTCGCTGTGCTGTCTCCTCAGTACACAACTTCCACGACAACTGACTCAGTGAAAAATCAGTTTCATCCAACCTGAATCTTTTTCAAAAAGTCTCCCATCGTTGTTACTGTTCACTGGCTTTGTGTGGTCACACAGTTTGCTCCAGCTCCACTTTCTGCCTTACACTGTGCTATTTTTATATATGTAGCCTACATATAGTTAGGTTCACATGTGTTTGGAAAATAGCTCTGTTTAAATCCTTTGTCCTCAGTACACAGTGGCTTGTGAATCAGACGATTGTTTTCTGAGGTACAAAAGAATTTGAGCAATTGACTTAAGTGAAAATAGAGTTGTTAAGAAATTGCCTCCATGTCCTTAAATAATTCTAGTTTTTACTTATTTTTCACATTTTTATTTTAGTTATAAAAGTTAATGATCCAGGAAGTAAACCTTAAATCTTATCAAATCTGAAATATTGTTACCAGAAATGCTGTTTTGGCATAACGATCCACATTTTAACTTTGACTATCAGTCCTTTGTTGTTAAAATTTGTAACAAACCAACTGAGTGGAAACCTATTGTTGGTCGACTCTTTGTCCAAATGTGTGAAGAGCTGGAGTTTCCCAGAGAAATATGCAGTTTTGGTGACACAGTGAGTAGCAGTAACTAAGTAGCATTTATTATCAGACAGTAATGGTTTAGCACATATGTTACACGTACGTTTAGCATACACGTTCACTTTTCCTTTTGGGCTACTGCTTCAACTTTAGTCTTGCATTTTGTAAAGGGAGGAGAACCACAAAGGCATATATAACATAGACAGTGTTTAAAAAATGGACCTGGTTCTCTGGTCTGAAAAGGGAAGCCCATGCAGAAGTGCCTTAAAGCTGCATTCATTTCCTGTAGCTGGCAGGGAGAGAATCCTGAATAAGCACAATGGTTATTATTATGCTCCCGTTTTGGACAAAATAAATGGTAAAGCAGGGTACATACCTACCTTGGGACTTGCACCTTGATACTGTATGAGGATGCAGTGTCCCTCTGTTTCACACATTTATTGTCAATGCTCAAACTTAGACTTCTCAAATCAGTGGTGTTGGCAACATCACAAAAGCTATGATCATCTTTCACATAGATTTAAATAATAATGGAAAAATTGAATCCACTGAAACTGAATGGATGGATGGATAACATATTTATCTGATCTTTAGTAGCTCATAATCACTGACTTCTTTCCTTCTTCCCCATTAGAAATTATTTAAAAAATCTACTCAGCAAAGTTATCAAGTATAAAACCAATATAACTAAAATATGACAATAAGGTCAGTTAACTGTTTACTTAGGGGTAATGATACGTTTTCTTTGGATATATTGTTAATACACTGAAGTTATGAGTTACGGGTTTTATTAGAAGCAATGTTGCAAATAAATTTGTGAAGTCTCTTTTATTTTAGTGACCTGATGAGATAATTGCATCTGTACATGGAGGGGATGGTCGACAGTTTACTGGGAGTAACAGTTAATTTTATTATCCCTAAGTGATGTACGTGCTGGTAAAATCGACTGTTTGTGGCTATAAAAGACTCTGTGATCGCTCATGTGTGCCGCGCTTGTACACACACATAAATATGTTATTGTGTGCACTTTGTGGTCACAGCCAGATCTTAACGCTGAAAGCAAACCTGAATGGAACACTAGTTTGAACAAACCAGAAGGGAGCTGTTGGTGTGATGGCTTGGGACCCAAAGTCTCTGAGCTACTGTGACTGACTGCCAGATACATTGCAGAGGTCTGCCATCCATCTCCTAGATTATAGCAAAAAATAGGTGAATTGAAAACGTTACAGCACACTGTTGGCATGGAAACATTCCTCTGGGTTTACCTGCTTTTGATTGTTAGACCAAGAGGCACTTCTCTCTGCAAGGTTCCTCCAAACGGCTGTGGGCAAACATGCAACTCATTCATGCTCCCCCTCTCCCAGTTTCCACAGAGTGGGATAGATGTTGACTGAGGGATGGCAAATGAAAAATATGAAGAAAAGAGCAGCAGCCAGAGACATAAAGAAAAAATAGATTAATTGAAGAAAGAAGCAATAGTAAAAGCAGAACCTGTGAAATTATGCAATGATTAACAGGCTATTGTGTAAGACGCCCTAAGAATAATAGCTGATAATTACAGCATGTTTTGTTCCTGACATTCTCCTTTTCTTTATGTTATAGTAAGCTGGAGGACTGAAGATAAAACATATTTGTTATTATTTTCCACAGTTGCTATAAAACAGCAATATATTTACCCACAAACATCACCTGACTACATTATTATCTCAGATATTTTTCTGTTTCGGTGTACTCCCTTGAGACGTGAGCTGCGCACTTCACTGAGCTTTATTACAGTCCAGTACGGAGCACCTGGCTGACTCAATCGCTCCAGTCAAACAGAAGCTAATTCTCCAGCCTCCATGGAATAAGCGTGCCGCAAAGCCCCAATTTAGGCTTAGATGACTTCAGCAAACATTAATTTCTCCATAAATTTCAAGGGAATTGCCTCAGCAATGCAGACTTTGTTTACCTAAAGTCAGCTGTGCGGCCAATATTAGACTTACAGAGATATGTGCAGCCTATAACGTCGGGCAGATATTAAATAAAACCAAAAAGTAACATCAGCTGGCTGTGAAAGTCTCCAAGGCTAAATGGAAATCGCATGCTAAGCCCATGGCTGACAAGTCACCACAGGAAATGCGCAGGTGTAATTATTAATGGCCGTCATCCATTTAGATGCTGTGTTGCCAGAATCCTGCTGCAGTCTGAGCTGTTGCTTAGTGGGACATTTAAATGAACAAAGCCGTCGTGAGCGCCGCTGTGAAAGAGATCAATTATGGTGTTTTTGCTAGGCCAGAGGAGGCTGATAGACATTCACTTTGTTTTCATTGCGACTCCGGAGGTGGCCAAGATCCACACGACACCTCATGAAAGAAGATGGTGCTTAAAATAATATATATATTTTTTTTTTTTTCTTTTCACTTTTGGCTTTCAGTATTTCTATGAAAAACACAAATTCCTAATTAGAAGTCAGTGAACACTGCAGCCATGCCCGTGCACAGCACAGCTCACTGTTATAGAAAGCAACGATCGTTAATGTTATTAGTAACACCTGCGCTTTCCCAATGACAACTCAAACGTGCTGTTGAGAGGACAGAAGAAGAGCAAGTTGGCCTGTAATGAAATACGTTGAGAAAATAAGACAATTCGTATTTGAAACGACTGATTTGTTAAAGTTTTGTGACTATCCTCTGAGCTCACTGCTCACTTCAAACATGATATAGCGGTGGATATTCGGTTGGCGGAGGGATTCAAACAGCAGGCAGAGATGCACTGACACGTCAGAGAGTGGGAGCACCGAATGCTGCGTTTGCCGATGGAGCGCAGCTCAAACTAGCCAAACTTAATCCAATTACATGAGCGTTTCTATAAAGATAATGAAAATCCAAAATCTTCAGGAAACTGATATTTCCAAGATGAATGATCAGAAGTTCATATACACTCATGGGTATGAATCCTATGTTAATCTTGAGCTTTTAAATTTTTTTTAGAACTATTCCTTTTTCGGGGTGAAATGATTATACAGCATACATCTTTAATGACTTTATTAAAAAGGAATTCAAGATTCAAAGATTCAAGATTCAAAGTGTTTATTGTCATGTGTACAGAAGAAATAGCATTTCTCTGTGCAATGAAATTCTTCCTTTGCTGTCCATACACAAATGCCAAGTTAGGTAGGGTTGAAGGAACAAGATAATTAAGGATAAAAATAAGACAAGATATTAAGATAAATATGGTAAAAATAAGGATAAAAATAATAAAAGATAACTAAATAAGTACAAAAATAAGTAAATGAAGACAAATGAGGTATGCAGTTGTCAATGTAAAAGGATGTACAAAGGAGCTTAATGTGCGAAATGAACTTAGTGTGCAAATTGCAGTTGAGGTAGGTCAGCTGTTCAGGAGTCTGATAACAGTGGGGAATTGGGTGCACCTGACTTGCTCTAACCAAACAGGCTCAGATATATATACATACACCCTATGAACATTTGGTTAAATGTCCCCTAGCAAGTTGCATGTCAACACTTTTGGTAGCTGTCAACAAGCTTCTGTCATAATTCCAGCTGGACTACTCTACTTGGCAGAATCGGTAGAGTTCATTTAAATTGGTTGGTTTCTTGGCAGAGACTTGGCTTTTAAACACAGTCCACAAATTTTCAATAGTCTAAGGCTTGAGGTTTGATGGTTTCTGGGTTGTTCCTGAACATCCTGACCAATTTCCTCTAAGTGACAGTTTGGGTCTTCTCCAGATATTGGCAAAGTGGTGACACATCTGAATAAGTTGTACTTACCTACAGTTATTTGAAGTAATGATCCTGAAATATGCAGTTGTTTAAAAATGTCTCCAATATAAAAAATGAGAATCATATAAATCTATGATTCTCATTTTTCCATGGCCTTTTGCTTTGTTCTAAGTATCGGTCAGTCCAATGAGTGCAATCAAACAAATCCTTTAAGACTAGCAAAGAGAAACTACCAGTTGTAATCAATTATAATCACTAATGAAAACATGAAGGGGGTTGTCCGGTTAAAAGACACTGTAGAATCTAAACAAGACCAAAATTCAGTCATGGGAAAATAGGTACATTCACCTAAAGCCTGTTGTTGTAATGCCAGTTACAGAAAATGTGAAACAACATAAAAATAGGTTGGCTGAATATTAATAACGAGGGTCAAGAAATATGTCACCTCTCTGCAAAGGTAGGTGTATGATCAGCACTAACTTTTTTTTACTCACTCTGTAATTTCAGTGCTGAAATACAGAGCCAGACATGAAAAATGTGTTGCTTACCAAATATGACAAATACAAAAGACGGTCTGGAAAAGGTTTGTTGGTATTCAGTCTGCACTGTATTGGCTGGCACAATGCTGCATTTAATGAATTACACTATACATGCATCCCATGGGATTCATCAAACATCTGTGGAGAGTCGGTCCACAGTGAAGGTCATAAGAGGATCTGTCTTTTTGAAGATATGGATGTGGAACCTTTTCCTTTTTTTTCCTTTTAATTCTTTAAAATTTACTGTTAGGTTTCCACCAATAAATATAAAAAAACATAATGTGATTTTATCTGAATGGTCATCCTCTCGTGCAGCTCTCAAGCTCTTTCAGGATGACTGCTAAATTTAGATTTCAGTGTGGAAGTCCCATTCTGTCCACTTGCACTGGTGTTTTGGCAGTGTGTCACAGTGCTGACCATTCAACTAGAATTTCACTCGAAGCTAGTATGCATGAATGTCATCCCTCAGACATGTCAGCATGTTTCAGTGGAAACGGTCAATTCAGATTTCTTTCCATGCAAGTTTAACATCTGTGACCTAAAGAGGGATGTAAAAAAATAGCATCTATGAAATCTATACAGTACTGCATGAAAAAAAGATGACTCTGATTGGCCAAATTTCAAACGGATATGGTTGTTAGAGCCCTACTGATTTATCGGTAGGTCGATATTAGCTATTGGTATCAGTATTTATAATGACTGATAAACACACGTGTGGGAAACCACAGACACCATAACCAGCTGATCCTAGCAGAATCAGACAGAGTGTAAATGACTCAATAAATAAATAAACATAACAAATGGTAGGTGTTGGGTCTGCACTTCCACAGGCCCTGCTGGTTCAGAAACTTATTCCCGTTAACAAAGCAAGACGAACAGCTCAACCGGTTTTCACATGCTAGCAAGGGAAGGATCTCAGAGCAGCCCTTCTGCCCTTGGTGTCAGACTGAGGTTTACACAAACACCCACTGTAAAACCCCCTTATGGTTATAAAAGATAAGGCACTAGGTGTGTGTGTGTGTGTATGTGCATGTGAGTGTGTGTGAGATGGGGGTGCGTTTGTGTGACTTCCTGCTCCTAAAAGGGTCATCTCCCCCACCCTGTATATGGCTTAACCCCTCTAATATAAGGACAGAGTTATTAGCTCCTGATCTGAAAGTGTGAAGTGTGAAAGCAGTCCGTGCCTGTGCAGAGTTATAGTTATTGTCTTCTTTGAGACTATAATTTCCAACTTGGCTAACTCATTTGGCTTAGCAGTTGTTATAGAATCTTTTGACATATCTGTCACTAATTTCTTCTTTATTGTGAGACTGAATGAAAAGGTCAGTTTTTCAGGGCAAAAATAACATTGACCCTGTTAATATTGGCTGTTTTACTGAAATTATTATGTTATTGTGTGCAAAAAAAATTATTTGTGCTTTCTAAAGAAAACTAGAAATGTTACACTGAAAATCCCTTGCTCTATCAAAAAAGCACTTAGGAACATTTTGATAAAAACTTGAAATGTCAAGTTTTCTATCCAGTAGGTCTGTTCTTCAGTTTTGGTAAGTGAGATTCACTTATTTTATTTCTATGTCACTTTGCACAGAAACATAAACCTAACTGGTGCAATGTGTTTCTAAGGTCTTTTGGTGGTACCTCGTTAACCAGGCTTGCTACTGTTAGCTGATGACTTAGCACTCCACACCCATCCAAGTATGGTCACTTCTGGCTCCTAATATAACAAATCCACAACAGCTATTGTCAGGGACCAAGCAATAAAGCATAAAGGACACAGGTGTTTTAATTCAAAAAGGGGGTTTTATTGACCCAAAAATATGAAAATATATTTAACAAAGCCAAAACTTAAACAGGCAGACCAATAAAAGAGGTCAACTCAATAGACTAAACTCAAGATAATAATTAACAAAACCTCAAACAAACATAAGATAAACTGACCTGCTGAAATGACACACGGGGAACTTAAATACTGGTTTAGCTAAACCAAATGACACACACGGGGGAAAACAAGATGGCTGCCATATAACCAACTAATACAAAACAATTAAACAAACATGAAACACCCCCCCAGGCCATGAAGCATGTGGTGCAATCCAATTAGGCTGTCAGTGGTACTTCAGGTCTACCAGCCCTTTGCCACACCTTTTGCCAGACAGGAGGAGAAGCCAACTCCCAGGTAACTCAAACAAAGAAAGATGTATTAATATAACATAAAACAGAACTTTGACCTTGCAAGGTTAATATGTGTGCACGCCATATAAACATTGGAAGGTGTGATGGAAAAATAAATACATTTAATAAAGAAACAATATTGAACAATAAGTAGAATATTTTAAAGTAGTGACTGTAAATTAAACTAAAGTGAATCAACGGGTGGTGAGGTGTGGAGCTTACCATGTGTGGCATGCCATCACAGCTATAATTGAAGCCAGTAAGTGATGTCACCTGTTGTATACAATCTATGGCTCAAATGTGAATGGGTTTGTTGTAATGTCCCAAATCCTGTGAGCTAAACCATTACATTCTAGAGTAAATCTTCTAAAACTGTGCTAAAAACCAATAAGATATAACATAATGTGCAAAACACTGTCTGCTTCCCACAGTTCAGGGAAAAGATGCTGCACATCTTAAATATGCCTGTGGGGGCAGTGCTGCCCCGCAGCTGAGACTGGAAGTGCCAGTCAGAGCAGGCACAGAGCAGTGAAAGGTGAGGTGACAGGAGGTGCTGTGCATCTCTCTTGGGAAGATCTCTCCAGTCACAGCAGAGGAAAAAAAAACCAAACTAACAAAACCAGAGAGAGAGCGATGCAGAATGTTTAGAAGCAACCTTGATCAGGCTGTCAGCTTGGGTTATATCTAATTGAATACAGCATGCCATTTGAAGTGGAGAGTACGGCTTGAGCAGAAAAGAGAAGCCAGAGTAGGGCAGGCACAGCGGGAGAGTAGCACTCACCAAACAAACAAAAAACAGACAAATCAAAGAGTAAACACATGAAATGTTCAAGCAGACAGCCCAGATCTTTTCTCTGTGTCCAACATCATGCACTGTCTTTACGTATGTGCTGTTATTACCTGCAGTGGCGGAGAGGCTGTAAATCTCAACAAATGTAATTTGGGGAATAAGTAAAAGGTGAAGGAGACTGCGCCACTTTGTCACTAAACTCATCATTTCAGGCCTGATTTGAAAATGCATGGAAAATAGCGTTGGAAGTATTAGTCACAGCTCTGTGTTAAAGCAGGTTAAACGATATCAAACTCTGCTCTCAGGAAACATAATACGGCGACGGAGGTCAGCGGCTGTTTCGGTGTTTGACTGGCCTGCTATTGGTAGCTCAATAGACCGGAAAGCTCAGGGGCAGTGGAAAAAAAAAATATTACTCATAAATGGAAAAGATCACATATTGGCATTTGAAAGTCTGCAGAGAAATGGTGTCACAGAGGAGACTCATCTGTCATATCTCCTCAGGCTAGAAGGATGTGATGTTCTGTCAGAATTGAAATATTTCTCACGCAGGTCAGTGGCTCCAAATACTTTATTTTACTGCTATAATCCCCCTATTACATCCATTCACATGCACCATATATATTCACCCACCTAGTGGTGTGAATATATTCACAGCTTTTGCCTGTAAATGAGGAGATATGACCACAAGCCTTTATGCAGTATGGAAATACCCACTCATAACCGTGTCTGTCAATCTCTTTTCTTACACCGGTTTGGATGTTAACCTTTGAATTGTCAGTGCCTGGCATGAACATGACCAATGCTAACATTTTTCATTCCTCACATTTATAAATCGCCAGCAGAGACTGCGTGGAATTGAATAGTTTAGAAGATTTGCATATAAAATTACACTGCAGTGCATATTAAAGGAGCAGTCCGTGCAGGTAGGGAAGAATAAAAACAAAGAAAAATAAGTGGGCAAGTTCATATGCGACGTCCATTTTTGCAATAGTTCTGTGTGATACTTATATAACCTGCATTGCTGATACCAACACAGATACTGATACTTTTAACCTAATATAAACCACATATAATATTAGGTTTTTAGGTATATAAAATATAATATAACCTAATACTAATTATTTAACAGTGGGCTACATACTAAACTTAGATGATAGAAACAAACTATTGCGCTAGTATCGATCCAATATCAGTACTCGCATTGATATTGATCCCTCTGCTCTTTTCCAGTAGCAGCAACTGGTCACGGGTCGCTGCTGAATTGTTCCTGCAGAGTTACTGTGAATTCCCCAACTTGTTTGATATGATAAGCAGATGTTCAAGATGACGAACAGCTGCCAGCCGCTGATCTTATTAGTAGCTGCTAATTCTTTCTGCTGCGCCTCTAGTTGGGAAGTGTCTGTTTCTTTGCCACCCGATTGTCACACTGTGCTACGGCTCAGGCTCGCTGTCTCTCTGCTCACACGTCAACGCTAGCACTTCTAATCCAGGAGAGAAAATGAACTGTCACACATGTTTGATTGTTAAAAGTGGCTGCTGGTTTCCGTGACAACACCTCCACCGGCTGGGTTTGGAGTAATGGGCAGGCAAGACTTTTTTTTTTTCTTTCAATATTTCAAAAGTGGTAATTCAAATGGAGGCTGAATTCACAGAGCGACAACGTGACAGATGCAACTCCATTTTTCAAGATGAATGTAGAAATGATGCAGCCCAGGGAGAATCAGAGAAAGCGCCATAAAACCCAGCAGTTCAGACGGAGGCACAGAGAGCAGACTTTCCCCGCTCACTCCACTTCCAGCCATTCGTACTTATTTTTTTATTAACCCCACTCCTACCATAACCATTATCCCTCTGGCTATTACGCATAAGATCCCCCCAGACCGACCAACATGCCAGAAAATGACTGGCATTAAATATGACACACGGTCCTTATGCCATCATTGCAGAGAGGGCCATTTTCCTCTTGAGTGAAAGGGAGGATGGTGCAGAGCGGATTTTTTTTTTCTTTTTCTTTTTTCACGACAAACAGGCCTAATGCGGTGTTTGAGTCATATAACTTCCACAGGCTCCCACCTGCATTTGCATTCGAGAACCACAACAAACTGCTGCTTCTCCTCATGCATACATGCAGCAGGATGAAGCCTTTCATCAGGCTGATCACTGTTGTTTTGTGTGGTTAAGCATTCTTTTAATGACTCAGTAGCCACTCAAAGCTACATTTGAAATGCACATCAACGAGCATTTGTTTTGGTGATGTTGCCCAACCTCTGCCATCAAATGGCCATTCTGTAGAAGTGAGTGGATCAATCCAAATACCGATACCAGCGCTTCTTTTGGCATCAGATCAATACTGTTGATGATTGATTCTTTGTTTCTATCTATAATGTTTCTTTGGCAATGAAAAATTTACATAAAAAATACACAGTGAAAAATGTCAGAGCATTTTTGTGTTGATTGTTACATCTATTTCATTTATAGCCTACAGCACATTTAACATGCAATGAACCAAAAGGTCTTTACTTTCTAGGTCTACAAATAAAGAGTTTCAAAATCCATGAAAAACTGAAAGGTTTGTTGCAAAAGCTAATGGTTTTGGGGAGTCAAAATGATGTAGTCATCAAAATGTGTTTAGAATTTGCAAATTGGTGATGATTCATTTCATAAGTCATGACACACTGCTCTCCAGTACATAAGGTGCCTTGGTGGGGTAAAAGTATTGGTATCGATATTGGTATTGGCAATACTGGCCCTGTATTTACTTGGCATCCGATCGATACCAAATTTGCAATATCACACTACCATTTTGACCTGTCAGAACTTGCTACTAATTAAAGTTAAAGTTAGGGATACTTGCACTGAGAGGATGCCTCTGCAACAGTCTGTCCAACAGAGCGGATTCAGTAGAAATGACATGTTCTTGTAAAGGAAAATGCTTTATAATAAACCAGGTAAATTCAAATTATTATTCCACACCATAACACTCTGTGGTACACATATTCTCTGTAACTTCAGCAGTCTCAAGAGGTTAACTGGCTTGGTTACAGCAAAATATGTTCTTGCCCATAGCAATGACAAGTGTAGGATTAAGGAGTCACACAGAAAAGGATAGCATAGTGCATTGTTGTTTGGCGCTAAGATATGTCCCTCCCTGTGGATTCGCTGTCTGTTTGCCTGCAGCAGCATGACCTGCCCACTCTTGGCTCTCTGCTACTGCTGTGCAGGGATCTCTCAGGATTTATTGATTCCAGCCTGTCCACCCACCAGAGGATCCGATGCTAGTTAACATGATGCAGAGTCCACATATTCAGAGGCCAGAGAGTACTGCAGGCCTGAACTCCGGTTTGAGTAATTGAAAATGATGGCGATCAGTCAGAGCCAGGTTGCAGCTGATTAGGTGTGTTTACAAACAGGTAGAGAAATCAATGAAGACAGGTCAGTAGAAATCATAAGTATCTGAATGAACATCGGTGAGCGGTACAAGGAGTCAAGAGGTGCACTGGATTAATGCAGTGGCCTTAAGCATTATGTAAGTAGCAGTTAAAAACAGCTGGTGTCACCAATGTTTCAGTTAATAACGCAAATAATAATTACACATTTGCATTTGCCTTTTCAGTGCCATCCATCCATTCATTCATTTTCTGCTGCTGCTTATCCAGGTCTCAGTCATGCGGTCTGCAGTCTGATACCCCCCCCCCCCCCCCCCCCCCTCTCTCTAATTCTTCTGGGAGCTCTTCCCAAGCGAGCAGAGGAACACAATCATCCCCAGTCTGTCCTGTACCAGCCTCAGGGACTCCCACTGAGAGGTGCCAGAAATATCTCACCTAGGAGGTGCCCAGGAGGCATCCTAATCA
Organism: Neolamprologus brichardi; assembly: GCF_056152115.1. Lineage (NCBI taxonomy): Eukaryota > Metazoa > Chordata > Actinopteri > Cichliformes > Cichlidae > Neolamprologus > Neolamprologus brichardi. The sequence continues at coordinate 5,505,139 of NC_142118.1, read as the reverse complement.
GGTGCCCGAATAACCTCAACTTAGCTGTTATTCTCAACTCCTTTGGATGAGCAGTGACTCAACTCCGAGTCCTTCATGAATCTAAAGTTGGACAGAAACTCACAGTTCTGACTGTAAAATTCTATAAAAAAAAAAATATTCTGTGGACGAGACAACAGGTAATATTTCTGGAAGGTTTGAGTCTTGTTCCATCTGGCATAAAACTAAGAGCATTTGATAAAAAGATTATCATACCAACAGTCAAACATGGTGGTGGTAGAGTGATGGTCTTGGACTGCTTTGCTGCTTCGTGACATGGATGACTTGCTATAAACGATGGGACCATGAATTCTGCTCTCTAACAGAAAATCCTGAAGGAGAATGTCTGGCCAGTCAGTTTGTGCCCTGAAGCTCAAGCACATTTGGGGTATGCTGCAGAGCAACGATTCAAAACACACCAATGAATGTTTAAAAAGAAAAGAGAAAAGAAAAGAAAATGAAGGTTTTAGAGAGGCCGAGTCAAAGTCTGAACATGAATTATATTGAGCTTCTTTTGCATGACCTTAAACTCCCCAGTGTGGCTGAACGAAAACAATTCTGAAAAGAACAGTGGGCTATAATTCCTTCAGAGAGATGTGAAAGACTCTTTGCCAGTTATTACAAACACTTGAGTGCAGATCTTCCTACCAAGGATAGCACAATCTATTAGCTATTGGAGGCAGTTACCTTTTTGCTTTGGGCCAGGTAGTTTGGATAGCTTTTGTCCTTTAATAAGTGAAATAATCAATTAAAAAAATATGTATTTACACAGGTTATCTCTGTCAAATATTATTAATAATGTCAATTTGGATAGCAGACATGAGGTAAATAATTTTGTGTAGGCACGGCCAGAAGATTCCAGCCTTTTAAGTATGCTTTAAGGTGGTGAACAATGGCATCTGCCAGAGTTTAGGATACTTTTTGTAGATTTTCTCTCTGAGCATGCACAGGATATTAAGTTTCACAGCACTGACGGTGTCGACATAGCATAGAGGACAACTTCAGGGCATACAGACCCATGGAGATGCAAAAAAATGAAGAAGCACACTCCTGACTGTGGATGTCCGTCTTCCATGCTTGGCCACTGAAGACTGTGTTTTTTTCTCTGGTCATACCCAAAGACCCAGCTCTCATCATAAGTGATTATTCACAAATAACTGTGGCTTTTGCTACTTAAGTGAAAACAGAATCTGGTTTCATTATTTTATCATAGCCTACACGATGCCTTAAGGCCACTGCTGTTGTGATTTGGCGCTGTATGAATAAAATTGAATTGAGATGAATTAAACAACAACAGCTTCATCCCATCTTAAGGGATGCACCCATATACCAGTCATTTCAATGATATATCAACAGATAATATAAGTAGTGATAGATAATATAAGTAGTGGGTGTATATTGTTGTGTCACATGTTTCTCTGGCACAAAAAGAGGAATTAAAAAATCTGACGCAGATACATTGTTGAAATAATTATTTAGACCGCTGATGTTATTTTGGTTGTTAAACATTTTTTAGTTAGTTTTTTGGTGCATCCCTTTGAAAATTTGCATGTTACCGGTGTAACGTTGGCATCTCATCATTCATCTTCCCTTTCTTTGATAGCTTGCTCTACATCATTACACTTAGATTTAACGTGGTACTCAATCAAGCCTTGGGATGTTCATAAATTACGCCGGCTGCCAAGATGAAATGAATAATTGCAGGAGTCGAGTATTATTTCGAGCCCCGCCAGGTTGAGCTTCGTGCAACCTCTGTCATGCACTGGGAGGGATCGTGCAGTGACGCCTGCCCATCGAGGGTGGCCGCACGCAGACTTACGATGGTGGCGATGAGGAGGGGAAAGGCTTGGTGTGGCGCAATACACGATAAGGTTTCTGCACCACTGTGGACAGCACTGGGGGATTGTGGGAGAGAGCTTATCAGTCTGCGTCAGGGTCTATCAGCGTCTGTCATGTTTACTCCTCAGGTGTGCTGGCTGCTGGCTGACTGTTCTGCCAAGGCTCCTTCATATCAGCCAGCTGAGAGCTAACCGGGAGCACAAACACAAACCCACCCACTGCTGCTGCAAACCAAAAACCTCTCTATTACCTCATCCTATATATAAATCTCTTTTTCTCAGAGTTTAGCTACTTTTCCTGCCTCATCCTTTCCCAGCTTGCCTTTTAGTCTGTAACCACTCTGCCACTCTCTGTTCACCTGTCTTGGAATGGATATGAAGTGAATCATCCTTTAACAGGATATCAACAGACTTGACCAAATAGCTCTACACCAGCCTGTGTGTTTGTACGTGTGTACTATGTTTATTTATCTTTGTGGGGACCAGAAATGGGAATTTCACTATACTTGTGGGGACCAACAGCCTTTATGGGGACAAAATGCCAGTGTCCACGAGTTTGAAGGCATTTTTGAGGCTCAAAATTTGGTTTTTGGGTCAGCATTACAATTAGGTTATGGCTAGGTTAGTGACTTGTTTTTGATGGTTAGAGTTAGGGAAAACAGTATGTCAATAAGATGTCCCCACTAAGATATGAAAACACAAGTGTGTGTGTGTCTTAAAGTGAAGTGACAGAGCAGAGAAGTCATTTTGCACTCTGCAACCTCTTCTCTGCTCTTACAGAAGCTAAAAATGATCCTGCGTGGAGGAGGGAGGAAGTGATTGTGTAAGACACAGACAAAGGGTGGCATACACTAAATATGGGAATTTAAATTCTGAAATTTTGTTTGTGCCTGTGTGCCACAGAAAGAAAGAGAAAAGGGGAAATGAGAGAAAAGTGAGAGGACAACGTTAAAATGAAAGAGAGGGAGAGAGATTTGAGAGAGATTGTCAAAATGTCGCGGGTAGAAAAGTCAGCAGTGAGGTGAAGAGGAGTCAAACAGAGCGAGAGCAGGAGGTTGAAACCATAATTAGTGTCAGTGAGTCACTACGAGTGGCCCTGTGTGATGTCACTGGCTCCCCCGTCCTCTGTATCCCGCACTGAGGACAAGCTTGGCGACTCGCACATCCTGACCTCTCGCCTTGCTAAGGAACACGCTGTACTCTCTTCTGTTTTACTGCTGCACAGCCTCCAGGCTCCGGTCTCCAGCCCTAGCTGTGTCGCCTGTAATGACCTCATCACTGTTTGCGGGGTCACACTCACGCCTGCTGTGGCTGCTGATGTGTCAGCGTGTGTGTGTATATGTGTGTGTGTGAATGTGGGAGAGCGGGAGAGAGGGAGTCCTATTTTCCAAGCGTGCATCTTTCTTATCACTGGTAGAGCATGAAGAGCTGCTGCATGACTGACAGCAGAATCAAACCAGTGTAGCAAATACCGTCTGCCTGACCATCTCGCTGGCAAATCAATGTAACATTGGAGCAAATCAGAGCAACATATGAGAAGTGGCCTCTGTACATTCCTCCTCTGTGAGGCAGACGACCGTGGCCTGTGTCATGCTGTTTTCTCCTCACTGTGGTATCACAGAGAGGCAGGCGGCCAACCACTGTGAAGGAGTGTGCTCTGGAATGACAAACACCCACTTGATCTCATGAACCTGCATAACAAATGGATCTCAGTGCCACGGACATGGCCAGTGCCGTGAGAGATAGAAAGGTTGAGGAATTCACATGGCACACACACACACACACGCATGCACTAAACACAAAATAATTTGCATCAGTCACAAAACATTTAAAAAGACAACAGCTTGGGAATAATAAAGTGAAATTTAAAAAATCAAACAGAAACAGAAAAAATATTGAGTGAGAGTAATAAAAGTCTTTTTTCTTTTTCAGCAGAGTATCTATTAACCATAAATAGAAATACATATGACACATAGCCTGCAGGTTTATCCGAGTGGAAGTGGAAATTACTTGAGAAACGGCTGGTCTAGGCAGGGGTGAGCAATTAATATTACCAGTTCTGCTCAATATTCATTTGATCTCTTTACAAGCTCATTGGTGCCGCCCTCCACAACAGTCCTTGATTCTCATGGAAGCGTAACTTCCCACCCCATTCTAGAGTATAGAATCGCTTTCTTTTTTTATTTTGCCACATGCATGCACGTCTTCCCACACCTACCTAAGCACTACTCTGCCGACTTAATGATTTTGCTTCTTGTTGTTTAAATAAAGCAGCCAAATTGTGACAAACTTGCATAGACTGCTTCTTGTCATAGTCCTGCACTGGTGTGCTCCTCTATCTATGGTCTCTAGAGTTCTCGATTGGGTTGGGCAGGTTCTGTCTCCGCCCTTGGGTGGTAGATTTAGTCTTCCTGTCTTTCAGCCTGATTCCCACTTCCTCATCAGGACCAGTTTATATCCTGAGCTGCTTGAGCTTCCGTTCCTTAATAGATTTCCAAACCTCCTGAGAGTGGTAATCAGGCTCAGCGAGAGCTTCTCCGCATTCTAGTGCTTTCCCCGGTGTTTACGTTTGTGTTCTTCTATGGGTGATGGACAATCTTCCAACCAGATTTGCTCACTGTTCCAGTTGAGTTCGTCCTTTTTGGTGGAAAATAGCCCCCAATGTCCCCCAGTGGCTTCAGGAAACAAACTCATGTCCCTTGATCCTTAGTATAGCTCGCCCTACCTCTCTAAGTAAGCCAAAGTCTTCCAAGCTAAAATCTCCTCAGGATCAATTCTGTACCATCTCTCCACAGTAGCCTTACTGGACTAATGCACATTTCCTCTCTCCCAGCGTTCTCAAGCCCCCCTGGCTGACACTATTTCCTGAATCATGAATAAGTTGCAGTCAGTCTCTGTTTAAAACCTCTTTGTGTCAATAAACCACCAACATCATTTTTAAAAAGTGGCCTTTATCAGTGTACTACTGTTTAAACCATTTCTGCCCCATAAAACATCCTTGGATGCAACTGTAAACATTATTATTGGAGTATTCCGGGGGTGGTCACGTGTTTCAGGTCTTTGAACTTCACACATCCTCTCACCGGTGACTCAGCTGTGGCTGACTGGGCCACAGCTTGACTTCAGGTTGGGTCTCCTCTCTGAATCCCAGATGCCTCGCTGATATTCTTGATAGTTCAGCTCCTTGACAGTTCCGTGAAACGGAGTTAGCTCAGGGCCTTGAAGAGAATGCCCCAGAAATCCTCCTCTGCATCCAACTTTAATGGGCATGCATCCTGACACTTTACCCTGCTACTGGCAGACGATGACCAGTTATTCATCCGAGGACCTTTTTCCTTTTTTTTTTTTTTTTTTTGCACTTCCTCCATGCGATCCTCCCACAGCACTGTCAGTTTCACTAGTGTGATATTTTTGGTGGCCTCAGTGACCAGGAGAATGTCTGGCCTCAGGGCAGCTGTAACTGTGCAGTGGGAACTTCAGATGGCTCTCTAGAGAATACTGCACATTGTTATGCCCACTAAAACAGTTATTTTTGGAAATTATGCTACAGCATGTAATGTTACCATGACCTTTTGTTGATTCAGATTGCTTCAGACTGGATGGCTCTATAGATTTTTTCTTGCAATTGATTTACACCAGAGTACGCTGGTTCATAGAGGTGTAAGAGGAAGGCATCTAGATAGACTGATATCTCCCTCTCGCGTCTGAAAAACAACAACAAAACAACAATAACAAAGGGAAAGGGTTGTTTATGTGAAGTGGTGTTTGGAGCAGAGAAGGTTTTATATCTCTGGTATAAATTTAACGTGCTTAAATCTGTTCGAGATTTAAAATGAGAATATAATGGACCATGTCTTTAATCAATCAATAACCACAATAAAATTCTGACATTATGTTTGTATGATGCCAATTCACTAATTTTAGCTTGATTAAGTTAAAAATACTGGGCTTGTGTGTGGAGTATGCGCCTTCTAGCTGTGCTGGTTTCTTCAGCGTCCTCCAAAAGTCCACAGACATGCATGTCATGTTAATTGATCTCAAAATGAGAGAAAGCGTATTGGACAAAGTGTTGTATCAATATATGGGTTAATGGGGCTAAGTGCTTTGAGTAGTCAATAAGCGTAGTAAAGCCAGTGCTTTTCAATTAGTGAGTATAGCCTTTGTTTTTCAAGATTTGCATTTTCTTTTTAATTATTGAGAAGTTGCTAGCTACATGTATAAGACAACACAACCAACAGTTAGCGTGTTGTAGCTGTGTTACAAGTTTTTTTTGCTAAGAAGAATACATTTTGATTTGGGGTGCAACAGGATGAGAGCAGACATAGCGCTCCGCTCTGCTGCTTCAGCTGCCTCAGCTGGACTTAGGCGCGCTCGGCTCATGACATTAGATAGTTCTGAATTATTAAAAATCCTAGATCCACGGTGTGCATTTGTTACCTGTGACCTAATCGCGCAAAGGCTTCTAATAACAGACGTTATTATTCATTTTGTTGTGAGACACAACTTGAACTTCAGCAGCTCATCATCACCAGACCCACTGTCTGATTTAACAAGTGTTCGAACCTTTAATGATCTTCCAAAATGGTCTGTTTCTCATTTTGTTCTTTCTTTCTTAATTTTTCTCCATCTCCATTTTTTTCTGCAGGAAGTTATGACACATTAGGCTTTTATTCCCCCCCCCTTGGAAAATTTGTACTCTGTACCTGTACATGTATTTCAACATGGGAAGGTGCATGGGAGCATATGTGTTGCCTTCCATCCATTTTTGATGACCACATAGAGTTATCCACACAGCCTCCACCTGCTTCCTCCAGGCAGCCTCCAAGCTGCCAGATTTACTGAGGCATGGAGCCAGAACAAACTGTGTTTTAAAAAAATAAAAAAATAACACTGTCAATATTTTAGAAAGACAGCACAGTGAGAAGATTGCGTGTAATAGGTGGGAACTCAGAGAGTTTTGAGCCTGACCCTTGTATATGCATTTGTGGGAGTTGCATTTTCAAGGTGAAAAATATGGGGCGAGAAATATTTAAATCAAGCATGCAAACTGATTTAGTAATGTTTAATGTTTGCCACATGCAGTTTACTGCTAATTGCCCCAATATTCAACACTTAAAAAAACGCAAGTCTCAATTTTTGCAATCCCTATACTGTAATAAACTTTAAAAACACATTTTTATCTCAATTACATTCAAGCTGAAGACAAGCTGAAATCTTCACCCTAATAAAGAAAGCGATGCATTTTCTTGAAAAAGTGTATTCAAAAAACATAAACAAAGCAGGCTGTTGGCTATCAATTGCTAACACTACCCAGTCATATGCAAAGTGTTAAGGTTAATGTATGGACCCACCTGCCACTGGGACACAAACTTCAATTCAAAAGCAGTGATTTAAGGTCAGAGTAATGAGTAATATAACTAACTAAACACCTCCTATTATGAGTTTAAATTCACTTTTAACCGAATTTATATGAATATGTAACTCTACATACTTACGAGTAACTTCAAACTGAATTTCTGTTATTATCGCTGCCTGCATGCAGTATCCTCATGTCCCACTAGGGGGCCCCAACCATGACTTTGGGAATCACTGTGCTAGTTGAACGTTTCAGCACCATGGACAGCGCGCAGATGATCGGTTTTAGAGGTGAACCTGCATTAATTCAGCTGCATGCAGTTTGACAGTACGTGAGATATAGATATTGTATAAATGCACACATACGGCATCTTTTTTTTTTTTTAATCCAGCATAAAAAGTTGTAGTTGTATTTTTAACACTAATAAACAATCAGACACTTCTGGTTTTTTTTATCCCTTGAAGTGATGCACGTTGTCTTAATACAAGACAAGACTGCAACAGAACTCGATGTGAAAATATTGTTGCACGGCTTGCAGTCCTACACTGGCTACCATAGGGCTACATTTAACATACATGTGTATGACCTTTATTTATGTGCTTTTCTGATTACAATTAACAAGCTGCGCTTGCCCTGTTGGTAAATTGAGTGCAGCTGAATATCATCTCATGGTTTGCAGCCTTGCTCTAAATTACGGGTCTCTTGGCAGAATGGGCATGCTATTTTGACACCTGTCAGCACTCTTTGCACACACGCTTAGCAAATCTGATCTGATACAGACCTCCATTCTCTATTTAAGAAGGGCTCACTTTATAACTTAGCCTGAATGTATAAATAGCTTGAGAAATTCAGAACCTTACCTTGAGAGGTGTATTTGTAACATAAAAACATACCAGAAATGAGTTTGCAGGTTACTTTTTGACACAGCAGTGAAATGAAAGAAAATGTGCGATTTCTTTTTTCTTTTTTTTGTCTATGGTAGTTGTTCTACTACCATGGCACACTGGCACAGACTGTACTGGGATCTGCTGATTGTGTTAGTAATGCTCCATGTTAAACAGATGGGACAAAATGGAGGGAACAGCGCAGTGCTTGTGTGTCTGACCTAGCAATGCATTTTAACAGAAAAAGCAGTCAGGGAGCCTGAGCAAAAATACCACCCAACTGGTGCTGAAAATAAGCAGCTTCTCTTGTCTGTCTGGTGTAATTCTCACAGTGTTCAGCCTGTCATGAAATTATTAAGTCCAAAAAAAAAAAAAAAATCCTGTAGGGATTTCTCTGCCTTGCCATAAGTCTTTCTCCTGATCAGTCTAGCACAACATGATGTATGTAGATGGTCTTGCAGCTCATCTGTCATTTGAAGAAGAGACTGTCTGATTCCACCTGGCTGGGAAATGCACACACTGTTCTGCATTCATCTACCCCAAGCCCTGCCCAGCACACACCCACTCTGACACACACAAACCAGAGGAAACAAATGGACAAAGCTTTCTTTGTGCTTTAAATGAATGTTGCACTGGGGCACGGCTGTCATAGCAAATCACAGTAACACTCAGCATGCCTCTATGCTTCTGTTAAAAGAACACCATGAGCTCCCCCCATTAATCCATACACTGTCTCAAGCTCCACAGTACAGGAAAATAGGACACTTTTATTGAATCCACAGTTGCATGTTTTTTTATTATGCATCTAGTACACAGCATTTAGTGGCCTCATTTAGAGCAGATGATGTTATATCATGGTGCATGTGACTGTCTATACTTTATACCAATGGAAAACAGCAAATCAAGGGTGCATATGTGAGCGTTTGTCTCTTTGAATGTGCTCACATTATGGAACTTTTATGCGTTATGAGCTTGGTCTCATTCCCAACTCGTCACACATGGGACGCTTGTTCAGAACCACTTAGTGTTAATTTTGAATGCTGTGGGTACAATTTAGCATAATTTCCAACATGCAGGGTTGATTTTTAACACAAACCTTGATCTGTTCCTCATCCTCACCAAACACTATTTCTGGTGCTTTAAATTGAGCCAAACAGAGAACGAAATAAGACAGCGAGAGAAGATATGAACTGCAGTCCTGGGTAATTTACTCATTCCCATGACAGTTGCATTAAACCCAATACTGTCAGAAGGCCGGGGTTTGTGTCCCCTGTGGGAGCTTTGTTCTTTGCACTTATTTTTATTATGTAATTAATCACTTGTTAGTTCTTTTCCCCTTCCTATTTTATTTCATGTTTACTAATTTTTGGGCTAAACACCACAACTATTTGGTCTTGAAATAGATTATGGTTTTGTTTATATATTACTGTTCATGAAACTGTAATGTCAACAGCTCCTGTATGTTATAATTTAGAGGAAATCTTAAAACCCTTCCAACACGCTTATATTCTGCTGTCTTTATCTTGATTCATGTATGTCAGAATCAGTGTTAGTCAAGTTACTTGAAAAAAGTAAACAGTAACTAATTACTGATTACTTCCCCACAAAAGTAATCCAGTTACTTTACTGATTACTTATTTTCAAAAGTAATTAATTACTTAGTTACTTTTTAAAAACACGATTTACAACCTGAATAGGTGATAAAGTGATAGATCTTTCAGCCCAATTCTACTTTTTCTGCATAATCCATCATACAAAATGTAATCAAATGGAAAAGTCCCTTTTTAAAACTTTTTTTATTAGTTTTAACCTTTTAACTTTATGCATCAAGCAAAAATTTAATTATATGCACCATTCTCTGACTTGAAGAAATTAGATTAACATTTAAACCTATTTTCTGCACATTCCAGCACATAAAATAATTTTTTTTTTGGTGTGGTACACTCACTCTTTCAAATAGATGCAAGTAAAACACAGCAGAAAATAAATAAAGTCAAAGACTAGCGGTCCTTTTGCTCTATTTTCACCTGGAAAGCAGGAGTAGGGTAGGCGGAGGTTCACCCTGGTGCAGGTATGCCGCAGCGGTCAGTGGAAGAATCTGCGAGTTTCTCTGTGAGTTTCCCATTACGTGGTTGCGCACTCGGTGTTTGCTTGGAAGTTTAGGGGGTTTTTTCGCTGTAAAAAGAAGTTTTCTTCCCACGCACAACGGACACTAATGTTTTTGTCACTTTCTATGGAATCAAACTCAAAGTAAGGTCAGTACTTCCACGCTTTAAACGCTGCACGCTCATACTCTCTCCCGCACTCGATATATTATCCGTTGTTGATCTGCACACAGCTGTTGTCATGAACATTGCACTTGCTTACGTCACTGTCATGAGACATTCTCGCAAAAAAATCACGGTTTTAGTAACGCAGCGTTCCTACGGGAAAGTAACGGTAATCTAATTACGTTTTTGCAATAGTAATCCCTTACTTTACACGTTACTTGAAAAAAGTAATCGGATTACAGTAACACGTTACTGCCCATCTCTGGTCAGAATAGATGTAACAATTACAAAAAAGATCTTTTTATCATCCATCCATCTATCCAAAAGCAGTTTAAAGCCCATTTAAAACAAGAGCTCTCAGAGAGCACAACTTCTCAGAAGGCAATGGCTTTACTAAAACTTTGATCTTTTATGATATGACGTTAGCCTGTGTTTTTTTTTTTCAAGGTCAACTTTGACCTTGGACGCCAATAACAAAGGTCAAGGTCTAATGCTAAGCCAACCTAGGTACTCATGTCCCCAAGGCCTGGCATATTGTTGTGAAGTTTGAAGATCATCTATAAAAAGTTGTAGGCATTATAACATTCTTACTGATTTTCACAGTTTGTGTGTATTTGACCCAAACCCGAAATCTTGAAAATCTAACAAAGAGACAGAACTGATGTCATACTCATACTATTAACCCAAGATCTTTTTTTTTTAACACTGATACAAGATACAATTTTTTACAATTTTTGAGCACAGTGGCAACATTGTCCCTGTTACAAGTCAGTGTACCATTAAAACACTTGTGAATCTGTTATTTATGAGCTGAAATAGTTAAAAAAAAAAAAAAAGTTGTTATGAAGGGAAACATCCCACGCAGGGCCCATTTTCCCTCTCCATTCCATGTCTCTTTGATCATCTGAGTTTGTCCTCACTTCTCTCTCCCTGCTTTAGCCTTTCCATATCAATCGTTATTTTATATACACTTCATCAAAGCAGCTTCAGGGCAAAAAAAAAAAAAAAAAAGCACAAAACCTCAGCAGAGGCTAGGGTTTGATTTCTTACATAGATCCAAACGTAACGGGGGAGTCTTGTTGTCCTGCTTGAAACAATCTACATTAATCCTACTCCCATGGAGAGCTCTAGTTGAGGTGAGGAGTTTTGTTCCACTCCCTGACCAAATGCCATCATATGAAGTGGAGACCTGCCAGCCTCAAGCTATGATGTATTAGCAAATTAGTTAGAGCTGCCTTATACTTTTCTAATTCCAGCCAAATAGCAACGTATGTTAGGTACACACCATAACTGCATTATGGTGTTAACGCTAACTCGCTAATGGAGATTTGCCGCCATAATACACATTGGCCAGCACAGGACCACTAGTGTGTCTGCAACTGTCCACCTCTGGCAAACCTGATCTGGGCCACCAAAGGGCCGTCATTCTTTGCGATATGTGGGCCAAGTGTGAGCACATTGTGTGGGCCAGATCGGGGCCATACCAATTTTGCCATGTGGGACGGCAAGGGATGGTCCATTTGGTAAAGTAAATCCCTTGGGCATCTTTCTTGGCCTTTAGACAATAATTCTGATGGCAAAAGAACCAAACGGGATGGGTTAAAAAAAAAAGAAATAAAAAAGAAGCTAAAAAAAGGAAGCTATGGCTACAGTTTGCCTAAGTTCAACAAAATTGGACAACAGAAGATCGCAAAAATGTTGCCTGGTCTGATAGGTCATGATTTCTGCTGGGACACTAAGCTGGTAGGCCCAGAATTGGGCATAAACAACATGAAAGTAGGGATGGGTATCGTTTAGGTTTTATCCGATACAGGTGCCAAACCAGTATTTTGAAACGGTGCCGGTGCTTAAACAGTGCTCAAACCGGTGCTTAAAGAATGGAGAACACAAACTTTGTCCAAAAACCTCTTATATTTAGCTGTTTTTTTGTGAAAAGATAACAATGTTAGCCTTTTCTGCAGCTATGGGGCATATATGGTATCACTCTTGGCTGGGAGCAGTGCTTAAACAATGGAAAAAAAAACAAACTTTGTCCAAAAACCTCTCATGTTTAGCTGTTTTCCAATTTTTCTTTGGTCATTTTAGCATTTTTGGCCTGGGTGAAGGGAGTATCTGCCATCAAACAAGAAGACAGCCGCATGTAACTACGACGGTGTTTGCTAGTTCACCTTACATGCATTAATTAAATAACGTGGTTAGCGTACTCAACGTAAATTACACACGGACAACATTAAGCTACTCACACAGAGAAGAACGGCTGCTGCTGCATCATCATCCGTCATCATTTCTGCTACACTGGCAGGGCTAGGGGCCAGGACTCTCCTCTTCGGGTTCTTGGGGGATGTTGCTAACTCCGGGTCCGATAACAGGCACCACACCCGCAGTAGGTACGGTGCATTTCTTGGCTTTAAAAAAAACGCTATGCCTCGCCAGGTGTTTCATCAGATACGAGGTGTTACCTCCTTTGCACAGTATCACCTTAAAGCACTTGTTGCAGGCTGCTGAGTTTGCATCTTTTGCTGTGAAGTACAGCCAGACTTCGCCTTGGGCATTTTTAATCTGTAGCTCTGCTCTAAAAGAACGTACGTACCTGGGCCCGCCTACTATCCTTGGAAAGGTAAAATGATTGGCTAGAATCCAAAGTGTATGACATCTCAGGATAAAAAAGCACCGAAATAAAGCACCGAAATGTGCGCTGCTTTTCGGTCTGGTTACTACCGTTTATGTCAGAACCGATACCGGTACCCATCCCTACATGAAAGCATGCCTCCATCCTGCTTTGTAGCAACAGTTCAGGCTGCTGGTGGTATAATGATGTGGAGAATTTCTTTCACACATTTTGGACCCCTAGAACCAATTGAGCACTATTTAAACACCAAAGCCCATCTGAGTATTGTTGCTGACCTGTTCCATTTCTTTTATGACCACGCTGTACCCATCTTCTGATGGCTGCTTCCAACACACCATGTTACATGCCTTGAATATGGCCAACACAGTCATCAGATCTCAGTCCAATAGAGCACCTTTGGGATGTGGTGGAGCAGGAGATATCATGAATGTGTAACAGACAAATCTGCAGCAACTGTGTGAAGCTGTCATGTCAATATGGACGAAAATCTCTCAGGAGGTGTTTTTCTAGCACCTTGTTGAATCTATGGCATGAAGAAATAAGGCAGTTCTGAAGGTTAAAGGAGGTCCAGTACTAGCAAGGTCAGACTAATGAAGCAGCCAGCGAGTACATGCTGCCTCTTAAAATATAAATTTAATATTGAGTTAGTGGTAAATGTAAGGTTGAACTCTTTCAGTTGCTAATGATATTGTTTCTGCATACATAATTAAACTGAATTGACTACCACACAAATAAAAGACGTAGCTTTAGCAGGTGGTAATAAACATATATACATAGACATTTAAAAAAAAACCTTAAACACTGAGCACCATGCTCTTTTCCCCTGACAACAGACCTCGCTGTTCTCTGCTCTTTTAAAACAGAAGCACTTTGTTAGCTTTCGCTAATGGCTGTCTGCGCACGTCCCAAGAGATATTCATGCCGGGTAAATGTTCACATTTTAGATATAAGACAACACAGAATATCTTTAAATGCCTCTATTAGCAAAATATGAATAATTCAGCACCTGCGGACCTAAGTGTGATATATTTAAAATAGGGTGAAGGCATGGAGTTTATGATTTATGATTACTGGGGTCAGGTGGTGGTGGGTGGGGGATGGGGGGGGCTGTGTCATTGAATCTCCCCTCACTTCGGATGTAACGACTTAACTATGCGTATGACACGTGCTAAACATGATCGGCGGCCTGCTGGCCAGCCTCATTCTAGGGGAGGTCGCAACTTCATTATGCCATCTGAAACCAGTGTGGGAGCCCGCTCAAACAGGCTAAGACCAATTATTTAGATTAATTCGATACACCCTTCCCAACCCCATTCTGCTCGGAGCATCTGCTTAGGCTCAAGGAAATGATGATGTACGAGGCGTAATTTAGCCTTGAGAGAGGGAGAGAAATCACTGTGGCTGATTGTGGCCAAATGAAATTCGGATGAACTGAGCTTATTAAGAGGTAAAGGGGATGGGAATGTGCAGGTAAGAGGTTTATCAGTGTTAATAAATGCTATGGCTACCTCCCCTGAAAGCTCTAGAAGAAGGGAAGAAGAGGTGGGGAGGGGTGAGGGTCTTCAGTCGTCCAAATGGACTCGACATCAGCTGTGCCCGAGAAAGATGGGAGAATTATCACATACAGCTCGTTTCTAGAAGTTAGTGCTGCTTTTATGAGCGTTTTTCTAAGCACCAGATGGGCAAAATGTTGCACGGGCATTGTTTTACAGTGCCGATGTCATCCTGAATTAACAGCGGTACTTCTCAATAGGCGTCGGTGAAGTCGCCGGGCAAAACACAGCAGAACACGAGAAGAGGCACAAAGCTGTAGCGATGGCGGTTCAGATGTCATTATTATTTATGAATTACACCAAAGCTCATTTTAGCAGCAATGAAATCTTAAATGGGGTTATGAGAACATCATCGCCACTGTGTATCACTGAGCCTTATAAAATAATGGATTTAAATGGAAACTCACTGCCAGCCTTAATGAAGCATGACAAGCATTCCCAGTTTACACAGAAAGAGGGAGAGCGGCAGAAAGGAGTGAAGTGATAAAAGAGGTTCATGGGTTTGTGAAATGAAAGGCCATGGAAGGCAGTGGGATGGGGGGGGGTTAAAGTCTGTTTTCACATTTTACCTGAACATATATAAATTGGGTCATTAGGGTTAGGATTGGCTTTAGGTGGAAAGCACTTTGTAGAGAGCTTGAGGTTGGAAACTTTATGGAGATTATATCAGATTTTTTATTTTTCCTCCTACACGAGGTTTGTAAATTATGAACTATGGTCATAACAAAAAAAAAAGAAGAAGAAAAACAGAAAATCTTTTTATATCCCAAGTGTCCTGTGTGACTTTGTTCCTCGGTGTAAGCTTTTCTTTGATGGAGAGTGAAGATGGAGTGGACCCTAGCATAAAAAATTATTTTTTCTCTTGTAAGGCAAATGCACACCCCGTTGTTTCGCAACATTTCATACGCTTGCATACAAGTCGGAGAGAAGCAATTCTCCCAACTCTTTCAAGTTTGAATTGGAAGACTTTAATACATCAAGAGTTATTTTAGATTGAGGTAGGTAAACACACTGCCTCTAATGCAGAAATCAACAGTCGCCCCGGGATCATCCCTGCTTTTTAAGCCGTTATTTGAATACAAGCCCGTGTTTCTGCATGACTATATTTGTTTGCACTGGAGTCCACTCCGAGCTATAGATTCACGTCTTTGTGGGAGTCAGAATGCGGCCGTGTGTTTTGTTTGCTAATGAAGCCAAAGGATGGGAAGAAAGAAACCTTGTTTACTCAATGAATATAACAACAGCTCAATCACCCACCTGACCTGAATCCTTAATTGGGATCATTATTATACTCGGAACAACTAAAAGAAGATAAGTTTCCCATTTGTATAGCAGAGCGGAGATGATAACTGACGCTGCGTGTCACCTGAAGACAAGGAGCTTCAATCACAGTAGAGAGTAGATTTATCGTTTCTTACGTCACAGCGGTGAACGGAAAGCTTTTAATCAGATCAGTTTTCTGTAAACAGAGAAACACATGCATACATAAGCCCCATGCTCCGACATGATAGCCAAACCTGTGAGTCCTGAATGAGCAGTCCAGAAGCCCAGGAATATCCGAAAATCCTTGCTGTGGATCTCTACACCTGGTACACTCTCATACAAGCTGTGGTAGTGGACATTAGCTAATCTTAGCTGATCCTTTTCTGAGAACGCTGTTGAATCTGGAATATTGCTTCCTGTGAAAGTTGTGACAGGCACCATCTGATGTGCATTAGCATTAGCGCCAAGCTTAAGTGAAATGTCATTTTTTTCAGTGAGCCTGATCGCACGTATCAACCGAGCTGGAACTCACCGGAGGTTTCTTGTGGTATAGATATTAATTTCACTCTGATGTGCCCACAGTGAGCCTGAGTGCATGAGTGGATGAATGCACAGTCACACATACAGCGTACGGCAAGGCGCCTCAGTTTGAGACCGGGCTTGAGATTTCAATATCGCCATGACTTTATTGCCATTATTGCCCTGTTGGCAGCTAATATGCGAGTGAAATGCCAGTTTCCCTGCTTGTTCCTTTGTTATCCTCAACACATACACACACATATGCGCACACAAGTTGCACGCTCAGGCCTGACTGCTCTTTTTCCAGGGGACTTGATGGATAAACTCGGGCTGTTTTGTGAGAAAAATGTGTGAAATGTTATAGGCAGACAATTTTACACCCCTCTCTATGTTTAGACATATCCATTTTTTCTTTGTTTTGTTTTTTTTGGACGGCAGATCTTTGCACAGTTGGACATTTTCCTGGCCATAACTGTAAATACAAAACAGGAAACAACTTGCTGTTGTTGTGGAAGTTTTCCATTTAAATAAAGCTTGCAGATGAGCGGTGAGCGGTAGCTAACATTCTTTAATCAAAAAACAAAGAACAGAAAACCAAGTTGGTGGAGAGCCTGCATGACCGCGGGGCAGACGGTCAGCAGAGTCTACCCGAGCCTAACATGGCTCTCAGTTAAATACCTTCTCCAGGAACAAAAGGCTGTTGTTTCACACCTTAAGGTTCACACTCCCTTGCTACCTCCCAGAGTCCTCGAAGAGACAAAAGATTCTTCCCGTGGAGTTGTCTGCTTCCCCCAACTTCCTTACTACACCCCCACCATTTGTCTTATGGTACGAGTGTGAAACATGTTAAAATCCAGTGGCACCAAGACATTATACAATAAAATAATGCGATTAATACATAAGTAAAAGAAATTCCTATACACTGTCAACACTGTGTAATGTCCCTCAGAGTTTAGCAGCAATCAGTCAGGAAAAAACAAGACTTGTCTCTCAACTTGACATTTCAGAAGTGTTATAAATATTTTAAATTAAGGGTAAAGAATTAAAGTGTTATCTTTCATTATTTTCTTTATTATGTGTCAGTTGATGAGCTGCTTTTGGACACACAATTTCATCCATTCTTATCTATCCTCTGCGCCAGCTGCTGGTTGCTGCTTTATATTAACCTCCAGACATGCTAGTTAGCGATCCTCAAATAGCTCTCAGCATTACAAGAAATATTGCTCAAGTGTCACTTTGAACAGTGTTGTTTTTGAATATTCTCATCTAATGCAACAATTATATTGAAACTAATCCGAATTTGTAAGAGGACATTTAAATCTGCATATCTATAATTATCTACATAATTTATAATTTATGATTTCCACTGGACAGGAAGCCTATTTTCAGCAGCCATCGCTTCTGTGTTCAAGTGGCACACTGTATTGCCTTATGCAAGCTGGTTATTAATTACTAGGAGTCAACTGATCAGGGTTTGTGGGTTTCATTATAGACGGATATGCGATGCAAGTATTCATACAACTGTGCATACTACTTGCTTCACAAACCAGAAGAAGCTGTTTCTTGCAGATACCATTTAATGAAGCCAGCTGAGGACCTGTGAGGCACCTAGAGGCTCTGATGTACCTGCTCTTTTGATCATTTGTGCACAGGGGCCTCTAACTATTTTGGTTAGAGCCATTTTGTACCAGCTTGTTAAGGAAGTACACTGTACTCTTCAATTTTTCATTTTTTTCCAATTCCTGCATGAAATAGCCTTCATTTTGTTATACAAGAAGTGTCTGGCAGGTCTAAAAAATAATAAATGCATTTTAGAATACATTAGTCATTGATTTGGTTACTTCCTGTTCATTTTAAAGGTTTTTTCTCCTCACATAGCTTTCCTTCTGTTGCTGTTTTTTTTTGTCTCTCTTGGTATTGTTATTCACCTATATCTTATCATTCCTCAACATGCTTTTTTTTGTTGGTAATATCATTTGTGTTTGTCAGGTTTATCTGGTCTTTCTCCAGGTTCTGTCTTTGTTTTCCCATTTGGCATCCCAGCCTTTGGTTTGGGCTTTGTATTCTCCTTCTTTAGTAGCTGTTGGATTTTTACCCACTGCCAACGGGCAGCTCTTTTTGTTCAGCCTCTCCAAATTATTAAAAAACATATTTTTGTCTGCATTTGGGTCCATTTTATGAGTGTTAGTGGCAACATGAGATGATCAACATAATCAATTTGTCACAGTAATTCTAGCTTAATTTGGATTCTGTATTTGTTGTTTTCATGGTTTTGGTTCTTTTTATTGTTTTCTGCTTGTGTTATATTCTTAGTTCCAAGGCTTTAAGTTTCTGTTACTTTGCCTTCCCTGTGTTCCACGTTTCATGTCTGGTCATCCTCGTCCCCAGTCAGTCATGTCGCCATGTCTCAGTGTCAAGTCTGTGTCTTTGTGAATGTGTCTTGGGCTACGTCCACACGTACCCGGGTATTTTTGAAAACGCAGATTTTTCCATGCGTTTGCACCTTTCGTCCACACGTAAACGCCGTTTTTGGTCACTGAAAACGGAGATTTTTAAAAACTCCGGCCAGGGTGGATATTTTTGAAAACTCAGTTTTTGCACTTACGTGTGGACGAGAAAAACGGAGAAAACGCAGATAATGCAGCGTCAAAGATGTGCGCCTCTTTTGACGTCACAGTGTGCGCCACGTTATTGTTTCGGTGAAATTAATTTCTACAATACTGTTACTGTTAATTGTACTCTCTGCAGTGTTTAAATGCTTACATATACACACACAGTTACTGTCCCTCCACACATACAACTCGGTTCTGCTTCTATGCCCCAGCTTTGTTTAATATTTCCCACAGAGGCTTCTGGACTTCTGATTGGCCAACATTTCTGCACGGTTAGGAATATATTGCCACCTGCTGCTTTGGCATGTTCCTAGCAGCATTTTCCTTCATTTCTGCCTTTACGTGTGGACGGGATTATTTTTTAAAACGAAAACGGAAAATCTCTTCTCCTCAAAATCTATTTTCAAAAATACCCGTGTACGTGTGGACGTAGCCTTGGTTCCTGTTTTACTTTGACAGTCTAGCATCCTATGCTCAGTGTTTTCAGTTTTGGGTCCTCCACGTCTCGTTATGTGTGATTACTTCCAGCTGTGCTCTCCTCCTGTGTCTCATTCCCTCGTTATCCTTCTGTGTATTTAAGCTCTGTCATACCTCGTCGTGTCATACCTCATATTGCTGTGTTTCTGTCATGTGTCATGTAAATTCCTTAGTTTTAAGTTTCCTAGTTCTAGTTCCATGTTTCTAGTTCTCTGAGTTTTGGTTAGCACTTTAATGTTTGGATGATTTACTACAGCAATAAAGCTGCCTCCCTAAGCTCATCCCTCTGTATCTCATCAGTCCTGTGTTTGGGTCCTTCATCCTGCCTGCCACACATGGCGCAATTAGCCTTTTAATGAGCCTTTTGCCGAAAATGGCTCTCTGCATGCCCACGCCGATATTCCACTGAAAATCATCAATCATCAATTATTTGTGATGAATGATTCTATAAGAATATAATAAGAAAATAGTGCTTACCATTCTTTGGATTAATTTGATGTTATACTCTTCTAGATCAAAACAAATACACTTTAAAGTGACCCTACTCTTTTCAGTATTTTTCATAAAATGTTAAACTATTACTCCAACGATCTCACAAAGTTAAAGCTCCTTGTTCCCGTTAAGAGGCCTTTAGTTTCTGCTGCGATCACAAATTCAACAGATACAGTGACGTAATTGTTTTCAAACTCTTGGATAAAAACAGCGCAAATAGCATTTTTACTTTTCGGTTCACATTCAGGTATTTAAAGCACCAACTCAGCATTTTCTGTTGGAACCACAGAAAGTCATATAATTGCATGACTTGGTCCAGGTGTGAGTATTTTACTAGAATGAAGGTTCCTTAAGGGAGACAGGACAGGAAGGCTAAGGGAGCCTTCACCGATGTCCTATTACTGTCAGATCTACCAACCATAGATCGGTTCCAGCCCAACAAGCTCACTCTGGCAACTCTAAATTGGCATGTATGAAAAAGAAAACAGATTTTATCCATCACTTTGCCTTCACATTTTGCATCTTGCTCCTATACATCAGGCATTAGAGGCCATTACAGCAGGGAGTGGGTGGATAACTATACTCTTAAACTCTATCTTTTCAAAGTAATTTGTAGCAAAGGTGTTTTCTGTCCTGACAGTGGCCTAGAATATTGAAGAGTTTGTGTCATTCTTAAGTGCCACATATAGTGAACGTGTTTACTACCTGAGTACAGATCTATTATGGATGTATATAAAGCATTGAATGACAGCACTTGCTATTCTCACGGTTCAGTGGCTTTGAGAGGAACATTTATTGCTATACTGACTGAAAAAAGATGTCTAGATGTGAACAAAGAGGCTTTTCCAGGTAGTATCCGGTGTATTATTAGTTTAGCAAGCTGGATTGCAGAGCTTAGCAAGGACAAGACTGATTGATCATTTCACCCAGAGCTTCTCTGCTTCAAGTCCATGCATGATGACTAATTGGATGGCAAACAATCTGAATGCAAACCGTGGCACTTTCTATTGAGTCTGTTCAGCGGAGTGCATAATTATTTAACAGCATTAACTTAAATGCACTGCTGGTGTCTTCTTCAAAAAGGAAACACTTCAGTCATGCCACGATTGCTCTAGTACTGAGTCTGATTTGTTTGCCTTGGTAAACAAACTGTGCTCTTTACTGAATTCAGCAGATGTATAGTCCATGTCATCCTTCAAAGTTCATTTAATGCCACCCAGCTCATAAATTGCAATGAAGAACCAGTGTCCTCCTAACTAATCTGTTTTATAGCAGACTGTGAGAAATTTAAAACATTAATAACTAAAAAGGTAAGGGACCTATTACGTCTACTTAAAATTCAATCTAATCTTATTCTATCAGTTATCAGAAAAAAACAACCATTAAACAAAAACCAACATGCTGATTCCTATTTAACACAGCGCAATCTAGATCATTATTAAGAAAACCATTTTGCAGTGAAAATATAATAAATAAAATACATGTATTTAGTGAGGGCATTCCTGGCAACTTTCTCTCAAGAATAGAAAGAAATCAGACTGGTCAGCTTCAGTAGGGAATAAACTCCTGCAATGGATATACTGCATGTATTTAATGGTTTTTTTTTAAATAGTAATGTGGTGTTTTGAATAGTGCTGGAATGTATGTATTTTTGCTCCCTGTATAAAGCTTTACATGCATAACATTAAATTATTTTGCTGAGTGTCAGTAGTTATGTGCCACTCTACTGTAACACACCTGACGTATAACCATTTATTATTATTAGGAGGAGACAGTGATGATTGTAAAAAAAGGTGTTTATATATACAGTCACTTGTGAGGACACCCAAACCCTTTGAAGGGATTTTGAGGCGTTTTTCAGGCTCAAAATGTGGTTTTAGTGTCAGGGTTACAATTAGGTTATGGTTAGGTTTAGGGTAAGGGTTAGGGTTAGGCATTCATTTTTTAGGGTTAGGGTTAGGGGCTAGGGAAAGCATTATGTCAATGAAGGTCCTCACTAAGATAGCTGAACGGGCGTGTGTGTGTGTGTGTGTGTGTGTGTAATAGCACTGCTTTCCCTAAGAAGCAATAACCTAAGAATCGCAGAATCAGTTCAGTGTATGGAAACTTCCTCCCTGACCTTGCATGCAAACATTTTACACCAAAATCACTGATTTCCAATATTTTTATATATGAATGTATTTATATTTAGTACTGATACTGCTGAAATTAGGAGTATGCAATTTGTGTTTGTTTTGAAGACTAGTGTCTAAATTGTGACCTTTTAAAAGAGTATTAAAACTATCCCCATGGTGTCAACTAAACACACTACTTAAAGAAATAAAGGAACAGGTTATTTAGAATGTAGCATGAAGTCAATTAACCTTTTGAGGTATTGATTTAGTCAGTTAAGTAGCAGAGAGGGTTGTTAATCACTTTCAGCTGCTTTAGTGTTAATGAAATTAACAACAAGTGCACTAGAGGTGCATCATTGGGACAACCCCCAAAACATGAAGTGACATTTCCCCCAAGTCTTTTTTTCACTTTTGTATTTGGCTAGGGTCAGTATCACAACTGGTAGCATGAGGTGATACTTGGACCCTACAAAGTTGCAGAGGCAGTCCAACTCCTCCAGGTGACACGTCAATGGCACCAGAAGGTTTGGTGTGTCTGCCAGCACAGTCTCAAAAGCATGGAGGAGATAACAGGAGACAAGCAGTTACTCTAGGAGAGCTGGACAGGGCTGTAAAAGTTTTTAAACCATCAGCAGGACCAGTATCTGCCCCTCTGTGATAGGAACAAGTTCACCCTGAGTACATGTGACAGACGTGAAAGGGTCTGGAGAAGCTGTGGAGAAAGTTATGCTGCTTATAGCCGCTCAGCCTGACCAGTTGGCTTGTGGGTCAGGGATGGTCTGGAGGCCTCATCCAGGGACGCACAGATCACTAGAGGCCGGGCAATGGCCCCCACATCGCCCTCATGTGGCGAAAAGCCTGTAGGCAGTCTCTGGAGGATGAAGGAATTGGTACCATTGACTGCACTCCATTGTCATCCGACCTAAATCCAATACAGCACTCTGGCACATTATCTTTCAGTACATCCAGCGGCACCAGAGTATCCAGTAACTAAGTGATGCTCTGGTCCACATCTGGGAGGAGTTCCCCAGGACTTTGAATTGAGCCCTTGTTAGGTTAATAATTTTCATTTTCACCATGCAGCATGATATCCATTTATTCTTAAACACATTATCAGTACATGTCAGTATAGATATCCAGCACATTTTATTCCCACTGCAAAATAAACAAAATGACACTCTTCTTCTTTTAGCCTAGTCTATATTTTGTGGCAACAATTGATTTCAGTGTCAGAGTTGAGTGCTTTTTGTCTTAAATGAAGCGCAAGAAAACTTAAAAGCATTGTTCAATGCTAATAAAATAGTGCAGACTTTGTAATATTGAGGAGGCCTCGGGGCAGACCTAGGACACTCTGGAGAGATATCTCTCGGCTGGCCTGGGAACGCCTGGGTGTTCCCCTGGACAAGCTGGAGGAGGTGGCTGGGAAGAGGGAGGTCTGGGATTCTCTGCTTGGGCTGCTGTCCCCGCGACCCGGCCCTGGATAAGCAGAAGAAAATGGATAAATGGATGGATATATGGTCTTAATTTATAATTTGTCACTCCTGTTGTTACAACTTAGCCCAGGCTGTGTTACTTAACTACAGTAGTGGGGCAGATTGTAACAACTGAACTCATTGTGTTTGACAATCAGTTAATTAATGCTGTGATATACTTGAAGAAGTAAAAAATATTGATAATTGAAGGGGACAACAAAGGTATTTTGTGTCAAAATTTAGGAATGCTCACAAAAATATTCAATGAGTTGTAAGTGGGGAACAAAAAAGTGTTACCGTCATCCCCGGTTTGCCGTATTTAATCGTTCATTAACCATGCTGGTCAGCATGCCTGACATTTTCTTACTTTCCACCTCACTTGTTTAAAACTCTGCTGCTGTTGAAGCTGTAGACCCACATGTGGCAGGTAGCTTCATAACATCTTAAAAATAGGTAACTGACGTGCATTAATACAGTAAGGATACATTTATTTATTTAACTAGAATTCTGGTGCCAACTAGCAAGAGCAGCAACATTTAAATATCTAGCTCACACAGTCTCAATATTTACATTTACATGAAAAAGGCTTTGTGTAAATTGAATCAAATCTTCTCATCCTATAAAAAGGCCTTTAGGTGAAACAATAATTATCAACAATAATCTTTTAGAATTTCATTATACTTTCATGTTGCATTTTCTTCAGCAAATTTTTGCTTTTAAAATGAACAAGAGCTGTGGCAGTACCCTATATACCACCTTCAGTCCAAACATAAGATTTTACTCTATCATAGAAGTTTGTCAACTTCTCATGATCCCTAATCTGTTATTTTCTCTCCGGCCTCATCTGTGCTGATTCGTATCCATGTAGAGAAGTCCACATTTAAAGGTTTATAGATTTATAGATTAGTTATTTAAAAATACAAAAAATCATTCATTGCACATCAGCTAGGTTTTTGACATTAAAAAAAACTGGTTAGTTTACTGAACAGATAAAGACGACGCATTGAATTAAAACGAAAAGGTTGCAACAATTTTTAAGGATCTGGTTGCCATAGTGATGCATGTCCCACTTTGATGAAAAGATATTCACCACATATAATATACTTCACAGTTAAATATGTTAGCTATAAAATTGTGCTGACTGTTGTCTTCGTGGCACTGGTCATGTCTATAAACACAAACAAACAGATTGCTTTTCGTGACCCATGCAGCCAGGTTTTTAATATGAAGTTTATATGAAAATTAAATCTTGAACTAGACAGCACTTAGATTGGTGATATAACTAAAATGAGAATGGATGTTGGATTGCAACAGGATTTGCTGGAAGAAATGAGCAACTGGGGAGGAAAACGGTCTGCTGCTTGCAGATTTTTTGCTTGATTCAGCAAGCTTAAAGGCATCCTGCAACTAAAGAACATGACAGAGTAGATGAAGAACGAAGAGGCTGAATGCAAAACCCTTTTCATGATATATAACACAACTTGTGTAAACCAAAACTCATTAAAATAGAAGGGATAACAGAAGGAATGGCACATGTGCACTCTGGTTTTGTATGTATATGAGTACTAGCTAGGAGCTACTAGTACTAGGAGTATAAATTTCTCAGATTTTCTATAAAATTGTAATTAGACAATTTAAATAGAATTATAACAGAAAATGGATAATATACAGTTAGTGGCAAATATACTCAGTTCAATGCCTGATATTGCAAAACAATACCATTTTCCTTTTTTTTTTTTTTACAGGGTAATTAGCATTCATTGCTAGCATTCTGCTAATGTATCATGATTGGCTGGTTAAGAATCCACAAGCACACATGCTCCATGCTCTCTTGATGCTTGATTCAGTTACCGGACAATAACTACAGATGTTGGCTGTAGTGGTTGAATGTTGCTAACTGCTACGAAATTCTCAGTTTTTGCTCATTTGATGTGTGATATTAGGGAGCTAAATTAGACCAGCTGTCCCCAACCTTTTTTTGCGGAATGGACCTGTTTATGTCCGACAATATTTTCACGGACTGGCCTTTAAGGTGTTGCAGATAAATGCAACAAAATAAAACCAGTACTAGTACCAAAAAAAAAAAGAAAGAAGATTTATTCATAACATACAGGAAAAGACCCATGGAAACCAAGTTAATGATAAAAAAGATTTAAAAAAAAATAACGCTATAAACCGATAAAAACCTAGAAAACCATCAATTTCACACCTGAGCCTCAACTCTTGCGTTGTGGTACCAAACGACTTACGGACCGGTACCGGTCTGTGGCCTGTGGCCCGGTCTGGGTTGGGGACCGCTGAATTAGACCATATTTTTTGAGGTGACTGATAAATATTGTAGAGCTGAGTCAAAAATAATGCTACATCCTTGCACAGTCGTATGGTTGAAGAAATAAAGAAGTACTCAGTTATTTTAAAAATCAAAGTTAAGCATGAATACAAATACAGGAAAACTCTTGTGGACCTTTGATTTTTTTTTATGCATGTTTGGCTTTGCTGTCAAAATGTAATCCAATTAGTTTTGATGCATTTTGATAGATCTGAGCACACTCTTCCATTACTCTGCCTTTATTCCATTGCTTTATCAGCAGTGACTGGACTGAATGAAATAAATAATGGTAATGAATAAATGGTACACTCATAATAAATATTATAATAAATACACATTAAGGCAGAACAGAATCAACACGACGTTTCACAGATGGGGCAGCGTACTTTGATTCGAAAGCTCTCCCTTTTCTCCTCCATGCTTTCTCCTTTTCTGTCATTTTGATAAAGGCTCGTTTTCTCTTTCTTCTGTCCTTTAGAACTTTGTTCCACAACTCTACTCTTGTCTTTTTCTGTTTTTTTCCTTACTACAAACTGACCTTTCTTTTTTTGAGACTCACCAGGGGTTTGCTTCCCACAGTGAATCCTCTGAGGTTATACTCATGAAGGTTTCTCTTGATTGGTGAAGATAAATCGGTACCTGCATCTTTGTGACTTTCCTGTGCAAACCACCCAGCAGAGCTCAACTCTAACATCAATACCTAGCATGTAAAAAAAAAATCGAATGCAATAAAACTGTTAGTGTCTCAAATTATTAGACTTATTTTTCCTTTGAGTAAAGGAGAAATACTGTGCATCTCGTGGTCTAGTTTAATACCCACAACTACAATCATGGGGAAGACTGCTTACTTGACAGCTACAAGATGGTTATCATCGACACCCTACAAAAGGAGGGTAAGCCACTGAAGGACATCGCTTAAAAGGATGGCTGTTTGCAAAGAGCTGACTTGAAACATATAAAAAGAAAGTTGACTGCGAGGGAAAAGTGTGGTAGAACAAGCTGGCCGGGCAATGGGGATGACTGCAGCTTTGAGAGAATTCGAAAAGTCGATTTAAGAACTTGGGAGAGCTTCACAGGAAGTGGACTGAGGTTTGAGTGCACAAAGAGCCACCACACACAGACGTCTTCAGGACAGGTGCTACAGCTATTGCATTCCTAATATTAAGCCACTCCTGAACCAGAGACAATGTCAGCCCAGTGTCTTATCTGGGCTAAGAAAAAAAAGATCTGGGCTGCTGCTCAGTCTTCTTTTGAGATGAAAGTAAATTCTGAATTTCATTTGCAAATCAAGGTCCTTGAAGGAAGAATGGGAAGATACAGAATCCAAGATGTTTGAAGTCCAGTACAAAGTCTCTGCAGCCTGTGATGATTTGTGATGGCATGTCATCTGCTGGTGTTGGTTACTGTGTTTCATCAAGTCCAAAGTCAACGCAGACGTCCACCAGGAGATTTTTACAGCACTTCATGCTCACCCAGCACCTGCCCACAATCAACTGGTTTGTTGACCATGTTATCACTGTGTTTAGTTGACCAGCTACCTCACTTAACCAATGCCCTTCAGATCGTCTGTGGAGCATTGTCACAAACAGATGAAAAACATCCAAACCCAAAATGCAGATGATGAAGGGTGTTATCACAGTCACTTGGGCTTCAGTAACACCTCAGCAGTGCCACAAGATAAACAGCAGTTTGTGGTAAAGGAGCCCCAATTAGGCACTGATGTGTAAACAAGCAACTAGTAGGCAGCATGGTGGCACGGTGGTTAGCACTGTTGCCGCACAGCAAGAAGGTCCTGAGTTCAATTCCACCATCAGGCCGGGGTCTTTCTGTGTGGAGTTTGCATGTTCTCCCCGTGTTTGCGTGGGTACCCTCTGGGTACTCCGGCTTCCTCCCACCATCCAAAGACATGCAGCTTGTGGGGATAGGTTAATTGGATAATCCAAATTGTCACTAGGTGTGAATGTGCGAGTGAATGTGAGCGCGAATGGTTGTCTGTCCCTGTGTGTTGGCCCTGCGACAGACTGGCGACCTGTCCAGGGTGTACCCCGCCTCTTGCCCTATGACAGCTGGGATAGGCTCCAGCGACCCTGAAAAGGATAAGCGGAAGCGGATGGATGGTGTAAACAAGCATACTTCCCAAAAGCTGGACATTTCAGTAATGTAAATCATTGTTTATCATTGTTTGAGCTCTTTGTATCATAATCTAATCTAACAGGCATTTGCTTAAAAAACGTATACAGTGTACATTACAGTACATTTAATAGTCAGGCCAGTTAGTTTTGTACCCTTTTAGTTCAGATGCTATGTTCACCATGTTCACACTTATTATTAGTACTTACTTTCCAGGTTATGTGAGGTTACTTGTGGGAGGAGCAAGGCTTTCCTGGGACTTTGTTAGTATCAAGAATTGTTGAGCCTGCTCAGCCTCCCAATTGCTCAGGAATCATCAGTCCACAAGAGCTGAATCTTGGACCCACATAGTTAATCTCCACACCATTGCAGTCTGTTAGGATAAGGAACAATACTAAGTCTTCATTTACGTCCTCCCTCATAAATAACCTAATCAACTCGATACGTGCAGGAGAAGCATGCTGCCAAACACGCACATACAAACAGGCATGTACACAACTAGAATGCACATGTAGTCGGAGACATATATCCTAACCAGAGATACGCTCACATATTCTTGGCCCACTCACTCTTCCTTTCCTTCCACACTGTCACATTGTTTGGAGGTCCAGATGAATACAAATCAGCCTTCGCCTGTCTGTCTGGGTTTAAGGGATTGCAGCTCAGTAAATAACCAGAAACAATGTGTGAGCAAATAGAAGAAGAGATATCACAAAGGACCAACAGATACGAGGTTGAACAGTTGGGCAGCTCTCTCATCACGCCATTAGTCATCAGTGGGAAGATGATGCGCAAGAAATCCCACTTCAGCAACAGGGAAAGCAGCTATTTTCTGTGGTGTTGATGCTTATTAAACATTTGCTGTTATTACTGTGTGTCTTCTTATGAATCCCTAAACTGCCCATCCACTAGGACGTTGAGAGCGTAGAGTAATCCTCTAAATAAGAAAAATGTATCCAATCCAGGCTTTAGGAATTGGTATATTTTTGTGGCGTTACTCAGTCTGTTTAGTCCATGATGAAATATTTTAGTAGCATGAATGAAGTTCACACAGACATTCATTCATTCAATTCAATTCACTGAATTAAAAAAAATTCAGTTGTGATCTTGTGACTTATCTCTAGCATCTCAAAAGGACCATTGTTTTCACAAAATCAGATATTTGTGTGGGGTTACAGAAACAATAGATAGACAACCTTTATTATGAAAACTTGGACGCTCGTGTTGGTGCAGGTTTTATGTTTGAGTGTGTAGCAGTGGGACTGTGTTCATGTAGCGTGATCCATTGGAGGTCATTCTGTGCAGAGAAGGCGCCTGCCTGCATCAGAGCTCTGTGTTTTCCTTGAACACGATGAGAATACAGAGTGCGCAGCGTCCAATTCCGACACGTTTGTATTCTGCTCATCCAATAAAAAAAATTGAATTGGTGTTGATATTTTCTGTAAAAATTTCCATTGGCTGAAAAATATTCTTCTTAACTTTTGAGCCCAGCCCATCAACCAATACCCCAAAGACCTCTCAACCTTACCCATAAAGAGCCGGGGGACATGTGAATCAAAAACAACGAAACATGTTTATTTAATTATTCATTAATACATCAATTATTTATTTTCCAACGGGTCAGCTGGAACAGAAGAAAAACCAAGCAGTATGTGTGTCTCTTGAGAAGAGGAATAGCAGCCAGTGGGACTTTTCATTGTTTTTTATTGACATTCTTTCTTTCTAATATTCTATATGTTAGGTTTTGTAATGTTGATTGTCATTTATGCTTAGAAATATCTACTTATATATGCTTAGAGTTTTATAATTAGTTTTAGATTGGTAGAGGTGTATAATTAATTGTGTAGTGATAGGATGTGTGATCTTTAGCAGGCTGCAAAGGCTTGGTGTGCATTCCAGAGTGTTCTGGAATCCACACCTACATCCTGGGAGCATGGGAAGAGGTCGTACCTTGTTTTATTGTTTTATGGTAGGATAAACGTGGCTATATCTGTTTTAGGCTAAGTGCTTTTGTTTAGATGGTTTAGGGAAGTCATTTATGGGGTCACACTCTGACCACACACACACACAGGCAAGGTACTCTTTGTTTGTATGTAGACGTCGTATGTTAATGAACCTATGCATATTCATGTAACCTCAATAAAAGAGCAGTGTTACGGGGGAGCGGACGAGAGCAACTGGGGTCAAGCGAAGGAACGGCGTTTGTCCGGTTCTCTCCCGTGCACGAGAAACATGAAGAACTTTGCCTACTTCGTGTCTTGCTTTGCTGTGTAATTATATTGTCTTCAACGTTCCAGCGAATAGGTTTAAGCTACAAACCTATCACTATAAAACTTCTGTGTTTAAGAATGATCACTTACCTACGTCATTAGTGTCATTGTAGTGGCCCCTTTAAAAGATAAATTCATTAGAAAGGTGTGTGCAGCATTTCTTACATTTCAAAATCCTTGTTTTGTGTGTGACCGTGAGCCATGCAATCTACCTGACAATTATTTCTTCCTTATTTACTGTGCATCTCATGTCAGAATACCGCAGCAGTAACTCAGTCACTGATTGAGAGTGATATTGGTTGGCGATAATGACTACACTGCTGTATATTCCCTTATGATACAGTTTTTTTTTTTTACCTCCTCAGCAAATTGCTTCCTCCAAATCTACCAGAGGCTCCAAAACAACCTCTTCCATTTCTTGGGAAACAGATATTATACAAAAAGCCAATCTATTGCAAAAAGCCATGACAGAAATCTTCTACATTATTTTTGGGGAGTGTAGAGGATGAGTGAGAATGGTGGAAAACATAATCCATTTTAATGGAGCTGTCTCTGTATTATTGGCAACTTTCGCCGCGCGCACCTCTTTCAGTTTCATATAAGACGTTACATGCAGTCGGAATGTGTGTGTGTCAGCACAATACTGTAAATAATAAAAGAGCCACAGTAGTGATAGGAAAGTGCAAGTCTTGAAATAGCTTTGAGGGGAGAGAATATTTATTCACTTTAATGATCAAGCCCTTTATTGACTTTTTGGAAAATCCAATATTCAGCCTGCAAGGCAGTGAGAATCGCTCTCATCGTGCTGCAATTTCACGATGGTCTCTGGGACAATAACCATTTATAAACTTCAAACAGACATCACACACTAGCGCATATAGACATCACAGACATGTATATGCTGACAATAACGTACTGTAAACGTGCACACACAGCTCACACTGGATGTGCACTCAGTAAATGCCCGTCCTCAGTAATTTGTGTCATCAACTTTTCAGAGGGAAACCATATTATTATGCACAAATGTACATGTTTCACATGATTGCATAAATATATATAAAATCATACATGTATATATTTATATAATGTATGGATACATTTAAAAAAATATATGTAAACCTCCTTTTGTGTTTGTTTCTGGTCACAACTACCTTTCCTTCTCTTGTTCCCAATGTCATATGCTGTTGGCCCTCATCACATCACATCGCAGTAGCCAAGGATGAGACAAAACATGATTTTGTCTGGCAGCCAGTTTCTGGCACTGCATTGATACATGGTAATCCAGCTGTCAGTAGGGAGCTGGAGGGAAAGAGCTGCAAAAGAGATGAGAGGAGGAGCAGAAAGGCAGGAACAAAGGCAGGAAGATGGAGAAAGTGGAAAGAAAGAAGTAGAATAAGAGACAGTACACATAGCGCAATATAGGTGGCTTACAGTTTTGTGAGTATTACAGCAGCCGTGTTATGAACCATCAAGGAATGCAGAAGAGAACAAGGTCTAAATGTTCAGTATAACAACTTGCTTGTAAAAGAGAAGCACTTAAAGTGCTGTAAAGATGATAGATACTGATAATCCAGCGAAGTGGTAAAATTGCTGATATTTCCTTGTAAATAAAGATGATTATGTTCTCACGTGCTTATGTCTAACTATCTGATTGATGGTTGTCAGTACTTTTGAGCAGCAGCATGCACATTTGGTTTAAATGAACTGTAAATGTGCCTGTTTTTGTTTGATCCCAGTTGTTTGTCCACTTAACTACTTCTCCTTTATTACATTGTAAAATTGAGCATGATTTTTTTTCTTAAGATACAGAATTTATTATAGTGAGTTATTTTGCTGTGCCAAGTCAAACTTTATTCAACTCAATCTTCTTGCTTCCTCCACTTCCGTACCATTGATTCATTAATATTGAATTCTCTCACAGCTGCTCTATTCCCATGTTGTTGCAGTGTATTAATGACTACCCTCATATTGTGGATGGATTATCTCAGTTGTTCTCCTGACTGAAGTTTCGTCCGTTTACAGCATCCTGCCATGTGATTGCCCTGAATTTGTATCATTGGGAACCTTCGAATTAACTTTTATTGAGTGGAAAAAAGTTACCATTCATCCTCCAGCTTCACTGTGTTTGTGTTATGCTAACATAGCCCTGTCGTTAGCAATCATTATATACCAGCTAGTCCAACTTCAGTAACCCTACAAAAGTCGTTGCTGTTTAGTTTTCTGTCTTCATTTATGTTGAAAGTGAAAGCAGAGCTGTAATTTAATTTAATTTTTCAGAAATCTCTCAGTCAGAACATGCTATATCATGTTTGGCTGGAAACTAGCGAGCTACCTTCATGCTAACTTCTAACTGAAAGTTAGTGTGTTTTCATGGATGCCTGGATGTTAAACACAATCGTTACACCTGGTAAAGCAGCAACGCCGATCCTTTTATTAAAAATGAAAGAATTTAGACAGTTTTTAACTCTCAGCGATGATGCAGTTTTTGTTTGACTTTTGGGACCTGAAGCGGACAGAGATTTGGACCCAGATTACTCGGCGAGGCTCCTGACTACAGTAGCCGAAATGCTCCGACAAGTGGTGCAGCTTCGTGGCTTACCAAAGTCATGCTGAAACGTTTTTAACAGATTTTTGAGGGCCATGTACCACATAAGATTGTTTCGAGGTCATTAAGCACAAGCGGAATTCATACATAAGGCGCACCAGATTATAAGGTGCACTGTCGATTTTTGAGAATATTAAAGGATTTTAAGCACGCCTTCTAGTGTGGAAAATACGCTAAATTAGTGCAAATAAAGACTTCTGCACAGTGTGTACAACACCCTGTATGGACCCATATAGTCAAACAGTTATACCTTTAGCTAACAATCCAGTACCATATAAAGAAAGTCAAGGACGATGCTTCTTTTTTTCCAACTGTTTCTTTTCTTTAAATTTATTTAACAAGTGTTATCTCTGGGACATACATAAACATAATGGAAGCATGCCAGATTTGAATACAACTATTAATGGGAAGGTCAAACATACAAAAGACGCAGAAATACATTTGCTGTCGCTCACTGGTGTTTACTGAAAAATCCTGCCTCGCAGACAGGTTGGCACAATGCTGAACCCAAGACTCGATTATCGGCTGAGTTGGCAAGACAAATTCATGAGCTTCCACTGACCGTTCAGAGCACCGAACGATTGCTAGTAATGCATCTGTGGGGTGATAAATATGATATTTCATTTAATGTCAGTTGGAATATGTTCAATTCTTCTGTTCACCAGCATTGGTTATACAGTATCAATCACTCAGCAGCACATAAATGCATTAACTGACCCTGTTATGATAGTGAGAGACGCTGTCAGGAGACAAGATGTCTGCACTGATGAAAT
This sequence comes from Neolamprologus brichardi, assembly GCF_056152115.1. Classification (NCBI taxonomy): domain Eukaryota; kingdom Metazoa; phylum Chordata; class Actinopteri; order Cichliformes; family Cichlidae; genus Neolamprologus; species Neolamprologus brichardi. The sequence goes on along the minus strand of NC_142118.1, from coordinate 5,471,535 downwards.
ATCGCCAGTCTCAATACTGACTTTGTATTGATTTTGCGGTTAGACGCTGGGCTTGTTTTGATAGAGAATGTCCAATTAAAAGTTTCCATTAAAAAAAAATTGGTTATTTTTATTTATTTATTTTTTGTTCTTTGAGATGCTTAATTTTAAACTCAGCTATAGAAGGCCTTTATTTGGGTCAAGATAACATTTCAGCAAGGTGTTTTCAGATGTTTGACTTTTGTTTTACACGATTATTACGTCTGCGCACTTTTATGTTCTTCCTTCAGACCTCAGCGTGACAGTGTAAAACGGCTAAAGCACAAGCGTAACTTTACTCGGTATGAATTAATGACGCCTAGAAACTCAATTTTAACACAAATTTTAGATAATTAAAGCCAATATGTCATTGTTAGGGTTGATAAACTTTACTCACTGATGATCCCTTCTTACAGGATAAAATAGTCTTAGTTTGTGACTTTACATCTGTGTCTTTTCTATTTGTACAATTTTAGCATCTGCCTATTTTCAGTTTTGTCATAATGCTTTATTTTTATTCCATTCTGTCATGTCAGTCCCCTTCAGATGATGATCTTCCAATAGACTGGGTATTATGTGATTTCGCTGCAAATTATTTGAACTGGATTTCTTGAAATTGTTTGCTAGGTCTGAATACAGGTTTGGTATACAAGTTCCATGCGCTGTGGAATAATTTTACCACACATGATTCGGATTATCATAACATGAAAAGCAAGTTATTTTTCATTCATTCTAATTGCTGGATTAAAATAACAAGGACAAATGGCATTCCTGTATGGAACGCTAGGGAAATGAGTGGTTTAGTTTGTTTTTCATGTTACAGTATCTCTTTATAGAGGCACAAGTGAGGCTCTGAAGTGAAATCCTGTCAATGTACTGCAGATTGTAAGATGCTTTTTTTATCATGCTGCATTTGCCATGTTTACTCTAAGGATGAGTCTGCAGTCAGACATGTCTATACAGATTTAAAAGTTGCTATGTTTACTCTGTGTTTCTCGCTGTAGTGGAGAAGCACAGTTGGCATACACAAATATTCTTAGCCGTGCTGAAATCCCCATGGATACATTTTGAGCAGAACCGAAACATGTGGTAGTGCTGGTGAAATTCTGAGGCAGACAAACAAGAACAGCTGGATTTGCAGCATGTTGAACAGTCTGCCTCTTTGTGTACACTGCTTTAATTAATACTAGTCAGTTCAAAGCAATAATGACAACTAATATTTTCAGAACTATAAAGGATCATCTGACGGGAAACATAATAAGCTGGGCTCTACTAACAGTAGTGTAGTGGAGCCCTGAGGATGGCACTGTGGAGACGTGGAGAGAAACAGCCGGTCATAGGTTTAAAGAAAGATACAGTTGAGCAGCACGGTTGATCAGAATGAAACTCAGTTCCAATATGAGGAAAGGGATGGGCTTGTTATGCATATTGATAACTTCCTTTAGATTAAAGGAAAGTATTGTACATGGGCAATAAATATACCCAAAGGCCGCATATTATTATTACAGAGACAATGTTTGGGAAAATTATATGGATCACCCACATATGAATTTTTACTCGCTCTCGCCTTAATTATTTTTTAATTAGGTGAGGTTATAGAGCATAAGGAAATTGCCACCTCAATTCAGTTTCTAAAAACCTAATTTAGTTTTTTCTTTGATGCAATTTTGGATGGGGGAATTGTCATAAGATAAAGTGTGTGTCAGGATGGGATATTTTGGGATGGGATGTCTGTATGAGGACTTGGGTTGGGTTTTAGGTGAGCGAGTGACTTTGGGAATGTGACAAGATTGGGGCTGTTGTTAAGGTTTGAATGAGGTTTTAGTGATGATGTCCTAGATTAGGATAGTGTTAGGATGTCTTGAAAAGATGTGGAAGTACAGCTAAACCAACAGCAAGTTCTTCAGCTTAACTGTCATGTCTATTGTTGCTACTATCTAAATAAAATAAGAACATTTGACTGAAACTTCACAAAATGACCCAGATGGGACTTCCACATCTTCCTTTTCCCCGTCCCTCTCCTTCCTTCTTTTCTGTTTGTTTTCAGGTTGAGCACAGAAAAACTTTTCCATTTACAGACCACTATTACCAAATGGCAATTTATTATATATACATTACTGTGCAAAAGTTTTAGGCAGAGGAGAAAACATTCTGTAAACAAAGAATGCTTTCAAAAAAGGAAGTGTTAATCATTTATATTATATATTATTTATATATATTATTTATAAAACAGCATCAATTCTTCTAGGTACACTTGCACACAGTATTTGAAGGAACTCGGCTGGTAGGTTGTTCCAAACATCCTGGAGAACTAACCACAGATCCTCTGTGGATGTAGGCTTCCTCACATCCTTCTGTCTCTTCATGTATTCCCAGACACACTCAGTGATGCTGAGATCACTTCCAGTACTTCTTGTTCTTCTTTACACTGAAGACAGTTCTTAATGACATTGGCTGTATGTATGGGATCGTTGTCCTGCTGCAGAGTACATTTGGGGCAAATAAACAATCATTTATATTTCTGAAAGCATTCTTTCTCTACAGTATTTTTCCACACCTGCCTAAAACATTTGCACAGTACTGTATATATGTAAAATTATGCGTATGTGTATCTTTGTGTATATTTTGGTCAAACTGTGTGCTCTTTTGTATGGGTCTCAATGCCTAACAATAGCCTAACTGCTCTTAGAAGCTTCTGTATGGGCATACGCATTGTGTACTGAATTTAACTTGTTTTGCTGTGTTCTGAGTGATACAAGAATCATATGCAAAAAATTCTGGCTAAAAAAAGATTTGTAAGGCTGAGGGACATCAAGCAAACATGAAGTAACCCTGCTGTTAGGTTTAGTCCCAAAGATTACTTGGTCAAGGTTGGAATAAAGACCATAGTTTGGGTTTAAACACCCTGTTACATTCCTAAACACATTAGCAATACTCTTTGACTTAGTAGGGCGTATTAAATTTCAGCTTTTTATAATCTTGAACGGCCAAGAAAGACACGACTCAAAGTGGTCAAACTCAAAAAATGATCTTTAATTTTACATATTCCGGAATATGGAGACTTGAACACACAAGCTCAGGTCTGAAGCACAAACAGGAAGCCTAGTCATTTATATAGACGTCACACACACTTTAAGTTTCAATCAAAGACTGCTTAGTTTCACTTTCTGGCTGCAGGTCCTGTTTTCTCTGCAAAAGCATGCAGTTTCCTGTCAGTACTTTTTGGCACAGACTGTACTCAGAGTTGGGCCTCTCTTATATAAAACAATATAATCAGCAAATATGCATTCAGATTATATATTTAAATCTCAACAGGTGTTCATTATAATCTCAGAGTTTTGTGGCGTTAGTGTTGAATTCTTAGTTAATATATTTTAGTTTGGGTTCTTAAATGGCTTTCATTTTTGTTGTAGTGTTCAAAATTTAGATTTTTCAGTTTGTTGAGTTTTTGGATTGCTTTTATGATTTCTTCATTGTGCTTATTGTGCTTATCCTTCTAGACCTCAGTGCAGCATTCAACAAAATGTTGGCCACAATTATTTATTTGATTGTTATTTATTTAATTACATGATTATATAATTGATTATTATTTTACTACAGAGATTAAAACACACCGTAGGTATTAAAGGAACTGCACTGCAGGGGTTTGAATCATATCTGTCTGATAGATGCATGTAAACAATGTGTCTACTTTTCACACGAATATTGTTTTGTGTCCCCTTTCCTTTAACAACAGTCTGTAAATGCCTGGGAACTCAGGAGGCCAGCAGCTGAACTTCTTGGATGGGATCTTTGCCCCATTCTTGTCTGATATACGATTCTAGCTGGCTTGGTCCTGCTTAGAATTGCCATCTGAAGGGGCAATTCATCTGGACGTGGCATTTTCAGTGGAGAAAACGCTAGGCCCAGATTCAACCTTTTGGGATTTACCTACCTGGGTGATTGAGCATGTTTCAAGACATTATTCAGAATATCTTTCCTTCCATAGGTACTAATGCACCCCTCTGCCACCAGAAATTTGAACTGAGTGCTGATAACGAGCCAGGTGATCCCTTTCTTCTTTAGTCTGGAGTATGCATTATCCATGTTTTCCAAAAACAATTTAGAACTTTAGATTTGTCTAACCACACAACAGTTTGGCCACTTTATCTCAGCCCATTTTACATGAGCCTTGGCCCAGAGAAGATGATTTCTGGATTGTGTTCTCATATGGCTTCTTATTTGCATGATAAAGCTGTGGATTGTGGATGGCACAACGAACTGTGTTTACAGACAAAGACTTCTGGAAGTGTTACTGAGTCGTAGCAGTAGTTTCCATGACAGAAACATGCCTTTTGTGCCAGTTGCCTGCCCAAACATTCACAATTTGATATTTAGAAGCCTTATTCTGAATTTTTTCCACAACTGGTAGATGCAGTTTTTTGCAGATTGGTGAATCTCTGTCCAGCTTTCCTTCTGAGACATGCTGCATCTTTTGTTACTGACCTGTTGCCACCAAACCCAGTTAGTTGCAAAATATTCCTCTAGCTGCTTCATGTTAGTACCACTTACCTTTCCAGGCTTTTCTTGCGCCCAAGTTTTTTGAGACATGTTGACAGATCAACTTAAAAAGACCTTATATTTTTCTCAAAATATTAAATTTTTTCACTTTATTCATAACGGAACATATTAAATGTTTAAAATATGGATTTATGAGGTTTTAAAATCATTGCATTCTGTTTTTTTTCTTTTTTTTTTATATTTTACACAGTGTTACAACTATTTAGAAATTAGTAATGCCGCTATGTAGATATAATCCTGTCTTCCCATTGTGGTGTTGACACTGATGTGCTTTTTAGGATTTGTCTTTATTTTAGTTGTTGAAATTTGATTTCAACCAAACAACAAGCTCTTTTTGTTGAAACTATCTTCATCTTGGATTTGGGTCAACACCTCTACACTCTCCTCACCCACTGTGACTTTGTTAACGTCCACCCCATCTAAATGCAACAAATGCCCTTGCTGCAAGAACTTACTTTACCTTAAATTGTAAAAACAGCCTGCACAAATGCCGGTAGATTAACTCAGCAGATACTAATTTCTACAGGTGCTATATATGTTTTCGTTTTGCTGTTACACTTACATGTCTGAATGCGCAGCATGAAATGGTGACACTTAAAGAAACGGCTATAAGTAAGATCATGTCATGTGACCCTACAAGCACTACCAAAATAACTGACAAAATAATATCCTGCTAATAATGTGGATATTTCTTATGCTATTCAGAATACCCTCTGCTTTAGAAAAGGAAGCAGAGAGTATTAATAGCAGGTTGAAAACAATCTGAGGATGATGGCCAATGTGTTTATATTTGTGTGTGTCTGTGTGAAAGAGAGACAGATGCTGAATGCATGGACAACTAATCAATACATGGAGTGCAGAGCAGATGAGGTGAGCAGATACTCATTTCTGAAGTAAATAGCCCCATGCTTATTGTGACCAATTGAGTGTGTCATTGATTAATTATTAAGCATACTCAGAGGAGATTTTCAGCAATAAGCAAGAGCAACACAGAGACAATGCTGTAAGTGTCCTTGGTCCAGAGGCAACATTTAAACAGTGTTACAAAATGAATATTTTCTTTTGTTTACATCTATTAATATTCTGCAAGCTGGAGAGGATGTTTGTTTAGTAGCATTTTATAATGCCTTCCTTTGCCGCATGCAGGACAAAGGTGTAGTGCATATTTAACACATAACAGATCCCAAATTTCTTCATATCAAATATTAAACAGTCCCATTTAATATTTAAATTATATGACCATCTGTTTAACAAAGTGAGAATACAGCTAGAATGAAGCTTGAGAACTTAATGTTTTACTTGCATAACAATGTGACTAGAATGTAGTGGGTTAAAAATAACAAAAATAATAATGGGTTAAACGTTAACAAAAAAAAAAAAGATTCCTTCTTTATTACATTGTTTTTTTCACTTATTTTGCAAAACAGTTCTGCATGTTTGTAACACAAGCCTGCAGCACAGTCACAGCTAGAAATCTCCAAATGTTCAATCTCATTTATTTAAATTTTTCAATTTTTAAAAATCTAGTTTTTAATTTTAAAATAATTGTAGAAAGTATACAGCAAAAGTGGAATTGCTAATTTGTTTCCTAAAATCATTAAATTCATTCTTTTTTAAAGAAAAAAACAACTTTTACAAACATGCCAGAATGAACTGTTTGGAACTCGTGTTGGAAACATCTGTTAAATTGCAGTCCCTCATGAAGTCCTCCTACTATTTAACAAAGTTTCATGGGTTCATGGGTTGTGTTTGCACCAACTTTGGTTTACATATTAATTCACATTCATATCTGAAACTTTCCGGTTTAGATTTGTATCCACTTTGGGTCAGAGGTTTCATTTGAGTGGACTATGGCTGCATTCATTTAAATGGACCCTGTAGAGGTCAAAACAGAGAATTTGCCTGAACACATGCTATTTTGAAAACACTGGGTATTGTTTGATGACAGATGAGCTTTTTTTCATATTAGCTTTTTTAATTTATCTGCATTTGTTATCAGTTATCGGTGGATAGCTCATAAAGTCTTAAACTTGTCCACTATCAGAAAATACAGACAAACTGTCGATTGGCCTCGAGTCAGCAGACAAGCTGATTGGTTCCCAGACTCAGCAGTAACTAGAGACCAGTTGGTGAGCCTCTAGTAAACTTTTGCTGCTGATATATTTGTATTCCCTACCTAGTGGTCCTAGAAATTGATAGCTACTGCTCGGTAAAAATGGTTACCACAGAAACATTTAAAAGTCAACAGTCTAAATCTTCAGGTTGTGCCATACTCATCACAGTTTCACTGCTGCGTCACATGTAATTGGTGAAAATTTGCAGACAAGTCGGTAACTTCCATGCACACTACAATAATCTGGTAGCAATGAAACTGGTTGCAAGAAATTTTTCACTGCAGCACCATATAGCTCTTTGCAGTAAATTTAACCTAGTGACAGCAAGCAACCACTTGCCAACTGATTGGGGAATGCACATTTTTCCCTAGTGACCAGAGGTTACCAGGGGCCAATGACTATCTCTAGAAACAGATTACTCGGGCTTTTTTAGTTGATTTTCCGATGACTGCAAATAAACCTCTGGGAACCACTTGTAACCAGTCAAGGAATATATTCACTTTTCTCTAGCAATAGATTGTTGACTAAGAACTGTTAGTGGAACTGGCTTTGAAATGTCATCCACTTTGGTTAGAGGCTAACATTCTGTGTCATTCTGCACAGGATATCTGGACCCAGAGTCTGGACGCTGACACTCTGTGTCAGGATTACTTACACTCTAAGTAATCCTGTGTTATGGCCTGTCTAGGCGCGGCCAGACCACAACGTAAGGGGTGATCCATCCCGGTCCAACCCCAAGCAGCACATCACGCAATTAATACTTTGTGACTGTGATTTATTTACAACGAGTGAATTTAAAAACTAAGGAAGGGAACGAATTATAACTTCGGGGTGAACCCAAGGCCGAAACAACAAACAAAAGCAGCCTATCTCAGGAGTAAATAAAACTTACCTATTCAAAAGAACTAAACCAAACGACAATTACTTACCTCCGTACCTAACAAAAACAGGAGAAAACTGTAATCAAACAAAAAGGCGGTCCACCCCTACATGCTCCTACATTAAACCAACATAGTTAAACAGTGAACACACGGTCTACCGGTTGGGCCAAGGATGAATAACCTGGCAGTCCCTGGCGGTGTCTTCTTATGCGCTGCCTCCCGGTCATTAGCCAATTGGTACGATCCGTACACCCTGGATGCACCAATCATGGAGGAGCACCTGCACACTCAGATTTACATATTTAAATAGCGACAACAGCCGTAACACCTGACACAGAGAGTGATCTTCTGTAAAGAGCTGCCTCCTGTTGTGATTTGTTACTAAATCATTCTCTCTAAATAAATGCTCTGAACTTTGATGTGAGTCTGCATATTGAGTCTGTCAGAAAACCTTAGACATTACAGGGAAAAGGGAAAATTACAACAAATTTCACCTAGCAACACTAAGCAACCTGCAGCAAATACTTGCCAAATGGTTGGGGAATAAATACCCTTCCCCAGTTACCAATGGTTACCAGGAGGTCCATAACTGGTCTATAGATGCACACGACTGGGGCTTTAATGGTCAATTTCACACTGACTGACAGGAACCAATCATAACCTGTCAGGGAATATAGATTTCCCTAGCGATGGTAGCCAGGCAGTCACCAACCAGTCTCTTAAGGCTGTTAAGACTCTGAAAAGCTCTGAAAAGGTTGCGTGTAAACATTAAAATAAAGCTGACCTACATTCAGGGACACAAAAGTGTCAGGAGTGAAACTGCAGACCACAGAAAGCTTTACAAAGGAAGATTTTTCACTCGTCCACAGCACAGTTCAGGCCAGGAGAAAAGACTGGCAAAACATTATCTGGCATAAGGTGTTGTTGGGTCCAATCACAGACGACCTCGACTCTGGGCTCCGCTTGCCGCCTTTTATTGAAAACAGTTACAGTAAACACAATCACCTCCCATTGTAAAACCCCCCAATGGTTACAAAAGATAAGGCACTATGTGTGTATGTGTGTGTATGCATGTGAGTGTGTGGGTTTGTGTTTGGGGGTGCGTTTGTGTGACCTCCTGCTCACCAAAAGGGTCATAAAAGCAGGAAGCTTACTAAGCAACAAACAGAACCCTCACGTGGATGTCCCACAATAAAACACTACAGCCTCCCCCACCAACAAACTGGCTGGAGAGGTGATCAGAGACAAAGGAATGTCTTTGATCATACAGTTTGAACTAAGACTTACAAATTTAAGTAACACAATGACAACATTTAACAACTTGACTCCAACAGGTAAGAGTGAAAACTGCAAGTTAATTTAAAATAATTTAAAGTGCATAAATGCACAGTATGTAATAGGATCTTGTAATAAACAGTTGATATGTAATCTTGAACCAAAGGAATAGCCACTGTGTAACCTAAAGATGGAAAAAATACAGAATGATACAGTGTGAATGTCTGAAAACCAAGATACAGCATAGCCACTTTAAAAAAAAAAAAATCATCAGTCAGCTGTCATGCAGCCTTCATCCTTAGGGCCATTAAGTGTAATGAATGGTGCCTTATTCATATTTCCAAGTGCATAGAAGAAAAGGTGAGTTCTTTATAGATTTGATCTCAGTAGGCAGCCCAACACTGCAGCAACTGTATCTGCTGAAATGCTTTTGAAGAACTACATTTCATCAATTTTATACTGAAAGAAGAGTTCAAATTGGTGTTTAACGTGACCCAGAGGGTTTTAAAATAGGCCAGTGTATACTTTCCCTGTCATTTCTAAAGGCAGTCTTCTCTTTCAAAGTCTTGGTGGAACCCGAGGACATGAAAGCAACTCATTAAAGAAACAGATTTTTTCACAGGATTTATGGTATCTTTCAGGTTTGGCATCTAATTAGATTGCTTTCTAGGGAAGTGCTGCAGGAAGGTCTGTGATAAAGACGGCGCTCCTGTCAAATGTTAAGGAATACTTTAGATGAAACAGACGGATGACTGTTTCTGAGTTGGATCTAAAAGGGGATAATTTTGATCAGGAAACAATGGAAGTGTGCGCTTCTTCCTGTGCAGATATCGTCCTGGTTGGCCTCGGTATTCAGCCTCAGTGTTCCAACAAAATGAGCAGTTTTTCTTTTGAGCATTTGATCTGCAGAGTCCTCAAAGGGAATCTGTCATTTTTCATCCAGATATGAATCCTGCATGATAACTAGATTATTCTTCATCCTGCAGCTTACAACAATGTGCTCACACTGACAGGAAAAAAAAAACACAACTAGACAGAGATGTGAGAACAGATAATGCTCACACAGGTACATAGAATACACATGGAGACGTAGCCAGATGGGCGTGCGTATTACACGCGGGCACACATGTGGTGTTTTAAGGCAATGTCGGTGTTTTAGAAGTCAACATGTAAAAGCTGGCAAAATTGCCTGAGGATTTGGAATCAGAGCCGCGCCTGCAATTGATTCTGATGTTTGTCCACTCGCTCCGCATCTAAATGAGGACAGGAAGCGCATGTAAACACCGACAATGCAACCAAGATATTCTCAGCACAGGTCCTCCCAGCTACTCACACTGCATTTATTAGATGCTATACCACACATGTCTCCGCATTATGGCTACACGTCTGTGTCAGTGCACATGCATGTGTGGGTATTACAATGCAAATGAGCAGCTCGGCTCCAAGGACATGATTAGTGGTGTGCATTACAGATGCTTCTGCCAGCCTTGTTCTGTGCCTCTCTCTTTACTCGCTGGCTCTGCACAGCCAATTGCTGGTTTATGCCACCTGCATGCAGGACACTCTGAAAATATATCATTTACCTTACATGCCCAGTAAGATGAAAATCGGCAGTCTTATCAGCACAACTCATAATAAAAAAAAATAATCAAGAAACCTTGAAAATAGAAGAAGAATTAACAAACCCTTGCCTACAGAGAGTTTCTGCTTACATAGCCACCCTGCACATGGGAGGAAGCTCGGTCGTGACATGAAGATTGACATCTCTTAGCAAGCTGAGTTTGTCTTCAAAATAATGTGCATTCAGTACTTCAGTTCAGCTGTTTTGTGTTCTTCTCCTGCTGGCTTTTCATAACCAGCAGAAGAAATATGCCACACATGGCTACCAATAGTGCTGGTGAATTCAGAAGAGCGAGGAATGAAAGGCCGCTCTCAAAAAGAAAGAAAGAGAGAAAGAAGCATACACAAAATGCCCCCAGTAGAAGTTGAAAATTTCAGAAAAGCCACAAAATGATAACACTCTACAGGATTGGAGCTGCAGTTGGGTAAATTTTCATTACAGCAGGGGAAAATTGCCACTGCCAACGGCCCTTTCATTTATAGATAGAAATCATCGGGGATCTAGCAAATGTCAAAAATTTTGACAGGAAAACTCAGCGCTTCTGTTGAACATCCCATCGTCTGCAAAACAATACTAAAAAGCACAGATTTGGAACAGTACCATGGAGAATTTGCCAGTTTTTTCTACATTTAACCAGCCTCATTCCACGTCAGACGTGAACACCAAGTCCCACAATTAAACTCTTTCTACTGGGAGATCAGGAACACAACATTGCTTTCAGTGTTGAGGTGTCCCTTTTCATGCATATTTATATATATGTCATGTTCTCATTACCAGTGTTCAATTTGCATGTGCCTTGCACATTATCACTTCTACCTGGCAGCTGGAAATCCTTTTGATTGCATGTTTTCTTTGCATCTATAAGTGAGGTGAATATGGCACGGCACCCTAAAGACTACTGCATTATCACAGGCTTCAAATCATTCATGCCGAACAGAACAAAACACTTAAGCCAGGTGATTTTGCACTTTCAATTCCCGTTCTCAGCAGGTGAATCCCAGTCTCCCCTTAGTGCCTTCTGCTTTTGAGCACAGCTACGGTGTGACGGTGCACTGCCCTCGACTGAGCTATAATGACAACGCAGTCACCTGACAGACCTTAAGCATGTGCGGCCACACAGAAGACAGGAAGAGAGCGAGAGAAAGATAGTGGCATTTAAAGGATTCACTTTGCTGAGCATTGAGCAGTGCTGTGGGTGATCTGTAACATCAGAGCTGCCGTTGTTTCTGAGCTGACTTGTGTTTCTGTTTCATTCATCTCACAGGAGCTGAGCTTTTCCACAGCTATAATGACTCCCTTGCATTGTTAATCTCATGCATATCCTGTTGCTGTTAATAGTGAGAGCCTTCCAGCTGTGCAAACCAGGGGAAATCTGTTAATACTGTCATTTTCCTCAGTTTCTATTATTTTTTTTATTGTTATTTAGTTTAATGCCTTTTTATGTGGCACAATTCTTTTGCTGTCTCGCTTTTCAATTGTTGTTAATATCTGTAACAGCCTATTTATAGCATGTTTTGAATCTTTTTTTTTTTTTTACTTCACTGTGTTCTGTTATATAAAGTTCATCTGCCACATTTTTACCTCCACCAATGAGGTTATGCTGTTGGTAGTGTTTGCATGCGTATCCATTCTTTCTGCCTCTAAACGCGATAGCTCGAAAAGTTTTAAATGAATTCCAATAAAAGTTCGTAGAGTGTTGCATGGGGTCATGGTAACAATCCATTAAAATTTGGCTTACATCCGCCGAGATCTTCGAGTTCAACTGAATGATTTATTGATTGTAAATTGACAAAAAAAACCTTATAAATTAGAAACTCCAATTCCTACAAGTGTGGTGTGTGTTGTGTATGTTTCAACATATAGAAAGCACTGTATAAGACAGATATTTCAGGTCACATTTGACCTCTGACCTCTTCAAGGTCAGTAGATTGATCAGAAGCTTAAAGTGATAATAATGTTGTACAGAGCTATTTAGTTTTTCTTACAGCCATTGTTTGTACATATAGATACGACATATAGGCATATAGGGATATAATGATATATGGAGATCCTAAATATGATCATACTTTGGACCTCTGACTTCTTCTTCAAGGTTAAACAAGGTCAAACTTTCATAAAATCTATTTTATCTTTAAAACTGTGCTTAAAATTCTACTGCCTTGTTTATATTAGCAATACTGAGGAAATGAGGAAAAACAAGTTAATTGTCAAGAGAGAGATAATGAGCTGCCTAGTTATAAATATAGTGTAATATTATATAATAAACTGAAGTTATTTGTGTCCAATTATTCACACATTAAAACCCATTATCCATTACCTATTCCTACATAATGTTTGTGTAATCAAGCATCATGCTACCTGAAAGGCCGCTACTAATGAGCTTGAGAGTCAATAATTACTATGACCCCCTTTAATTGTTCAACACAGCTTGAACTCTCTTCGACAGTTTTCTTGTCATTTCTTTAAATAGTCTTCAGGAATAGTTCAGGAATAGTTCTCCAGGCTTCTTGAAGTACATTCAAAGCTTCTCTTTGGATGTTGGCTGCTTTTTGTTCCATTCTCAGTCAAGATGATCCCACACTGCTTCAATAATGTCGAGGTCGATGCTTTTGGGGTGGAAACTCATCCAACCACACCGCTTCCTGACATGTTGACCTTAACGATGACAGAGCCCCCACCGTGTTTTACAGATACTGTTGAAACTCATTGTTGTACGGCTCTCCTGACTTCCTCCACACATACTGACGATGATTTGAACCACAAAATTTGTATCCATCACTCCATAAGACTTGTTGCCATTGACTTTCAGACCAGTTCTTGTGTAACTTGGCATACCATAGTCTTTTCTTCTTGTTTCTCTTCCTTAAGAATGGCTTGTTGACAGCTATTTTTTTTTTTGCTCATTTCTAAAGGACATGACCTTCTGGAACTCCTCATCTGTATATATATATATATATTTTAGGTCTGACACTTCTTTTGCCCTCCATTTAACCAGTATCATCCATTCTTTTTTTAGGACACATTGCATGTCATGATGTGACATGGGAAGTTTTCAGCTAACAGCTCTATGAGAATCACCTTGTTGGTGCAAAAAAACCCCAAAACTATTTTATGCCTGTCAGACCGTGTTATCTTTGGCATTTTTCATTGATTCAACTAAAGAAATGGGAACACACGGTGTGTTTTTGCAACAGTTAGAGTTGTGTGATGTGCACTCTGACACAACTGGCTCCTTGGAAGCAAAATATACAGACACGAGTGTTGGTCAAGAAAGTATTGTATTTGCATCAAATCGTGTCGTAAATAATGAGCATGAATATTCAAAGTTATAGAACAAGGGTAGTCCTTTCTGACATACTTGAGTTTGAAAGTTAAATAATCCAAATCCAGACTAAAAATGTAAGCAAATAAAACTTCATCTTTATCTTTACATCATGTGCTTTTACTGCCCAGCAGACAATATTTGGGTTTCTTTTAATGTGCAGTCATATCTATTATTGCTTTCCTGATTCTCTCTCTCAAACACACACACACACACACACACACACACACACTATTGCTTACTATATTAGGATATTTGGCTCTTGGTTAACCAGCACGAAATAATAATAACTGTGCTTGGAAGAAGCCGGGTGAGATCAACCCTGTTTTACAAATTGTGTAAACCTGACCACCCTGACTGATGCCACACTTACAGCCATCACACTTTACAGTGCTGACATGAGATTCACTGTTTCACCTTGGAGAGACAGATATGAGCCCCGACAGCTCCACCATGAAACTATCACGACAGAAAGGTGCTGCACTTCTGTGATATTGATTTATCGATAACTTTCATTACACTACCATGAGTGAAAGGAGACAGGACCTGATGTCCAAATGCGATCGTCTTAGTTTTTGCCGCGTGTGTCTGGTCAAATTCATTGCAGTGGCTAGCAAAGCTCTTGTGTCAGATAAGGACCCAGTAACATAGCATTAGCTTCCTGTTTAGGTCACCTGTAGTGTAATCTGTGAATGCCTGTAGTACCTGCAAAGGGTGCTTAGTTTGTAATGTGTTAATAAAGGACTCACTTTAAAACTGCTGCTTTGTGGATATTTTTTATAGATAGGAGTGCAGGAGCAGTATTTTAGTCATGCACTGATGCATTTTTAGTGAAAATAGAAAGGTGTTGGTCTGTGGGAGACTATTTCATTTATATCTGGGCAAGTACCAGCTTATAAGTCAGTGCTTTATCTGTAACAGGAAGAAGGAGAGACTGAAAGGGATTCATCTATGTAAGAGCAGTTTTTTCTGGCTGAATGCTGACATTAATTTACATATTAACACTTTTTCTGCATTACATTGTAACAAAACAGCACTGAAGATTAGGGCCTGGCCTATACAGCGTTCAGCAAATATACTAGAAAGTGAGCGTGTTCATAGGCCTGCAATATGATATCTGTACACATAAGACGATGAGCGGTCATTGGTTTTGGATGCCTCTGATGAACATGTCAACCCAGCAAGCCCCACAGTAGCAGAAATATGACAACTAAATGCTAGGCAATGTTCCCGATCCAGAAATGGTGTATTCTGGTAGCGTGGTGGGTGGTATTTGTCTGCTTCAACAACCAAATGGTGGGGTGCTGCTGCACAGGTACAGGTTACTATTCATTTTCCACTTAGACCATTCAAATCTAAGATGGTGCTTTCATTGACGTGGAAGGCTGTGGGAACAGTTTGAACATGCATGTCAGCATACAGCATGGCAACAGCCCGGTCTCAGTCAAATTCAGTCAGTTGGAGCACGGTGACACTGATAGCAGTGCTGTGTATACACTGCTTTTTGTGAGGCTTTTTGTGTGGCTTTTTGTGAGGCGTTTTGTGAGGCTACTGTCCTTAGAATGCACAACACTGAACCAATTCTGAGGCGTACAAGTGAGTTCATTTGTGTTCGGTACACAAATCATCAATCCCACCACTGACTAAAACCACTCAATCAGAACCAAAAACTACTCAGAGAATATGTTTGTGCACTCTAAGAGATAAAAATGATAAACTGTGAAATGATTCATAACAAAGATTGTAAATCTATTTTTTCACAAAAGACTTGATTTTCTTTTTTTGACTAGTATATTAGGATCATAATGCCATGTCATCTGATATGTAGTGAAGGAAATTTGGTTTCCGGGTATCATCCAGAGGACTGCTTCTGACTTTCTCATTTTCTTTCAAGTGGAGAAAAAGCATTGCTAAAATCATAATATACTTTAATAAGTCATCTCTGAAACTGTGTTTCAAATGACCCACAGTGTCAAACTCTCTAAATGACACCAAATTTGAACTAGAGATGCACAAAAACAATCATAAAATGATGAGACTCATAAATCCTCTGATGTTTCCTGTGTTGTTTTGTCAGATGTAATTCCTGTCTGAACAAATTTTTTGTGGAGAAATTTATGCAATGAAGACAAAGTCCTTCAGTTATTAAAGGTCTTTATTGCTATACACAGACAAGACAGGAAATCAGGGCACTGAGACGCACATCTGAAGTCTAAACAAACTCTACCCACTGTAAACAAAACCCGATCACAATTGCCATTAGCATGATGACACTCCCAGAATTTCCCAGTGCTCCTAGTAGTACATCTAAGTATCCAGAAAGGTCAAGAGGCTGGAAAAACAGCAAATTTCCCAGGCAAACTGTCTCCACTTACTGTAAATGTCCTAATATTAGTCTCTGAGTTCAACTCAGGGTAAATGCACAACTGTACATTTAAAACAGTGCTTTATTCCATGTACTTTAACAACTTTATTTGTCCATCCATCCATCCTTATCCCAGGGCAATGAAAAGGCTGGAACCTATCCCAGACGTCACAGGGTGAGAGGCAGGGTACACCCTGGGCAGACTGCCAGTCTGTCACAGGGCTAATACAGAGAGACAGGCTACTATTTACACACATTCACACCTACGACCGGTTTAGAATCAGCAGTTAATCTAACAAACATGTCTCTGAACCGTGCAAGGAAACCAAAGCACTGGAAGGAAACACATGCAGGCACAGGAAAACATACAAACGCCATGCAGAAAGGCCCCAGCCACCCAACAGATTTGAGCCAGGCACCTTTTTCTGTGAGCCCACAGTGCTAACTACTTCCTTTTTAGTTTGTTCAAATAAGGATTACATGAATATGAGGGCCTAAAAATACCTTTCTTTGGAAGAAAACAGAAGAAAACATTGTGTACTGAATATGCACACTGTTTTCTTCCAAACAAAATATTAAATGTTTACATTTGTATTTAAAATAGTAGCAACTGAGGGTCATGACATACTGTAGGGTGAGCTGATTCCCAAACACTAAAGTATATGTTTCTAGGGGAGCAATATATCTAACTCTCTGGCACTGATCATGTGAACAACGACATTTTATTTCATTTTATTGTAATTACACCAAATCTAACACTAAGTATACACAATAAGCACAGATCAAAGCTAAAGCTTGTTTTCCTGCTCTTATGCAATCGTCTTCTTACACATATTTATTCTTTTTTCCAATAAATGCTGAATTATTATTATTTTCTGCTGCCGCTGTGCCTGATTTTGTAGATCGACTCATCTCTTTTGCAGCTGCATATTTCTATGTTTCTGCTGGCTGTCCCTTTTCGTACTTTTGCAAACTACAGCCAATCACAATGCGGGACAAGGAGTAAAAATGCTGTGCAGTCGCCTATGAAGGGGGAGCCCAGGTCACCCTGTTATGACATCATCAGCATTTCCCCCCGTCTGTAATTACAGACAACACAGGGATACGTGGCAGTGTAACGCACATTACTGCTGATCACACAGTGTAGCGGTGTAGCACAGTGTAGATGTTCACTTGGCTAAATGTCCAGAGTTAATGATTCACGAAAAGTGCAGTAATCCAGTGTGCTGCAGCTTCTGTTGTGAACATATGACTATATTAACAAAAAAAAGTATCAGTTTGAGCAGCTGTTGTATGGCATTATGTGACATTTCGAATGTGCCATTATGTGCCTTGGTGACATTGTACATTCATTTGTGAGCGGGAATATAATTTATCACCCCATGAAAGCTATAGCTGACCAAAGTTTGCTTTTAATCTTCTGATTCAAGTGAAAAAATGCTCCATATTTCCCCTTGGCTTTTCACATAAATAAATAAATAAATAAATAAATAAGCAGCACCGATTAGATCAAAACTTCAGAGAGTTTCATGTGCTGTTTTCTTTTTGCTGGCTGTGCAGTGCGGGTCAGAGGTGCACGCCACACTACTATCTAAAGCCGTGTCAGAACATATACCATATGTGGCTGTTTAATTCCCTCTGAAGCAGTTTCCTTGACTTGTCTCGTTCCAGTGTAAAGGAGAGCTAATCCTTCCGTGCTTGTCAAGTCCCCCGCATTGTAATGCTGTATCTTCTGCTTGGAAAGCTGCCGCATTAATTCAGTCTCACCTAGTTCGGTGAATGGGAAGGTATTAAAAAGTCACTCATCCTTTTGTGGCACTCTCCAATGGCAGTGCCTGAAGTATGAATAGAAATGTTATTTCAGTAATTTGCGAGAATCATATTTAAAAAGAGGCCCATAAAACACTCTGCTCTTCAAGAAATCCCGCAGAACAAGATGATTACATATTCTCTTGTGTGCACCGGCTGCTCTTATCAACCTGATTAGATAGTTTAGGCAACACCTGGCTCATTTTTACGAGGCACAACGGGGCAATTTACATTTTGTTTTTTTGCATCTCAGGGTTATAAATGTCACTGGGGCATGGCTTAGTTTAGGTATAACAGTCACAATAATAAGGGATTAAGGGAAGTTTAACCTTTCAGCGCCGATTTAATATTTTTTTAACAGGTTCACACTTCTCCAGATGAGCTGACAACTCACATTTTCTTATTTGCTTGCTTCAATAACAAACTGATCATGGTCTGTATGATGAGTGCTGAGCCACAGCCAGCCCCGAATTTTAGCTGAACACAGTTTTAGACTCCAAAAAGTATTGCTCTTCGTTGTCTTGTTTTCCTTTATTGATTTGATATTTTTACAGCAAGGATGAAATGGCTAAAGCACATAAACAACAGAGCTGTTTTTGTCAGCAGCTACAGTGTGATTACAGAGCGATGATCATGCCAGGCACAGTCCCAATCTGGTCAGGTGTACTCAAGGCTGAGAACTAAAGAGGAGGCAGGCTGTAATTTTTGGTCAGCCTAATGGGCTATTTCTTACCTCTGCAGAGCATAACTCTGCCATCTGCTGCAGGGAGTCTCTTTTAGCTCCTCACCCCTCTCTCTGGAGCGGGGGAATGGGCAAATGGCAACCTGAGAGCCGCACTCAGCAGCTGAGTACAGGACTGGACACATATGGACTCATTGCTATTCTCCCTCAGATCATTCTGTCTCCCTGCTCTTACTTTTCTTAGTTTGTCCTCGAAGAACACTTACACACACAGTCTCCCTCTCTCTCTCACTCTGGCATACACACACACACTGATACATCTTGCAAACTTACAAGCGTGTGTTTGTATGAAATTAAAGGCCTAACTAAAATACCATACAGACTTGAGCTTTTTTCTCACTAAAGCAGAACCCAGGTAGAAATCTACAGAAAAACCTGCAGTACATTCCTTTTTTTTTGACAGTTAGTGGGCGTTAATGGGACTTTTTTGGTGAGTCACGTTTGAGTACGTGGCTATAAAACTTCATGCCCCTGCAGTCTCTTCCATGAAATTTTCCTCCAGATTGTTAGAAATGTCTAAATATTCCCTCTGTCCTAGAATAAGCCACGACAGATTAAGTCTGGTAAGTCTTTTGCAGCGAAACTGGGAAATATGGTATCAGAGGTTTGGATTAGGGAAACTGACAACTCCATCACCTCTAGTCAGATCAGCAGGGGATTGACGTATGGAAGAGACTCTTTACAAGTCTCTGTATGGCCATTATGCATATCTGTGTGAATATGTAATTGTGCAGGATAGGCTGGGTGCAGTCTTTGCATACGGTACTGCATTTTTTTTATAGTTAAGTCAGTGTGAAGAAATAAAAAGTTCAATATTTTACATTAGCACATAGATTAGACATATTAGGGTACAGATTTTAGTCCCTCTCTGACCTGAGGACAGTGGCAAGGTGAAATGTAGAAGGTTACATGAGCACGGGCCAGTCCAGAGGAAGAAAATTACAACAATTTAGCAGAGTGACAAGCCAGGCCTGGAGGCACAAAGCCATATCACTCATGTTCCCTCATGTACGACAGCCAGGGCACACTGCCCTCTCTCTCGCCTCAGGAATACAATAATGATTGCACGCTGTGTGTGTGCATGTGCATGTCTGTGTTAGGCTACGTCTCTGTGGCCATATGTGTGGATCCGTACTGTATATGCACAGACTGCGTTCATATGCATACATATGTGTGCAGGCCAAGCGCTGCTAAAGCAAACCTCGGCTAACAAGGGCAGTCACGTTTTCTCTGATGAGCAACGCAGTCAGATGATTAGGCTTTGTTTTTGTAATATGGTGGCATTCTGCCTCCAGTCTGTGTGCTGAGGTTGAACACAGAGGCATCTGTATCCACGTCCCCTGAGTAATCTGAACGTGTACTTGGTATTCCTGATAGGACAGAGCAGGCTAACTGAGCTTTCCGAGCGGTTTGGCAGATCTGTAGAATGCAGTGGTGGTGGTGGCACATTTGAATAGCAGTACAAAAAACACCCCCCATCCAAAAAAAACCCCCAACAGCAACTCTGCACAGGCTCAGAGTCAACTGAATCGTCTGTGTGTTTATGACAGGAGGAGACAAAGCGGTCCAATTTATGCTGTGTGGATTTATGGCAAGCTGTCGCACATTTGGTACAAGGCGTTATGTTTTTTTTTTTTACCCTTTTCTGATGTGTCATTGATGTGTCAGGGCTGAAATAAACGGGAGAGCATGAACACGTGATGTTTTGAATGCTGCAGTGTTTCCGAAAGAGAAATAGAAAATCTGTGTTTGTGTGTAAACAGACACATTGAAATAATCACAATATTTTGCTTTCGCCATTAAACCCAGTAAAGCAGCCCAAATGGGAAAGATGTAAATGGTAAGGTTGGCAACAGAAGCACAAATGATTGCAAAAGACATCGGATCATGGAGAATGCAACCGTGATCACATAATATCGGTGCATCCCAGAGCCAACCCCAAATTTAACTCAGCTGTGTGATTCTCTCTCTTGCAGATGCATTGCTGCTTTGTTTGTTTGCTTTTTAACTGTAACAACGGCCTTATGGGACTGTAGATCAATGGGACTGTAGTCCACCAAATGCTTGTGTCCATATCTTATGTTAGTGCATTAATGCATCACTCAGTTCAGCCGTGTCTGAAACAAATGCATATAATAAAGATGAGCTCTCATCTGAATTATGAAACATCCGAACAAGTTGCTTTGAAGGTCAGCTGTTTGCGTGATTTTTATATAAAGTCAATTCATTGTGAATTTATGAAATATGGATTGCACACACTCTCTGAGATAGAGCAGCAAAACTATACAGTACTTATCTCTTCTTACCTGAGCCTACAATAATCTATTATTCACTTATTTTTAATTTTTTCATGATAGAAGTGCTCCAGTTCAATCCAAATCAAACTGCAGACAATCCAGGGATTCTATGATCGTGCGTGCATTGTTGCCAAAGGATCCAAACAAAAGGATCAGAGAGGTCCACTTGCTTTACTACTTTAGTCATGAGAAGATTGTTGTTTTTCCACACAGTCATTTATATTTGGCAGCACTGCATTGTTCTGGGACCGTCCCTCTCCTTCCACTCGAATACATGAAAAGCCTAAGGCTAAGCAGCAGCAGCAAAGCCCCCTCTGTACAGCACAGAGCAGGCATTAATGTCAACACACCAGATAGTGATTAATAATAATATTAAAAACGTAATAATAATGAAGTTGTTTGTGTAGCAATTGTCAAAACTAGTGTTACAAAGTGCTTTCCAGAAACACAGGAACAAAGAGAAAACTAGGAGGAAATGATAAAAACAATTAGACCATGCAGGACTTGAGTTCAGTGCCAGAGTAAGAATAAGTGTAAGATACAATGTGATTCTGCAGTAATAAAAAACAATTTAAATTAACAGAGCATCTAGAAGTTAAAAGAGTGAGACAGAGTTTAGCAAAGAATGTCAAAAAATATTAAATCTATACAGCAAAGTTTTTTAAAAACCCTCACGTTATGAGGGAGTCTTTAGCAGTGATTTAAGGTGAACTGGGCTTCCCCAGGCAACTCATTCCACAACCGGGGAGCCCTAATGGCAACCACTAGATCGCCTTTTGTCTTTAAGTGTGAGGTGGGAACAATTAACATGTTTCTGCCCAAGGATCTGAACCTGCGCACCGGTTTTACGGGAACAGCAGTTTTAGTATATACTCTAGAGCCAAGCCATGAAGGGCTTTAAAAGTAATAAGTAAAATCTAAAAATCACTTCTAAAAGTGAGGGGCAGTCAGTGTACAGTCATAAAAGCTGGTGCAATATGTCCACGTTTCTTGGTTTTTGTAAGAATTCTGGCAGCTGCATTCTTGCACAATCTGAAGTCTATTTAATGCTTTCTGACTGATACATGTTAAAAGACCATCACAATAATTTAACTGAGAGGAAATAAAAGCATGAATGATAGCCTGGGTGTAACTAAAACTCAGTACTGATTCTTTCCTTGTGGTATTGCTTAGATGGTGATAGCAGGACTGGATGACCTTGCTTATATCCTTCTTGAAGGTCACATTATTATCCAATAAAACATCCAGCCTTTTCAGAACTGCTTAACAAATAAGGAAGGAAGGACTTGATTCTTGGATACAGCTTGTCTCAACCAGTGATTATAAATTTCTGCCAGTTAGACAAAATGCAAAGAATGGTATTAAGAGCTTGTGCGGCTGGCGTTAGACTCAGTTATTATCAAATCAATTCAGTTTTATTCATACCAAACCAAAATCACAACAGCAGTTATCCCATGGTGCTCTATATGGTAAGGTAAAGACTCTACAATCATACAAAGAAAATCTTAAAAATCAGACAACCCTACAGTGGCCCTGAGAGGCTGATTGGACTGCAACTTAAGAAAACACCAGTAATAAGAAAAATGCTGCAAAAGCACACAAAACACAACGGAAATAGGAAAAACGACAATGGAAATAGGAAACAGGAAAAAAGAAAACAAATAGAAAAAATGAAAATGAAAAAAAAAAAAAAAACAGCAGAAGAGAATTGTTTCTGGGGAGACAGTAACCCGACGGACCAGTTGCAGGAACCAAAACATCCTAGGTAAGTGTGTTTTAATCTCATGATTTATATAATACTGATGATGGATTTTTGGCTAATAGTTAGGCTAACACCTCTCGTCTTTTCTTTCCTCACAAGAGTGACAGATCCTCCACTTCTTTTAAGTGTCTCACAGCGTAATTCTTAGTATATTTTGGTTCCTGCAGCTGGTCCGTCGGGTTATTGTCTCCCCAGAAACACTTCCCATGTGCTTTTGAAAATCTGTTTTTTTCCTATTTCTTTTTCATTTTTCCTATTTCTGTTTTCTTTTTTCATTTTTCCTATTTCTTTTGTGTTTTGTGTGCTTTTGCAGCGTTTTTCTTATTGCTGGTGTTTTCTTAAGTTGCAGTCCGTTTGGCCTCTCAGGGCCACCGTACAACTCCCTATTAGCAAGCACTTGGCAACAGTGGGAAGGAAAAACTCCCTTTTAACGTGAAGAAATGTCGGGCTGTAAAAAGTGAAAAAAAAAATTGCAAAAGTAGCATAAAAACACAGAGAGTGCAAAGAGGTGAGTTAATCTAATGCATTTATCAGCTAATGTACTGCAAATGTGGCCCACCTAAGCTAACAACATGCTCAGCTTGTTTTAAAATCAAGCACACCCTGTGTCTGTTTATGGGATTTACAATAGACAGGATAGCACCTTATAATCAGAAACACTGAAAACCAGAAATGAGGTATAAATATTAGGAATGAATATCCTTTTTGTTCCAACAGCCATTGTTGAGCAAAACAAATCTCTTCACATAGCGCACAAATTTCATACTACTGATGATCTGGCGATGCTTCAGTTTCACCTGACAAACACCTAACCATCCTATGACAGCTGCAATCATGAAGCAGAGCAGTGGGAGACAGCCTGGGAGCTACTGATGACTACTGAAGTGGAAATCTTTCTCTCTGTAGTCTGTATAGGATAAATTGCAGGATTCATACAGAGATTCTCACCTTCGCCCACATCACCGGGGCCAGCTGCTGCTTCCTGTACAGAAGCTCCCTGCATCGATTGCAGTGATATCCCTCTGCACCCTGATGCTCAGTTGAAAAGGGGTGCTTTTTTTTCCCTGCGCAAAAGATTAATAAGGGGCACGGTCATGGGTCGCATGAAAACAGCAGATAAAAAAAAAACAGTTCACAAGGAAGGTCGTCTGCAGACCCTGCACACCTTTAAAAGAGCATGTGACGGACGAATCATACGAGGAAAATGGCAAACTGAGCGCCGGCAGATATATTAATAGATCTTTCTTCCTTCGTTTTTCTGCTTCCTGGATTAAACTTGTTCACTCATTCCCCAGGTAACTCCAAGGAAGACAAGATTAATCCCAGACAGCCCAGTCTGAGTTCTTTTCCATTGTTCCAGCATATCTCCCATTTCTCATGCCTGCCTGTGACCTTTTCCTTCCTGATGGTGTAGTGGTTATTTCAGTAATAACTAGGCATCATTCAAAGCTACGCACTCCACAAACAACACTGCCAGGGCTGTTTCCAAATTGTTGGTGTGGATTCTATAATCCGCTGCATTTCTTTTTTTTTTTAAACCATCTTTTCGCCGATGAGCAAGAATGTCGAGATTTAAAGACTGCAGGGTTGTTGGAGGGGGAAGGAGCAGATGGATAAGAGCTGTCTGTTGAGTGGCTCCAGGAAATTAAAACTGTCTTTATTACCTCTTATTCTGATCCACTACCAGACGCCCACCCCCACACGCACCCTCACTCACCCACACGTGCCCCACATCCGACTATTACCGCTACAATACAGCCGAGCACAGCAGCTCCCACAGCTCAGAGAGAGGGAGGAAATGTCAGGATTATTTGAAAGCGTGAGCTGTAATGAGATGATAATGGCGTCTCCCATGCTGACGAGTTGACAGAGGGATGAACAGGCTTCTGGGATGTTGCTGTCAATAACCTGCTGAAGCAGATAAAATGACATTACACTCAATTAGCTCTCAAGCTTGCATGGATGCATCTTTTAGCACCACATTGGGTAACACAACACTTGAACCCAACTCATCACGATGGCACTTTGTGTTTTGCTGCCATAAACACGGCCGAACATGTTTTACATGTGGTAAACAAAGGATTCTGCTAAGTGCATGTTTGGGGGCAAAAACTTGTTCTAAGGTGATGGTGAAAGATGAAGAATTGCTGGCACCTTTGAGTGTTCATGATATAGGGCATGATTTTTTTTAAATATATTCACAAATCTAATGAGCACCAGACTGAAAATAATAAATCCACTGATGGACTGGGGTACAATATTTGATTATAACGCCTCAGTGAATGCACAGTATCTTGCCCTTCACTTCTGCAGAGGTGTTAACTAAAAAGCTATTTTTTGTTCTTGTTGTTTTCTTTAATGGATATTAGATTTCCACCCCTTGTATCCACATAACAGAGTCCATAAACAGAAGAAAAGGAAAAATAATGAAAGTCTCATATTTTTGACCCCGAAGTAGAGTCTGTTTCATCTTCCTAAACTCACCTCCACTCGTCTCCACTCCCCTTTCCCTTTTCTGTGTGACTCTCACTCCCTCCATGCGCTCAAATCACCATCTGGGAAAGCCTGATAAGCTCAGAGGCAGACACCAGTATTCGGGCGTTGAGTTGAAGAGCTGCCTCGAGACTGCTGGTAGGTTAACCTCGACAAACGCGCAACCTTCCGAGCATGGAGGTTAGGAAGTGACACGCGCTTCGTCCTCTGCCTGTTTGTTTCCGTGTGTATTGTTTATGTTCCTCTTTGTCTTTATACGCTGTATTTTCAACTAGATCGTTCATTCTGCTCAAGTAAAGAGTGCAGGTGCATCATATTTATGGGAAAGTAAATAGATCTGCGCTGGACATATTTGTTAAAGAGAGCATTGGTCTACAGCTCATACCCTCGTAATGTCAGGAAGAAAAGCCATCACTAAACAAAGCTCGTGCTTATTCGCTCGATCATCAAACACATATATGACTAATACTGGAGCTTAGTCGTCACAGGCTGGAGTACATTTGTGCAAACTACTAGTCCCAGCCCGTTTTGTTGTTTGTTGGAACTGTGAGCACAATGATTTCTGCACAAGCTGCGTGTCTTACAAGGATAAATACACATAGATGTGATACCATTGTGCTGCCACCAGCACTTGGGTGTGTTTAATTTGGTTGCAGTTTCCTTCATAAGGGTCTGGATTAATCTGTTGCTTCAAGTTTGGCTGGATTTCTGTCTGGCGCTGTCCATGGTGCTGACTGGCTAATACTTATTAAAAACCTATTAACACCTTACACGCCACTGCTTTTGTCATTTCTGCACAAGCGCTACACCCCACCAACCTCGCCAGTCTCTCTCTCTCACACGCACACACACACACAGGGAGCAAGAGAGAACACATTTCAGCTAATTAATGACATTCTTGTTTTATCTAAATATAATCTGAGAGCCACTGTGTGAATGTGGCAGCTCAGGGAAAAGCCAGAGAGGAACCCTAGGGCCGTTCGTGTTTTTTTTCCCGCGTCGCTTCTCTACCTCCTGCTGGACTCCTCTGCCTCGCTCTGCAATTTATATAACTTTACACAAGAAATTCATAAACACATAAAAATAAAATGTCAACCGTTGACATTTGATCATAATGTCACAGCTGACCCAGAGATCCACCACCCAGAAAATTTACACACGTAGACCATGTCACGTGGCC
This sequence comes from Neolamprologus brichardi, assembly GCF_056152115.1. NCBI lineage: Eukaryota > Metazoa > Chordata > Actinopteri > Cichliformes > Cichlidae > Neolamprologus > Neolamprologus brichardi. The sequence continues at coordinate 5,445,096 of NC_142118.1, read as the reverse complement.
CGGGTTCCTGTATGGCTTTTCTGTGTCTGTGCTGGCTAAAAACACTCTTTTTAAAAATTTTTTACTCATTTTAACAGGCACCAGAAGGCAATGTCATTTGAATTTGTTAGAATCTGTCAAAACAGCTGCACACTATAATCAGCCTGTCTTTATCAGCTTGGTATTGGAAAGGCACCCACACATACCTGTGTGAGACAGACAGCCAAACAGAGGATCAAACTGCAGCGAGTATATTTTTCAGCCTTCAGACTCACTGGTGGCCTACAGGTCAAAATCTCTTTGAGTAACAGTCCAAATAGCCTTTTTTGCCTTGTTTGTGTGCTGGTTTGGAACTTGCTAAGAATGTGTCAAAGGCTGCATGTTTCAAATGCAGGCTGAATTCAGAGTTGGATTTCTGACTGATCTGCAATAGGTTTGATTTTGAACTTACATCTGGCTCAATCCCAGTGAGCTTCTCGGCTTTTTTGTGCTTAGGGTAAAACACCAAATCGTCATTGCTCTTCTTGTGAGAAATTTGTACAATTTCCATGGGACACACACTGACCAGGCACTATACTGAAACCACTGACAGCTGATGTGAATAATATAATCTTATTAGAAAGGCACCTGTCATGGCTTCGGATGTATTCGACAGTGAATGAACAGTCAGTTCCCAAAGTTATTGAGGCAGAAGCAGGAAAAATGGTCAAGCAAGATTAGAGTGACTTTGAAAATGGCCAAATTTTGATGGCTAGATGACTAGGTCAGTGCATCTCCAAAAGTGACAGGTCTTGAGAGGTGCTACCATAATGCAGTGGTTAGCAGAGAACAGAACATTACTGCAGACCACGTACATTCTTTCATGTCAGAGGTAATCCCTGATGGCAGGGCTCTCTTTCAGCTAGAAAGAGGCCCTGTCGCACTTCAAAAACTGATTGAGGATCTGTGGGATGTGCTGGACAATTAAGTCCAATCCGTGGAGGACCCATATTTTAATTTAAAGGACTTAAAGGTACTAAAATCTTGGAGCCCGTTACCATGAAACACATTCGGGGGTCTTGTAAAGTTCATGCCTTGATGACTCAGAGCTGTTTCACGGACACGAGGGAGACTTACACAAAACTGTGCAGGTGGTTTTAATGTTGTGGCTCTTGTGTGTCTGTTTGCTCTGCACTCATGTTGCTTTCAGTGCCCTCTGGCAGCGTGTGAACAACTGCTCGGTAATGCCAGCTTTGAATACATCCTCGCTTCTGACATAATTGCAGCTGCATTATGTCAATATACTTATATGTGGCAGTTCTGCCTCCCATTCAAAGTAATATCTACATATTCACATCAAGTGATCCATAACATAACTGATTCAGACTGTGACCTTAATTTAGAGGAATGTGAATGTTTTGAGGCATCCTAATGTCTGCGCTCACAGATGTGCCTTTCTACTCCTGCCTTTCATGGATCTCTTTGAAACGGCTGCCTTTGTGGTGTGAGCTGCTTCAAAACATGTCAAGGCATTCCCTCTGAGGACTATTGAGCCTTTTGAATATTGTTTTTTTTTATTATTTTCTCTTTATTGGCACATTGAACCTCCATCTACATTGCAGTTATCCTCCCTTGGCTGCAACCAGCATAGTAAACACATTAGAAAGTGTTTAGCTGCAACATCGAGAGTCATCTTCCGCCGCTTCACCCCAGAAATTTACACACAACTCTTTTATATCTCTAGCTGATATGTATCTTTGTTTTGGCACCTCGCTTGAACCATTAAAAAAAAAAATGCCCTTATTAATATGCAGTCAGCTCTGCTTGAACTTTTCCTACAACCCCGCTGCCATGTGAATCCAAGCCTCCTTAGATGGACTGTGTCCTGAAAGGCAAGCTTGGTCTTCCCAGAGGAATCTAAAGAGATCTAGTCAATCCTTTCTGGACATTCACTTATTCATGTGAGGGATGTGGAAGGAAGGAGGGAAGGATGCGGGGCAGTGCAGTAAGCCTTAGGTTAGGTTATTTAATGCAGTGCGGGATGAAGGTGGTGAAAGGCTCGCAGGACAGATATAAGATTAAAAAAGGGGGGATTTTGCCATCCATCCATGGGATTTAATAAGTACACCATTACTGAAATGTGCCTTGTAACACTGAAACCTCAGGTTTAGTTTAAGGATATCAAAGGTCTGATGGGCAGTGGAAGTTAGTTGACTGCAGTGGGTGATAATGTCCAGGTTCCTGATTTGACGGCTGACTGTACAGCAGCCCGATAAGTGCACCGATGGGTTATTTAGAAGATTTGTTCCAAATTCAAATGCAGAAAGGTTAAGGGGGAGGAAAGAGAAGGCAGTTCATGAAAATGAAATGCCATTTCTTGTGCAAATTTCACAGGGTCAAGTGACAACTGTGGATGAGATGACGGTAAGTGGCTTTCAGGGTGCAAGCTACAAAGTCAAATAAAAAGGATATAAATATACACGTGGGCTTTGAATATAAAAATCTGAGCAGCATGAGAAGCGGTAAAAATATTCTCATGCTTTAAAGCAAGTGCATGTTGGGCTGCTATCAACATGCATGACAGTAGCTGCTTCTCCAGTCCTAACCTCTGATTATAATTATAACCCCCATATCATAGAGAGGGGATTTATTCAAATTACTCATGTCATTATCTGCAAGATTACTCCACTAAATATTACTTACTGGTGTCTATTCAGTGACAACATGTCCTGCTCGGCACCGTCTGGCCGTGTCACCACAGCAAAAAGTTAATCTGAATGCAAACTATGCAAACGGGAGTGAGATGCATCAGAATGTCGGCAGACATCTTTCAGGATCAAACAAAGCAAATGGAATAGATAATCGCGTTCTGTCTTCAAGTTCTACTTTCTTCCCCATAAAGTATTTATAAAGAATGGTTGGCTGGAGATTCATACATGGTATGGCGTGGTGCTTATGCTTAATGGCACATGAGCTGTAAGAAGTACTGCATCGTCCTTGCGCATCTGACTGGTGTCTTCTGTACGACTAGATAACTGGGGTTAGGGTGTGAATATAGAATAATGAACACGGGAAAAGGAAGATGGATCACATTAATCTGAGCAGCAGAACCCCCTCCCAGCTCTTCTTTTTACAGTGAATGCTGCAGTTGTGAAGCTGACACCGCAGCCTTCCTATTTGATGAGCAATTAGCATACCCTCGCCTGAGTTTGTATCGTGATGATCCATTCATTTCCGTGGTGTAATTATGTGTATAAGGCTGCTCATTTGGAAAACATTGAACTCATCAATCTTTTTGCACTCGTTTTCTAATTCGGCCCATTGAGAGAACCCTGGGGGACACCAAAACCGCACTTAATTGTCCTCATTCCAGACAGCTTCTAATTACACCCAGTGCTTTTAGATCTCGTTAGAAAAAGTTCAAGATCCTCCTTGCCTTTTTTTTTTTTTTTAACAGAACTGTTCTCAATGTTTAGGCAGCGAGTTACTGAGAGGGAGAGAAATTCCCTCATCACCTTGCCCTCTGGCAGCTGCGCCCTGGATAAACAAACACGCGTCGCTGCACATCAGTCAGCTGGTTGGGAGCTGGGGCCTGATTAAAAAGCTCCCTCTGCTGTATCTCATGGCCTTCCTCCTGCGAGTGCTCAGATAAATAAATAAATGAATGGCTCCTTTTCATCTAATGGAGGAATGGGATAGCTGTCTTTACAACTTCTCTGTATTGTGTTGAGTTTGTGTGACGGAGTGGAAAGAAGGGAACACTGGACCACACTGTAAGACAGTGGAGTCTCGATTAGCACTGAGCAGATGATTAAGCAGGAGCACTGTTTGTCTTTAACTACTCCTCCGGTCTCAGGACGTAGCTACAGTGCACCTTGCCTGAAAGTCACAGCTCACATTTTTGTTTAAAATAGAGATGAACAAAAATGAAACATATGGTGGATACTGTGATAGCTACTAATTTAGTCAAGCTGAAGGTACTACGGTAGATTTAGTTTGTGTGGAGGACACTGAAAATGGCACTGGTGCCCCTTTATGGGCCATTATACTCGCTAATCTCATCCTCGCGAACAATCTCACAGCAATAGTGATGTCACATCCGTTGGTGCCAGCAATGCTTTGGTGTCAGTTTGGGTGGTTGTCCACCTCATGTTGGTTTTTACCCCCATTTCAGCGACGTATCAGTGCCGAAGTTGTGAGATTTCCAGATTATACAGAGGGAGATCTTGTAGAGAAAACTGAGAAAGAAAAACAAAACCTACAGACAAAGAAAAAACTTGGTTCTTATTTGGTTTTGTTTAATTGGTGACACCAATCATTTAGTAGAATACTGAAGCAGGTATCTGCACCCTCAGCGCTGGTATAAAAGGTGGCGGGACTGCGATGTCTGTCTCTGAGCGACACGTCCAATGTCACGACCATAACAGCTGCACCCTGTAAGGTTATAAAAGCTCACAAAGATACAGTTAATCTCCCTGCTGAGACATAGAGGTTTATAAGGCAGAATTCTTGAAAGGAAAACCTTTAACCTTTTTTTTTCTTTTGAGAACTTATGATACCATGGTTTAGATTTCAGCGTATTTAATACTGGGTATGTTACATAGTGACATCTTTCACAAGGTGCAATCAAAAAGCTGTGTGAGCTCAACTGCAAAAAGCAGAGACTTAATTAAGTTTGAGGGTGCACAGTGGTGTGATGATTAGCACTGTTGTGTTACAGCAGGGAGGTTGCATGTTCTACCTGTGCCTGTGTGAGGCCTATCCAGTCCAAAGACATGGATATTAGCATGACTCAGGACTCTAAACTGGAAGTAGGTATGATTATGATTGTGAATACTTACCTGCCTCTGTGTGTAGGTATGATGTACCCCGCCTCTTGCCTCATGACAACTGTGATAGGCTCCAGCCCCTGCCACTGCCCTGAATTGGACAAGCGGAAGAAAATGTACGGATGGATGAAATATAAATTTAATCACTGACCCCTTCAAGAGTGTCCCCTAATACACCTTTCTATGACCTGTGGATTTCCCATTTGCAGAGCACGCTTAATCACCTCCACTGTGTCAAAACTGTGACCCTTCAACTTCAATTTCATTTGGTGAATAACGAGAAATTAGCAGAACACCAAATCTAGGGATGTCACGTGGGTGGTAAGCCAAGATAATGTTCATGTAGCCAAAAATAACCTTTTTCTGAATGCTCTATGTCAGGGGTGGCCAACTCCAGGCTTCAAGAGCCGTTGTCCTGCAGGTTTTAGATGTGTCCTTGATCCATCACAGCTGATTTAAATGGCTAAATTACCTCCTAAACATTTCTTGAAGTTCTCCAGAGGCCTGGTAATGAACTAATCATTTGATTAAGGTGTGTTGACCCTGGGGGATATCTAAAACCTGCAGGACACCAGCTCTCGAGGCTGGAGTTGGCCACCCGTGCTCTATGTATTGGTCACTATAACAGTCAAGTATGCAAATGGTTGCACTCTTTACCTGATGCACCACCTCGGAGCTTGTATACTGCTAGACTCTGAAAGATGATCCAACTCTGTTCAGCATGAAATTTCTAACAAAATGAGAGATATCCACTTGCGAGTTGTCAAAATTAGATTTTGCAGGAAGTGGGAGTGCTGAAGGTGGCCGAGGGGTGCACGAGTGGACAACCTTGAAGGGGAGATAGGAAAATATAAATTTGGTACAATTTGTTTTTCTGTTTTCATGGGCACAGTGTTTTTGGCTCCAAATCATACTGACCAGTTTTCATTTGTACTTTTGTGTATCACAACTAATTAAAAAATGACACTGCACCTGGTGGAGTGTAGCAAACAACACATGCAGTACAGCACGATATTCCATGTGGACAGATGCTTGCAAAAGGTTAAAGATATACTGAGTACTGAAAGTTCTGAGGTTGCCAAGAAAAGTTTTTTACCACAGCCATTTTCATTTAACAGATCAGAAAGAGAAAAACACAGACGTACAAATATATCTGTGTGTATTTCATGAATTCATTGCATCGTGTATAACACTGTCAAAAATTTAAGTTAATATGTGTGTGTGCTGTGAAAAGGGTCCCTTGTTAAGCATTTCATGCTCTAGAATGTGATAACATTAAAATATAATCTCAACAACATGAATGACTTTCATTTCCCACTGTTTAAATCAGCTCACAACTTCTGTCACTGAGCTAAAGAGCTGAAGAGCTCAGAATTGCTGCTATGGCAACAGTGCAAAGCTCGGGTGGGCTTTAGATTCAGTGATGAGCTCTCAGCTTTTAACATAGAACTGGATGGAATAAATGGAGATTCATACATTAGATACAGAATCAGAATCCTCCGACCCTTTAGAATTTAGACTGTGTGCACTTGCTTTATCCTTGTAGTCATTTGGTTTGAATGCAAACTTTTACAGTTTCTCTCTCTCCACACACACACACACACACACACACACACACACACACACACACACACACATGCAGTATTGCTGCCTGCTAAACATCAATGTCAAACCTGATATGTGTATACTTCAGTCAAATCACACAGTTGGACCGCTGTGTATGACCTTGTGTAACTCCCTCTTACCCTAAGGTACACACACTTGCATGCATACAGTATGTAAGTGTCTGTGCTGTGAGCAACTGTACAAACATGCAAACACACATATCTTGCATTATTTAGCACATGGACTGTATAGCTGGAGAAAACCTCCAGGTCATAAGAAGAGAAGCTAAGGTGTAAGTGTTTTAAACCTGAATTCTTCCCCATGTTTTCAGAAATCTGATAATATAGAGATCTATAAGAAAATGACCCTACTGCTTACTTGAGCTATATATAAACTATGACTGACAGTGAAAGTAGAATAGATGATGATGCAGGGTATGCATGGCTAGATTGCTGTAGCAAAGTTAAAGCCATATGTGCATGCAGTGCCAAGGTTGGCCAACTGAAGCTTTAAAAACAACATTTGACAAACTATATGGTGATGCATGGGGTACAGATATGTTACATCAACTTTAGGCCCTCATTTAGCAATCAGATGCAAATGTCATGTCAATGTCAATCACTGGTGCTGCTATTAGTATCCTAATCTCTATGCTTCCAAAACATTTGTAGGACCATTACACTTCTAGCTTGCTTTCTAATATTTGCAAGGTGGTCATAGGAGCTAGTGGTGTGCAATACTGTACATTTTGGTAATAACCTGATACTAAGTAATTGCCAATACTAATACCACTCCTGATTAGGGATGGGTATCGTTTAGGTTTTATCCGATACCAGTACCAATCCAGTACTTTTGAAACGGTGCCGGTGCTTAAACGGTGCTCAAAGAATGGAGAACACAAAATTGGTCCAAATACCTCTCATGTTTAGCTGTTTTTTTTGTAAAAAGATAACAATGTTAGCCTTTTCTGCAGCTATGGGGCATATATGGTATCACTCTTGGCTGGAAGCAGTGCTTAAACAATGGAAAAAACACAAACTTTGTCCAAAAACCTCTCATGTTTAACTGTTTTCCACTTTTTCTTTGGTCATTTTAGCCTTTTTGTCCAGGGTGAAGGGAGTATCTGCCATCAAACAAGAAGACAGCCGCATGTAGCTATGATGATGTTTGCTAGTTCACCTTACATGCATTAATGTAATAACGTGGTTAGCCTACTCAACGTAAATTACACACGAACAACATTAAGCTACTCACACAGAGAAGAACGGCTGCTGCTGCCATCATCATCCTCATCATTTCTGCTACACTGGCAGGGCTAGGGGCCAGGACTCTCCTCTTCGGGTTTTTGGGGGATGTTGCTAACTCCAGGTCTGATAACAGGCACCACACCCGCAGTAGATGCGCTCGGTGTGAGGTCTCGCAGCAAGCTATCAAATATGGCGCATTTCTCGGCTTTAAAAAAACACGCTATGCGTCGCCAGGTGTTTCATCGGATTCGAGGTGTTACCTCCTTTGACAGTATCACAGTATCAGCTTAAAGCACTTGTTGCAGGCTGCTGAGTTTGCATCTTTTGCTGTGAAGCACAGCCAAATTTTGACCGCTTCGCCTTGGGCATTTTTAATCTGTAGCTCTGCTCTAAGAGAACGTACGTACCTGGACCCGCCTACTATCCTCGGAAACGCAAAATGATTGGCTAGAATCTAAAGTGTATCACAGCTCAGGAAAAAAAAAAAGCACCGAAATAAAGCACCGAAATGTGCGCTGCTTTTCAGTCTGGTTACTACCGTTTATGTCAGAACCGGTGCCATCATGGCACTGGATACCGGTACCCATCCCTACTCCTGATACTTATGTATGGGAGAGCATTATGTCACGAATCATAATCAATTAGAAAATTCTGAACACATTTTAATTCAATTTAATTCAATTTTATTTATACAGCAATAAATCACATCAACAGTCGCCTCAAGGCGCTTTATATTGTAAGGTAGACCCTACAATAATACACACAGAGAAAAACCCAACAATCATATGACCCCCATGAGCAAGCACTTTGGCGACAGTGGGAAGGAAAAACTGCCTTTTAACAGGAAGAAACCTCCGGCAGAACCAGGCTCAGGGAGGGGCGGGGCCATCTGCTGTGACTGGTTGGGGAAAGAGAAGGAAGACAGGATGTGGAAGATAATTGGTTAACACAATAAAACAGCTTTCAGATTTTCATGTATTTCTGGAGAGTTGGAATCCAAATTGACATGGCAGTCAACAACAACAACAACTGTGTGTTTGAGGTGTATATTTTTTTCATTTCCACAAAAATAATTTGAAACAATTCAGCAGACTACATACTGAACTTGGAGGACAGAAAGTATCGATCTTATTGCACTGGCGTTAATCTGATACCAGTATCAGCGTTGGTATCGATACTATCGATATTTGGATTGATCCCCCACCTCTCATAGGAGCATAAACTTGCTGTTTGAACCACAGAACCTGAACAGACTTTGAATAAGTGCAAATGCGGAAATGTGCTGTGATTTAGCTGTGTAAACTGTGGGGCAGCAACACAGTATCGCCTGTTTATTCTTTATCTGAGGTTTCATTCCTAGCGAGACATTGTTCATCATACCAAAGATGTTGTAGGGATGCTGCATTCTTCAGCTGCATGCTGCAGCAGCAGCTAAAATAAAATGCCCCGCTGAGGAGTGTCCAGTACAGTGGGATTTATGTCCAGCTGAAGAAAGTCTCCACAGAGCAGACTAAGCAGCAAGGTGTGCCCACAGGAGAGCTGCTTCATCATTGTATTGATTTGTACGAGGGCTTAACAGACTAGATCGTAGCATGAGGTTTCGTTATTGATTATTGATATCAGGGAGTGTCATCAACCCCAAGCATTAATGAAGCCTCTTCTACTGCCACCGACTCTCTTCCCATGTGAATTGAAAACAAGAGGAGAGCGAGGGCTGACTGCATGGTAGAGTGGGATTGTGTTTGTGTGTGTGTGTATGTAAGGAGCTGAGAGAGAAGCACCTGAATCCTAATCACATTTGTTGTTACAACTGAATGCACACAAGAATATTTAACGACAACTACTGGCTCTAAGGAATAACTTTTCTGCAGATGGGGCAAAACAACTTTGTAACACATTCTCTTATCTTTTCTCTTCTGTGATCTCGGGACAAGTGAGCAAATAACATCTGAAGGATGATCTCTCCTCAGCCTCAACATTATAATCTTACTTGAATTTGGGCTGCCAATTTGCTTTTGCCAGCTGTGAAACTAATCATGTGATGAAAGCTGTAGTGTGTGTGTGTGTGTGTGTGTGTGTGTGTGTGTGTGCGCGCACTGTGTCTCTGGGTCATGTTAGCGTGTGTCAGGCTGAACAGATCAAATTAAGGATTTTTAATTACGAAAGCAGTAGCAGAAGTAAAGCAATTGGAGTATATGTTGCTCTAACTTTTCTCTTAGAATGAAGTTAGGAAATTGCAATCCAATCCAAGGCCAGAGATTTTATTTAATCAAATCAGGTTTCGCAGTTCCGCCGTCAGTCCTTCTTTCTCTTGGCGTGCAACTTCAAAACGCTTGAAAATCTTGGCTTTCGTGCCACCTGTGGTTTGACTGCTCACACTGCTGCCGTGATAAAGAAGTGTACTTCAGTGCTCACTGTTTCTGGGGTTACAGAAGCATCAGAGCACAATTCTGACCATGTTGGGTGCCGTCGATAGTCTTGAAATTTTCAAGGGCTATGATCCTGCGCTTTGCTTCCTGCTGTAATGTTATTCGGGTACAACCTGTCATTTTAAACAAGTGGTGGAGAAAATTCACATGTCAGGTGCACAAAAGAGGCATACACAAGTTAATTTCAGATGCGTTTTATTTCCCTGTGAACTTGATTCCAGCATTAGGTTATATTCCATTAAAAATAAGGTGGAGCAGTAGTGCAGGAGAAGACAGTTATTATGTGTACAAGAAAAAGGAAAAATCTTAATTCCATAAGCAGAGTGGTAAGAAATCACTTTATCCACAAACTCAATCAGTTGCTTCTCTGTCACGAAAAGGGTTTTCCAACAAATATCATCAGTGTTGTGGGGAAGTTGAAGTTATACCAAAAAGAAAAATATTCAGAATCTCCAGCCTGTCATTTAGGCTCAAAGCAGTACATCTTACCACAGGTGACACACTATAAAACCATCCTTCACTCTCAAGTGCCGTTTCTGCTCATAAATATAGACATTTGAGACCCTGGCCTCACACAAAATTAATTTTAAAGAATTACCTTTGGTCACTACCAAATGTCATGAAGGATAAGCAAATCAGCTCTTAGTTAAAATGTCACAGGGTGGCTGATGGAAAAGTGGAGGTGGTAAACTACGGCCGAGCAAATTAAATTTGGACTACAACTTAATAGCCTGCGGATGAATAAATGCGATTCTGTGCCCTTTCTAGTTTGCTTATACGTCCACACAAAACAGCCTGCAAAGTAAATTCATACCGCAGAATACTTATCCACTCAGTGTTACGTAATGTTTTAAAAGGGAAAAATCTTCACTGCCCTCAAATTGCATAAGCATGTCTTACAAAGTTGATCTTGAGGCAAAATTTTCTACTTAAAAGGCACTAGAAGATATGCACTTGTTTATTTTAGTCATAAATTATATTAGCTTTAACTGAGCTATAAAATGCAGTTTTTGTACAAAATGAGGGCTGTGGATTTTGTTCTCTGTCACTTTTAGTTAAATTTCATTTCGAAAAATACTCAACTGCTCAGCAGGCTCTAAAGAGTTGTTCTGTTGTTAGGCTCTTGTTTTAAAAGACAGGTACTTAATCTGTAATGTATATGTAATGTAATGTATGCTTGTGAATAAAATCACAACACCAATGTAATTTTATACACAAACTATTAGGGATGCCCAAGCCAATACTTGGCATCACGTATTCATTCTCATACCAGCTCATCTGGCTCAGATCCGTTTTGGACGCGTTCATCGTGGATTACTGATGTCATTGTTGTCAGCTGTCTGGAGCTCTGAAAAACAACTGATTGTAAGCTAACATTATGCTAATGTGAGGCGCGAGTGTCATGGCCTCTAGGGCTACGTCCACACGTACACGGGTATTTTTGAAAACAGAGATTTTCCGTTTTCGTTTTAAAAAATAATCCCGTCCACACGTAAAGGCAGAAATGAAGGAAAACGCTGCTAGGAACATGCCAAAGCAGCAGGTGGCGATATATTCCTAACCGTGCAGAAATGTTGGCCAATCAGAAGTCTAGAAGCCTCGGTGGGAAAAAGTAAACAAAGTTGGGGCATAGAAGCAGAACCGAGTTGTATGTGTGGAGGGACAGTAACTGTGTGTGTATATGTAAGCATTTAAACACTGCAGAGAGTACAATTAACAGTAACAGTATTGTAGAAATTCATTTCACTGAAACAATAATGTGGCGCACAGTGTGACGTCAAAAAATGCGCACACCTTTGACACTGCGTTTTCTGCGTTTTTCTCGTCCACACGTAAATGCAAAAACGGAGTTTTCAAAAATATCCACCCTGGCCGGAGTTTTTAAAAATCTGCGTTTTCAGTGACCAAAAACGCCGTTTACGTGTGGACGAAAGGTGCAAACGCATAGAAAAATCTGCCTTTTCAAAAATATCCGGGTACGTGTGGACGTAGCCTAGGTCTGCTCAACAAATTCTACATCCAACAACATCCACAGTATTATTATTTTTATGTTTTCCTAAAACATTTGACCGGCCTGTTTAACACAGTTGGCGTTGCCGCTGTAAAATCAGCTTTTTTTCCCATTCTATAAATGTTTAGCTAACATAATGTAACTAAACTTAACAGGCTACTGGGCAACCACCCTAACATTTCTTTGCCCTATCAACATTTTAGGATTTTGTTAACATTTTAAATAAAATCTCCATGCCACCACCAACTTTTTTTGTAAAAAGCTGCGGGACTGCAGGAGCTGTAGCTGTATCACAGGTGCTTTCATACTTTTCAGAATTTTAATAGGGCAGTTTGCCCTCCACCATACACTACAAAGTTTCTCTGTGACGAAAAACACCACATGGAAAAAGAAGTTAAGGGGGTGATTTAAACGAACGTATCTGCAAATGCACAGTCACATTAAGTTGTAAGAAATATCGCCCTCTGTGTTCCCTCATCTGATGATCGATCCGAAAAGCTCCATACACAATTTCATTTCAAAGCTCGCAGAAGTCTTGGCATCAACTTGCACGTCCACGCACTTAGACACGTGTTACAGGTGTCAGGTACGTGGACATGAGACAACTATAAGGAGACAGAATTATTTTAATACTAATCTCTTAAGAATAATATTCATTTAATAACTGCTCACTTTGACTTTTATCACTGATCTCCGACATCATGGTCCAGCGCCACAACCCTACTGCATGTTGCTAGCTAGCTAGTCACAGCACCCGCTGATCAATAGAGACCCGCTTTAGTGTGTAACATCAAGCTTCTAAGTCTTTCAACATCAGAATGGTAAAAATGACTGAGAAACAGAGCATGCTCTGATGTCAGTCTAATTGTCAATTGTTGGGTTGTATTCGATAAAACAAGGTAATATGGGAAATCTATTTTTTCTGGCTCTATGCTGCACACATTATAGTTTTTTTAGACTCACAGCTGGAAACTCCTGTTCTGAATCATCCTGCAGAGAGTTTTGTCTTTCCTGTCACTCTTACTTTTAAGTCTTTACATTTACTTTCTCCTTTGCAATAAATGTCTGAGCAAAACAGCTTTTTAAATGTCAGTTTCCATTTGTCCTTGCTTGGTGTTACCTGAGCAATGCTAATTCTTCAAAAGCACTCTCTCGGCTGCTTCACTGTTTTTTGACTTTGATTTTTGAGTTATGGTATAATGAGCTTCATTAGGAAATGTATTATTATTATTTTTATGCGTTCCTTATTAAAAATGGCTAAAACGAACATTTTTGAAGCTATTTAACACTTGTTCATTGACTCATCAGTATTGATTTAATGACAAGTCTAGGTTTCCTTAGTTGTGTGACTCTACATTTGCAAAAGGAATATCAATGTCTTGCAATCAATTCCCCCCCAAAGGATAGCACATCTACATTTAAACCCACTGGCATAATATACACAGGCCACAATATCGTCGTCTTTCTCTTTGACATACATTAATATGCTGCTATCAACAAAATTTAATTATTGTGTCATTTTTAAAAATTTAATACACAATTTTCATAGTAATGTAACAGTAATTAAATAAAGAATTCTGTATCCCTGCGCTGACAGTTTCTCCATTAATAAAATGTCAAAATCAGGTTATCTAATGCATATTAAAAGTCGGCAAGGCTGCATCCTGGCTCGCTGGCTCAAAGCTCATCTCAGGTGGTAATTTGCCACCTATTTTCCATATAAAAGAGACAGATTCCAGTTAATTCATCCACCTGGAAAACCAGGAGTGTCTACCTCTGATACAGTAATTTGCCCCTGTACCTCGAATTACTTTTCATTTTGTGTTCTGCCGTGGTTTCTGTCTGTATATCTTCATTTCAGCTTTAACCTCCCATCCACACTTGGAAACACAAACACTCATGCTCACTTATTTTCATGTAGCCCCTCCCCAGGGGACAGGAAGTGCTGCCAGAGAAAGAGTTGTATGTTTATGTGTGCACCTTTCTTTCTGTTCAGCTGTGCACCGAAGACTGCACCCTTTAAGTCTCTTGGGATTGAGTCAGGCATCATTCACAACACACTAACTAAACCTCAACTTTCTTGCGCCACCCTACAAATGCAGAGGGATACGCGTTCACACACACACACACACACACACACACACACACACACACACACACACACACACACTGACAAGCTTGTACTGAATCAAAGTTTGCAGATGTACAAATGTAAAAGACAGAATGAAGTCTGTAGGAATATAGACTCGTGGGTCAAATGTGATGATGGGCAAAATTACAATAGCAGAAAATTTTTATAGGATTACAATATTAGACAGATGAAGCATTAAATTAATGCTAGTCAACTGAAATGTTGAAGGAGGGATGGAGGAAGTCGAAGAAGGCTTGTCTCACATTTCTATTCGGTCTGTATTACCATACCACAAGAAATATTATGAATGTGAAATTATATCATGAGAGAAAGTTGCCACTCTCTTGCAATTGTTTTTATGCATGAGAGAGTGTCTGTTACTCGACACGTGTAAAGCCAGATTAGACTCAGGAATACAAATTTGCCTTTCCATTTCTCAAACATGCCTGCTTTCAATGAATAAATATTCCAGTATGGCCATCGGCTTAGTCCTTTTCGTCGGTCACGTTTGTACTATAAGTGTTCCACATGCACCCAAATCTCACCATTATCCAGTGTTCGGAATTGGTTGCTCTCTCTGTGTAGTAATACTTACCATGTAGTAACAGCAACAATGACAATGAGAAAATAGAAAAGTGGTGGTGGTGTGCAGTGGCTTTTACAGAAATGCAAGCACAGATGATGACCAACCGCACTGCAAATCAAACATCCATTGCTCACCAGGGAGTTAGCCAGTGTTTACAGAAAAGCTGGTATTTATGATTCAAATTAAAAAACACTGGAGCAATCTGCCTGTGACCAAAGCAACCATAAGGAGCTCTTTGTCAGTGATTTCACTTGTACACAGCCAAGAACCGCTAATAACCCATCACCAACGCCAATAGGGAATACGTGTTTTTCCTTGTCGGAGATTGTGGGGGTCACTTACTGGTCTCTCTGCCTGTGTGACTGAGGCCTTAATGTTTACTGTGGAAGCAGTGCTTGTCCCGTCACATAAGGGGAAAGAAATTAAATAAAAGCAACGTGTATCTGTTGGTTAACGGTCTCTTAGTGGGATAGTAGGCATCAAGGTTTTCATGCCAGACAATCTGCTGGGATGGCAGCAGCTCTTTCATCTTGATTGAAAGGAGCATTTCATGGTGTCGCTGACTTCCACTCCTGAGATGTTCTTTTGCAACAGACAAGTTCTTCCAAGAAAAAAGACCTTTATTCCAGAGACGTCGAACCACTAAGCCAGCCCAATCTGAGACTGATGTAATTTATATACAGTCTCACATCATCAAGTAAAAATTCTTTAAGCTTGGCAGCCATTTATCTGTTATGACACTTATACCGCTACAGTTCCCATATCCTCAGAGAGAACATGTTCTTGGCATCAAGACAGCAACACTTGCTTTCATTGACTCTATATAAGGATTGTCTATATAAGTCAACAAACATGAGTTGTGGGTCCAAGCGAGTTGACACGCTCAAAAAAAATGAAATTGGTTGGTTGTTAAATTTACAAAATTCAAACTTGTAATGTGAACAAAATAATTACATGTTTCTGTGGTGAACGTAATTAAATCATGTAGGATCTGCATGAAACCCAGCAACTTAATTTATTCTTGTTGAGATGACATGATACAATCTATTAAGTGGTTAGTTGCCTGGATTCACAAAATTCACAAGATCACACAAGAGTTCAAACCACAGAAAAATCACTGGGGTTAGAAGAGACAGACAACCATACATACACTACGTATATGCCTCAGCTATTTATTGTGGTTTTTAAAATTCTATATAAAGCCTTGTAATCATAGTTTCCCTATTTTTTTGAAGTCTAGATTGACAGCTCGGTGGCACAGTGGTTAGCACTGTTGCCTCGCTGCAAGAAGGTCTTGGGTTCAAATCTGCAATCTGCCCAAGTTTGCAGTGGGTTCTCTCTGGGTACTCTGGTTTCCTGCCACAGGTGTTTCTAAAATATCTGTGAACATGAGGGCAAATGGTTGTCTGTCTCACTGTGATAGACTGGTGACCTGTCCAGTATTCTGACTCCCACCCTATCACACCCCACCGTGTCCCAGCCTCACTGCAACCCTGGTAAAGATAAGAGGATGGATGGAGTGCAAGTTATTATAAATCCATTAACATTTTATGTTAACCAGACTCTAGACTTTGTTGAACACTCCACAAAAACAACTCTTTAAATTAACTTAAAATTAATGGATTAATAAATGGATTTCTATTACGAATAAGCATGTTTTGTTGCACTAACGTAATTTGCATGGGTTGGATTAAATCAATTAAATTAAGTTGGACTCAACTGTAGTAAAACAGTTGATTCATCATTAATTAATCAAGTTAGTCCAACTCAAGTGCATTAAGTTGGAATAACAGAATTGCATAATGCTAAAATAAAGCAATTTAATTACGTGGAAATTCTTTCCATGATTTTTTTTATGTTCATTCAAAGAGTTATTTTTTTTGAGTGCAGATAATCTGCTTCTTTCCCATCAAGAAGAGAGACGAAATGTAAACATACAAGAAAATCAAATTATGAGCAATCCTGTCACTCTGTGAAAAACCTTCACAAAATAAAATAACTCAACACTCCTTAACTGTATTGTGTTTCCTCCAGTGTAGTTTCCCACCTCTCACTACACAGTGAGTTGAGCATGTCTGTGTCAGAGGGAGGATAAGGCACTCTTAATATTGTAAGTTGTGTCTCATTACAAAATTACGATGGTGGAATGAACTTGCTTGCATCGTTTTGTATTTGTAAAACAGTTAGTGAATCTGTGAAACTCATTCACATTTGACCAGCTCCTCCAAGATACAATAACACTGTATTGTGACTTTATTGTAAGATCCATACAGCAGTAATTTTCTCCAAGGACTTTTTCCAGTCTTGAGTTGTGTTTCATGGCCCAGGCAAGCCTCTTTGTCTTATTCTGACATCTTTGCAATGGCTTTCTTGCTGCAACTTGTCCTGTCAAACTTGCACCTCGAAGTCTATTCTTCACAGTTGAAACTGAGACTTGCTTACTATGACCACTATTAAGCTGTATTTGAAACTGTTGACCTGTGAGACGCCTATCATGCAAGCTGTTAACCCTCCGAAATTTGTCCTCTGATTCAGTTGTGGCTTTGTGTCTACCAGACCTCTTCCTGAGTTTGCCCAGTTCCTGAGTGCCTTTTGATGGTGAAGGAAACTGTACTTTTTAAGTATATGATCGGTACGGTCTGTCTCTCTTCCATATGTTAATTGCCTTTTTCTCACCATTTTTGTAGCAACACACTACTTTCTACAGTACAGTACTGTTCAACTGATGCTCATGAGGGTATGGTACCACAGTGTGTCCAACACTGCTTTTATGCAGACAGAAGGGGTTGTAAGTAATCCAGAAAAATTGGAACATAGGAATTAGTAGCACAGCTTTCAAGGCTTGATCAACCTTCATTGCTGCAGCACAGCTTTAAATTGTTAACCCATTTTGTGTCCCCTGAAAAAGGCTTTTTTGTATAATTCTGAAATGTAGCTACATTATTTTTCAGTTTTGGGTAACCTTACATTTTGTAACCTTTGGAAATTCACCACTCATCTTTGTACTATTTCAGGCTATTCATTGGACTTGAATTACTTGAACTGCAATAAATAACTGGAAAACTTGGGCTGTTCTGAAACTTTTGACCAATAGTCTATATCTGTATGATTGTTCCTGCACTCCTCCTAGATAAGTGGTTCAGTCTTCATGAAACTGGTAACATGTACATAGTAACTGACTAATATTTTTACTCTGACTAAAAAAGAATCTCTTTCTGTGTATTTGTAGTGTATATAGAAATTGTGTGACTCAGGCCAGCCCATAAACATATGCCATTTTGGTGCACGTAAATGCAACGTATTGCACACTCATATACACATTACATTATGTTTTAATGGTCACCAGACACTTTTAGAATTGGCAAGGTTTTTTTTTTCCTATTTGGTGAATCTTTACCATACAAACGCCATTAACTGGGGGGTGAAGGTTGGCCATTAAGATGGCAAAGAGGGGGTACTCTTTCTGGATATTTACACGCCATGTCTGTCACGGACCCTGCTCTGGAGAACTCAGGGGTCCGTGAGCAGTGGTTATTGTTATTGTTGTTATTATTATTATTATTATTATTACGACTATTATTTGGGGTCTGTGTCGTCTACTGTTCTGTCCACGTTTGTATGTAGAGTGCGTGTGTCTGCTTCTCTCTCTCCCCCCGCCCTCGGGGCTGTTTACGGAAGCGCGCGTCGTGGGAGAGGCGTGTCCGGGCGACTGTCGTCATCGGGAGTCCCTCTTTGCTGTTGCAGCTGATTACCTGGCCAGCTGGTGGTAATCATCCCTCCCGGCTAGGAAGAGGTATTTAACCTGGACTCGCGGCGACAGTCGACGTGGGATTATTACTCTTGACCGGTATAGACTGTGCTAGGCGTGTAGTCTTGATAGTCGGCTAGCGTTTGTGGCTAATTGTGATTTTTCCTTCTTCCTCCAGGAAAGTCGAGCGAAGAAGCGAGTTGGGGAGCACACAAACTAAGGGAGCTACAGCACGGGACGCACTGGGAGCAAGGGATGAGCACCATTGGCAAATTACACCTGAGTTAATTGTTGGACTTACCTGTCTATTCACTGTAAATAAAGTGCACTGTGACATCGCAGAGTCCTGCGTTTTGGGTCCTACTTTCCTCATCCCCACGGTCTGCCAGCCAGACCGTGACAATGTCCCAAGAACCACGATTTACACAAAAGGCATAAAATTAGTCACTGTGGATGATGGTTGTGGCTGTTTCTTTCTTTAAAGGTAAAATATTGCCTTACCTTTTCAGTCATATCAATGGTTACAATTAAAAGCCCCTGTTATTGATAATTATGAGTTATAATGTATCTGACTGGTGGCAAAATGTTGAAAGTTGTCCCTTTTCTTTTAGTGATTGTCTAAGTCTTTAGTGACTATGTAGTTTTAAACAATGCTCAAATCATATTTAGTAGTGATTAAATTATTTAGACTTATGATTTATAGGTAGTTCAATGTTAACAAATGACAGGAAAAGATGTTTACCAATCAGTATGAACAGCTGACAGTTATATGAGCTGCACCACATACACGATGGGGCCATTGCCATTCCATCTTTACTTGTAAGTTAGATGTGCCACTTGCATTTGTAATGTTTCCACACTGTTAGTAACGAAATATATTTTCTTTAAAACTCTCAAATATAACTGGACCAAGTGAATAATGTTAAATGCAGAAGAATAGCCATTAACCTAAAACTACATGTGATTTAATTGAGGCAAATTTAACCAAAGCCTTCACAACTGGTACAGTACTGACTACTACTACAGGACGACTTCAGATCCTGGGAGATTGTGGGTCTCAGAAACCAGAAGGTTTCATCAGAAGACAAAGTGCTGTTGATGTAGATGAGAGGAAGTCCTCTGTCATCAATACAGTTTTTAGTATATTCAGCTCTCGGTTATTCTGACTGCACCACAGGACCAGCTGTCTGCATGTCTGTATGCAGAGTCATCCCCGTCCTTGGTGAATTAATGAATTCATTCTTCCCGACATAGATTCAACAAAGTGCTGGAAACATTTCTCAGATATTTTGGTCCATATTGGCATGAGACAGTAGCTGTAGATTTGTCAGCTGCTGATTCATGACGGGAATCTTTCATTCCACCACATCCAAAAAATGCTCCAGTGGGCTGAGATCAGGTGACTGGAGTTATTTGAGTTGCTGTTGCCTTCCTATCAGCTCGAAGCAGTCTGGTTATTCTACTCTAACCTCTGGCATCAACAAGGCGTTTTCATCCTGATAACTGCTGCTCATGGGGTATTTTCTCTTTTGTAGACCATTTTCTGTAAAGTCTAAAGATATTTGTGTAGAAAATATTTGTGTGTCATATCCCAGCAGATCAGCAGTAATTTGGCAGATGATATATTTGTGTTAAAGAGCAGGTATACTTTAAAAAGTGGCTGTTGAGTGTATTTTGTTTAAGAGAATAATTTTATTTTAAGCATTTTATTTTCAGTTATTAATTTGTCCAATTACTTTTGAGCTTTTTGATAAAAAGTTATTTAGCTATTAGCAATGTCTCACAGACAAAGTAGCCATTCATTTGACCAGAATCGTTGAATCTCTCTCCCTCCATCTATTCTATTACTGCGTTAGTTTCACCTTCTTCGTCTCTTCCTCACTTCTCCACAGCTGGTGCTGGCAGCAGCAGCCTCGTGTGAATGTGAGGTTACTTGTTGTTGCTGGTTCATTTTATGGACCTATTTTTTGTTTCGTTTCTTTTTCTTTTTGTTTTCTCATGAGATACTTTTTCTTCACCACTTCTACCACTCTAAACATTTTCTACAAGCTGCACGAGTGCACAGCGAAGGTAGAGGAGGAGTTGCATTAAGAGATTTGATTGGGTAATCTAGTGTCGGTAATGAAAATGAATGAATGGGCTGCTGTCAGTGCTTGTACAGCCGTTGCGCAGCGACCCTTCAGGCTGACCCATCGGCCCAAAAATGCGTCACCCCACCCGGAAAGCCTGGCATGCAAGATTACCAGTCCAGTCCTGCCACTCTGTAATTAGCAAACATTTGCTGTAAAAGCAGTCATTAATAGAATGACTCATTGCACAATAACAGCTCATTCACAACGTTTTAAATGGAAGTTTGGCAAGAATGTTAACAACTCACTTCATTTCATAAATTAACAACTTGCATGATCTTCCAACAATCATGCTCATATCCTCAAAGCTCAAAATAGACCTTTATATTTCCATTATAGCAATACTGGATCAGAAATAATATAACCTTACGCCGCCTCTCATTATTATTTATCTTTTATTTTAGCAGGGATAAGGTAGTGTTGTAAAAATATTTACAATGAGTGGAAAACAAGGAACAGAGAAGGAGGAGGAAGAATAGTATTTTAAAGGGTATTTCTTCATAACAGGAATCTTAACTACAGCCTTAATGAGAGACTTGTGTGTCATACTAAATCAACAACTAAAAACTCGAAGCTACTTTAGACTCACAGGACACATCACTGTGTATTATGTTGTCGTTAAAATGTGAATCTAGCCACAGTTCAGGCAAACTGTGCAGGCTCTACACAACACGCCCTTTTATTTTTCAAGTAAATCTATTACAAATGCTCCAGTGGGTGCCCCAACGGATGATCTGATATCGTCGTGTTGGTGTTGTTCCCAGATCATCATGAAAATGTTGTTCCAGGTCCAACATTGCAAGTGGCCAATCACATTGTTGTGACGTTATTCTTTTGCACGCCAAGCCATTCGTGCATTTATGAAATTCCAATGTTGCAAGGACAATATCAATTCTGCTTACCGTTTATTAAAGGGTTACAGTTAGGGTTAGGGTCAGGGGCCGTTAGGGTCGGGGGCGGTTTCTCGCAGCTTAAGTACAGTTTTTTGTTTTACGGCGGTTTTTCCCAAAGTCGCAAAAGTATGACGTCACAACATTCTGATTGGTCACTTGCAATGTTGATCCTGGAACAACATTTAGCATGATGATCTGGGAACAACACCAACACGACGATATCAGATCGTGCGGGCACCAACAGCATCTATATATTGGAGAGGACCAGTTCACTGACTCACATTAGTGAAGGCGATGCCTAGCAGGTGATTAGCTCATTATGTCAGCACACCTATTAAACAAGCATCCACCTTTCCAAGTTTAAGCCTAACCAGAAACTAAATGGAATGTCTTATAAAAATCTAATAAAACAACCTACTATACACTTGTGTATGGAGTCTTATAACTAAGTTAAAAAAAAAAGAAAGAAAAGTAAGTACTAACTACTACAGAAGTAACAGTTTCTTAGTACCAGTCAGTAAACACAGCTTTCAGTTGGGTATTTTAACATGGGAGTCATTGGGGAGTGCTTGAGTTTTTGGAGCCAACCTCAAATGGCCACTAGAGGAACTGCAGTTTTGGGAATCCTTTCTCAGTCTGGTTCTGTTGGTGGTTTGAATGTGGTATACCAAGATTGTATCTAAAGAGCCTTAATTCATATCAGCTATTTTCTCATTTCTGATTTTTTTCCTGTGGTCCTCCAATCACTAGTGACATGACAATTTTGGGTGTAACATATTTTTATTGCGCGTGATGGTAATGTCACATTCTGTACCCAAGACTAAACACAACAGCTGTTATGACATTGTGAAGATGTAAAGACACACAAACACACACTGAAAAAAAATTGGAGTGACATTTACTTAAAAAAAGCTAGGCAACTTTTTCCACACAGAAAGTGCTTGTAATCTTTACTTGGGCTATTTCTAAGTAATATTTACTTACTAGAACCATCTATTTCTAATGTGAAATACACAAGTAAATTGCACTGGCAATACTCATCTATAGATTGTAACTTTTACTCAGAATACCATTGCATCCAATTACAAAACCCAAGTGAACATTGCTGATATTTCTTTGTGTTTCTTACTCATCTTTTCTTTGTTATATTCTATGTAATTATTAAGTAATATTTATTATGAATGTACTAGTTAATATTAATCGAATTGAATAAATATTCTTATTATTCTATTAAATAATAAATCAATATTTTCCAAAACAAATATTTGCAGCTTAAGGGACACTTTTATTTCACAGTTGAAATGGCATAGATATATTTAAAATATCTACATAACATTATAACCACAAAAAACATGGCCATAGAACTTGCTCGCAACTTGCTCGCAAATTTCAAAACAGAGCATATACACATATACAAAAAAAACCATGCTATTCAAAAACTCAGTGTGCACTGTCCCCTTTCTTCTAATCAACTTTCAGAACACATACATCAACTCTGTCCATTAACAGCTGCAATCACTACCTTTGCAGACATTCTCAGGACGTTCAGGACAGAAAGAACTTGTATAAAACTGAGCAACACTTGAAATTACTGTCAGAAAACAGACAAAATGCAAACAAATTAATTGTGCTGGACAAAAGCACAAATAACACTGGAACACTCACGCTAAAAGTTTCTTGTGGAGAGACTGGACCTTTGGTGACATTTTAAGGATGTCAAGCTCAAGAAACAGCTTCTGAAATACCTCAAACGTATATTTCAGTTTCAGTGGGTAACTTAAGTTGACAGCATAGATGACACCCATGAGCAGGAGGCAAGCGTTTGTCACACTTCCGCAGTCCTCCAGAATTTCTGTCCCCTCAATGATGACCGACACGTTCACAGGATCTTGGTTTTCCTGTGCCACATTGGGATGGATTACGATGATCTTCATCATGTGATTACTGCAGTCCTCTTTCAATGCTTCTTGGCTGACGTCCTGTGAAAACAAACAAACCACAATTAGAAATAACTAGAATAGATTCCAAGTAAAAGAAAAGGTTAAGAGAAAAAAATGTAAAAATAAAAAAAGAGCTATACTCAATTTAGTATACTCAAATCAAACAATATTCATATGGCACTTTTCATACGTAAAGTTACAGAACGTGCTTCACAGAGGCTGACCCTGAGACAAAGAAAATCACTTTTGGGGGCCATCCAGCCTGGAGCTGTCCATGGGACGGCACGCGTGTTGGTAGACCAGAACCATTAAATCATTAAAATAGGTTATAAAGGTATAATCAAATTAAATACTCTTTTGCTCATAAAATAAAGTTAATAAGTGATCGTTAAATAGTCAGAAAAAAATCAGACAAAAGGCAAGTTGAAGTTTAAGGCAGATAAGATAAAGATTAAATATGATTTAAAAAATAAAGGGTAAGAGCATAAAGATTTAAGAAATTAGTTAAAAGCCTGATTAAAAATATTAATCTTGAGTCTTTTTTAAAAAACATCACGAGTGTAGAGAATCTTTGACCTTCAATATATCATCACAAGTGAAGACCAGATTATAAGGTTAGACAATAATTTTAATACAGTCATTATGATCATCAGATACCTGATGGTCTTTGATCAGCTCCTCTCCACTCTCTCCAAGATACTCAACTAAGCAACGAATGATAATGTCCCTTCTGCCATCGACATGATGCTATTAAACCCAAAAAGAAAATTTATTGCAGAAAATACACAACATAACATATGTAACATACATACATAACAGCACATACAGATGTAAACAGAAAGTTACCCATGGAGAATGTAAGCCTGCAGCTACATTCTAACGTTGTGAAGTGTGCAACTTAACATGAATTTCTCAACGATGTGTGTTAAGACAAGAGTCCAGTGCATGTCATAATCTGTGGGTCTAGAAACTGTCTCTGCCCAGTGAGGAAAGTTTTCTGCCTCATCACTGGACATGCAAATGAATTTTTCGCAACATATCAGTACCTCCTATCACAATATTAACCAGTCAAGGACAGGAATTCCCACACACAAGAGTAATATTTTGGGAAAGAATTGTATTGGAGTCTATGGGCAGCAGGAAGGGATCTCGCTGCACTCAGAGGGTTACTTTGAAAATTCTGTAAATTTCTCTGCTTTTGAGCGCATATTAAGGGAGAGATGACAGGTTTGTATACACTTGTAGAGACAATCATGTGCATAAATTGTTAATTGTGGCCACAGTGTCAGGATCAGGAGAACAGTTTCAGCCAACACAGACACTGATCAGATTAAAGGACAAGTTCAGTATTTTACACTTAAAGCCCTGTTTTCAGTTTATGATGAAATCGAACGATTTTGATTGAAATTTGGACACATGCTGCTGGCCCGAGCATTTTTGGTTTCTGTGGTAGCACACCCCCACCTCCACAATGGCTTCATAGGTGCACTGGAACAATCCTTCCTAAAACGCATAAAACTGTCGTTTACAAAGACGTGAAACTCACCGAGTGGTCAGGAGTGTTCACTGATATGTTCACACAAAAATCGCTGCAAAAGATACTTTCCAACTGTTTTTTATTGTAGTTTTTGTCCAACTCCATTGACTTGTATTAGATGTGCTGTGATGTACGGTATTAGTCCGCCGCTATTCTATTCTATTATTCAAGCTCTGTACGGAAGAATGTACAGGTGTGAGGTGTTTGAAAAAATAGGTCCACAGTTTTACAACAAATGGTAAAACACCTGTTGGAAAGCATTTTTGCAGCGATGTGTGTGAACATATCAGTGAACACCCGTGACCACTCAGTGAGTTTCACGTCTTTGTATGAAGACATTGTGGAGGTGGGGGTGTGCTACCACAGAAACCAAAAAAGCTCGGGCCAGCAGCATGTGTCCAAATTTCAATCAAAATCGTTCGATTTCATCATAAACAATCTGAAAACAAAGCTTTAAGTGTAAAATAACAAACTTGTCCTTTAAATAAGAGTGATACATTCTCAGTGTGTATGACCTCATCTTTTCCATTAGATTATGTAATTAAAATAATTTAAAATTTTACCTTATTCAGTGAGTCCAACATTGGTTTTATTTTGGTCCCTGCAGTCCCACCCTTCCTTCGAAATATCTCCAGGAGTTTGGTGGTGTACCCGTCCAATCTGGACAAAAACGTTCGCTCCAGATGAATTGTGGTTATTCGCTTAAACTCCTCTTTGATCTGAAATGAGAGATAAAAACACAAAATGATGTCAAAGATGACTCATGAGATCTCACATACACTTAGTTGCTGCATGAACAAGAACTGGATTTACCTGATTTTCACAGAACAGAGAAGGCCACCTCTCTAAGAGGTCTTGGATTGCGGGGCAATCCTTGACAACCTCTTTTCTTCTCATAGCGAAAGACTTCTCCATTTTCTCATTAATTGCCCTCTCATTGTGCTTCTTCTTCATTTCCTTCAGCAAATCTAGTCTCTCCATCTCTAAGGTTTCCTCAGTCTCACCGAATGGCAGTGGTGGCAGATAGTTGACTTCAGCTTTTTTTGCCCTTTTAAAGCCTTTAAGTGAACCCTCTTCACTGGAGCATCGTCTCTTCAGTGTGTTCACCTTGAGCTCTGGAATGGCTAATTGGCGACCTCTTAACTTTGCCCTGTAGTTGCCCATTTTATACTTTATCCTCTGTTGCCAACCATATAGGCCATTAAAAGACCCTGGCTCTTTGAGGCATGGGTATTTTGCTACCAAGGCTTCAGCAACAGCTAAAATCTGGACACCAGTTGGATATGCTGGGAAGCCAAATATAGTCTCTGCAAGCTTCTCATGAATGCTACTAGTTACGCTTGGGTTGTTCAAAAGTGTGCCATCATTTTCATAAGCTTGCTTTCCTGCTTCCAGTGCAAGGTCTATATCATAAGAGAAGTCTGGTATTTCAAACTTAAATGGCCATGGCTTAGACCTGTAGGATGGTCCACTCTCATCTGGGGAGGACAACAGGATTGTGTCACATACAGATGAGGAGGAGCTTGCTTCTGTAGATAGTGGAACTGGAGATTCGACTTCTGACATGTCCACAGTAGTGAGACTCAAGATTACTGGTTCAGTTTTTACTACTTTGAGGTTAGCTTTATCTTGTACTTCCTCAATCGAGGTCAAAGTGAAGAACTGACCGTTGAAATCCATGTCCTGGTACATAACAGTGAATGGTCCTGTAATATCAAATGTCTCTCGAAGAACATCATTGAGGTCCTGAAGTGTGCTTGGGATGCCTGCAGGTAAAAGTAGTTTGTGGACATCATCCTCCCCAAAAATTATCCGCAGTTTCGCTGAGGGTGCCATATCAACAGGAAGAAGCTGCAACAACAGAGAAGAGAAATACACAGACATTTATTCACTCCTCACATTTCAAAAGGATAGGCAAATGTGGTGCTTTAAAGTTGTCAGGCGTCTTCCTGCAAGGGTGTGTGAAGCCAAAGGATAAAAATCTTTAAGATCTCTTTGCTCAAGTAACTGCACACTCCCTGTGTTCTCCAGCTCATAACTCCTCAGGTGTTCATTGTACCATGTATTTTGTTGTCTCACGAAAAAAGTCAGTTTGTTACAAATCACCATTATCTGTAACACTTCAGAAAAGTCAGGCAGTCCTGCAGTGGAACCACAACACAACAACATTCCCACTGCATAGTTGGTGCCTAAACTGCACACATTATTGGCAACATGCACAGCTGTAACAGCAGGGAATTTGCATTTCACCAGGTCTTTTAGATCATCCTTAAGCACATCTAAAGAGACCTCTGTTGTTTTTGTGACTGCAAGTGATGGTTTGACAGAATGTGATTGATGATATGCAACCATGAGCTGGTGCTTATTTGCAAGGGACAGCAAAATATTCCTGAAACAACCAGTGTGTCTGACCACCTTCTTGAAAAAGCTGTGTTTGGCCTCGAATCTCATTGTCCAGAGGGCAGCCAGGGGGCCAAATTCCCGAATGAGCTGAGGATAGTGCTCAAGGAAATGGTGCTTGGGAATGAGCTTATGTTGGGGGAAAACATCAAGGAATCTGCTTCGGTGTTCTGAAATGATGCTGTCAAGATAGCAAATGCTTTCTTCAGTATGGGCTCGAGACATGACAAGGTCCACAATGTCTTTCAGTGTCATCAGCATCTGCCATACAGGCTCTTGTTGGGGTACTTTTAAACCTATAATCAGAGGCAAAAGACGTAATAAGCACCAATTTTCATGTGCGTTGCCCCCTACTGATTTTCGAGTCGAAAAGTTAGCAGGAATGAGATGAGGGCGATTTGTTTTATCACTCCACTTGTATGGGAAATTGGAAATGGCATCATTCAGTTCCATGAGAGAAAAATATTTTTTCTTGATCAAGTTATCAAATGCCAAAGCCAGTTCCACTGGAACAATGCCCTCCAGCAGATCATGTAAAACATCTGGAGGGTAACCAGATGTAACATGAAAATGCTCAAGTTTTTCTGACAATGCACACTGTTTTTTTACACCATAACAATGAGGGTGATCTGGACTAGACACAGCTGTCTGTACATGCAGTGTATGTTGATCTTTGGTTCTTTGATGAAAAGACCCAGATCTCACTTCATTGGACTGAAACTTGGATCGCTCCCCAACACAAAACCGGCAGATGTATGACCCTGCAAAGCTTTCGACAAATCCTGCCACAGAGTGCGCCCCCAAATTATCTGCCACCACACTGACCACAGTCCCTTTGATGGCTTTCCCTAACGCTGGAACAAAAAGACCATCTTTCTCCAAGCTTTGGATATCTGTTAACAGTGGCTCTAAAACTCGCTGGAATCCAAACTGCTTGGTGTCTTCAGCCTTACACAGAATTGCAAGGTAGATTGATGTCAATGTGGAACGTAACTGCACCGGAATGTTTCCCAACACCCAATAGACAGCTGTGACTTTGTGCTTTTTTCGAGATGTCCCAAGAGGATTACATACCTCAAAGTCATCAATGTACAGGATGAGACTCACTCTGTTCTCCTCTACAGAGAAAAACTTGTTGTTTTGATAGTGAGATCCATCACGAAATGTCTGGTACTTAAAGTCATTTTCAGGTTTTTTTTTCACCTTCAAATGTGTTTTCTTGAAAAGACTTACTTAGGACCTGCACCAAGGAGGGCAATATTGGGACATACTGGAAGGTTTTGCCCTTTTTTTTATCAAGTATGTGTTCTTCTGGTTCAACAACTGAAAAATGCTTCTTCATAAATTCTCTTCTCTTGTAATACGTTGTGAAAGGGCCACCTGTCCCCAAGGCAGTACTTATAGGGTGTGTCTCACAAAGATTTTTCACTAAATCTGAGATAATGGCTGGATCCAGATCACAATTATGGCTTTTCAAGGTGGACACCACCACATCTCTTAAAAGTGGACCAGATGCAGAGGTGGATATAAACTGAAGCTCATCTACTATTTCATCAATGCATTTGTTTGGGACATTGAACATGCTTTCTAACTTTAAAAATAGATAGCCAAATTTCTCTTCTATATCTTGAGACAACTCCTGTGGTTCCCCATCCCAAAGTTCTAAGCTCTCTTCCACACAGGTCTCATCCTGAGCAAACATGGGTTCATTAGGTTTGCTTTTTAATACTTCAGTTTTAAAATCCTCAAGGGTGTGTGACTGGTGTTTTCTGTGTCTATGTGTAGCAAAGGTGGAATAAATATTTGTACTGAAGTTGCAGTTTTTGAAGACACATGCAACTACTTCAAACTTCCTTAAGTGGTTGTTAAGATGCTCAAAATACTGCTTCTCTGAATTAAAAAAAACAGAGCAGCAAAGTAGACAAGTAAATGAAAGAGGTCCACTTTGTGTGACCATCTTCACATGGTGTCGAGACAAATGGGTCTTAAGGGCATTAAATGTTTTAAACGAGCAAGGGCAATCAGTGTGAAGACAAGGGACTGACTGGCTGCGACCACCATTTCCATGCTTTAGTCTGTAGTGTTTTAACAATCCCAACCTCTTCTCTGACTCAAAGCTACATATCTTACACATCCATCTCATGTTGTGGCACCTTAAACAGACAAATTGACCATCTCAAAATTAAACCAAACTGCCACACAAAGAAATTATGTGACAAGTTAAACCTAATCGTTACTAATTTGATCTTACCTTGTGGAGTTCAAATTAGCAGTCAGAAGGTCCTATGTTCTGTAAAAAAAAAAAAAAAAAAAAAAAGGGGGGAAAAGAAAAAAGGTTATCTATAAGCTTTTCAACTAATTTCTACTAACTCAAGGATGCACACTGATATCAATTTTTTTTTTTTTTTTTTTTTTTAAACATATGTCAGCTCGGTGTCAAATTTAAAACAGGTCAACATGAAGACTTGAGTGAAATCGAGTGCGTACATCGTTTTTGTTTTTTGTTTTTCAAAATACACCTCGTGGCAGCGGTGCAGCAATTATTTTAAACTGGACCGTGGTCGTTTTATTCACAAAGACGTTAGTTAAGGCAGCAGGCGTGTGTTGTTTAGGTGGCCATCTAAGCTGTAAAGTGCTGTGGGAAATTCTGGACATAGCTCCTGCCAGGAAAGTTAGTTAGCAAGTCTAGCAGGAAAATACACTATTTGCTAGCGCAGCTGCTTTTAGTGCGGAGAAACTGACTTAAGTAGGTGAGACAACAGGAACGTGCAAAGTTTGCCCGCTTAAAACTTACATTCATGGTTCCACTTCTTCCCGTTTCCGTCAAGTCTACCAACCGCCGAAATGTGGACCATGGTATGTCTGAAGAAAGACCGCTCAAATGTGGGGAGGGGCTTTGACGTCATGCTCCGAATGCAGAGAAGGTGGCCATATTCACTGATGTCACTCCATTACATTTTACTTGGAAATATCAACTAATTAAGCCAATGAATTGGTTTGGTGAATATTACTTGGATCGAATGATTCAATTTACATACAAAACTGAGGACACATAATTACAAACAATCCTCAAGTAATGCACTACAAGAAAAACTGCTATTTTAAAGTAATAGCACTGAATTTGTATTTTTTTGTAAAATTTATATAGCTAATTGAAATAATAATTACAGGGCCAAAAAAACATTTTTTTCAGTGCACAAACCTCTGAGGGAAAAGGGAAGCATGATGTTATAGTAGTGATGAACACTTAGGCTTGATAGTGTTAGGGTACCTGTGTCACTGACCCAGTGTTTTCATTTTTGTACCTTTATTTGTGTGCTCATCTTGGGTTTTTTTACTGTGAAGGTTTCTGGTTTCTGTTTTGCATTTCTATTTTCCCCGGTTCTTCTTCTTCTTCTTAAGTTTGGGTTTCCATACTCCTTCTGTTCTGTGTCTGCCCTGGTCCCACTTCTCTCTTCCCTCTGTCGAGTGTCTGCTTGGGAGTCTGTCTGTAGTCCAGTCTGTGTTTCCTGTTTTACTTTGAAAGTCCGTGTCCTATGTTAAAGTGTCTGGTTTTGCTTCCCTTGTCTCATTAGCCCTGATTTGTCTCAGCTGTGTTTCCCTCCTGTCTCCCATTCCCTGATTGCTCCCTCTGTGTACTTAAGCTCTGTGTTTTCTTTTGTCTGTGTTGTGATCTCCATCATCCCATGCTGTGTGTTCTGTCTGCCTTCCTGTGTAAGTTTATTTTTGCATTTTCAGTTTTATTTTTTTGAGTCAGCATTAAAGCTGTTTTTGAGTGCACTTTTGCCTTTGAGTATCTGCACTTTGGGTCCTATCCTGCCTGCACACAACCTACACTTGACAGATAGTGGTTAAGCCTTCATGTCTACCTATACCCATTTGTGCTGGGAGTGATTAAGTAATGTGCAATGTAAGCAATCACATTATGACCCCAATGTTGCTATGTGTTAGACCAAAGTCAGACAAATGGGAGTCAAAAATATGTTTTTGGGTTCTGGTGTACTGTAGCTCAAGGGATTGAGCAAGTGGCCTGGGGTCAAATCTGCCCTGAGGCAGTTTACATTAGGTCTTCCCAAATGGTAAACTGCTCTCCTCAAGTTACCTGTCTCTCAAAGGCAAAAAATCCACCTTCCAAAATTGATATCTTGTTTAAAATTTTAAAGGGCCCCTTTTTTTTTTTTTTTTTTTTTTTTTTTTCCCCCTTAAATTTTAGCATTGTTTTTAGTTGTTCACAGTTGCTCTACTTTGAATGTCCCTTGAGGAAATTTCCATAAAATGCTGCCTTGGAGTTGTAGTAAAGTGGAGCTCAAGGTGGCATCTTGGAGTAAGTGAAACTCTCACATCATAGATAAAGCATATACCCTTTTCTAGTATCTACCCCCAGAACAAACAAGCCTTTTGTAAAGGGACACACCAATAAACTGAACTATATATATAACCAATAAACTGAACTATATATATTCTGCTCAATGTTAATTTCATCGCTTATTGTTGCAGGTCTTGACAAAAGGCCCAGTTTGTCATATGGCTCCTTGGGGAAAATTCATTGCCTACCCCTGTAGTATTATTTTGGGGGGTTTTTTTTGTAATAGAAACACTTAACGACACCCCTCTGTAAATGTTATAGGGTTCATGTATGTTATGATATATGCAGTACTGACAGTGTTGGGAAGGTTACTTTTAAAATGTATTCCATTACAGAATACAGAATACATGCCCCAAAATGTATTCTGTAACGTATTCCGTTACGTTACTCAATGAGAGTAACATATTCTGAATACTTTGGATTACTTAATATATTATCATGCTGTTTACAACTACATGAATGTACTATTGCTGTGATTTATTACTGTTACTGAAGGTCCGCGGCTCCGAACCCGTAGTGAAGGGACCTCTGGCTAATACGGTGGGTTCGTGTTGGGCTCGTAGCTGAAAACTAGCTTTACTTTGTTGTCTGGGTCAACTTTGCTAGCGAGAGACAGAGAGAGGCGTTGAAAGGCTGCTCCAACAGAACTTATTGTTTTTGGAGGAAAACACGAACACGGTGTACAGTCGAGTCTTAATAGCTTACTTACAACTGGGCTCGTCAGGCTCTCTTCTTGGCTGCAGTGGTTATTATTATATTTACATGCTTCCAGCTCCCGTTTTTGCTCGATGACAGCTCGTACTTTTCCTTTTTCTCCCTCCCTCGCTCACAGACACATAACGTGTATGGCAGTCCATTCTCCCTGCAGCACAGACTACACTGCCTATGATGCTACATTCTTTAGAGCTATACCTGTAGCATTCTGCCTATTAGCTTAGCACAACAACAACAAAAAGGCCTCTCTCTCACCCAGGAAACACGCAGAGAGAGACCGTCACCCTGTAACCATGGCAACCGTAATGCTGCCGCCTGGAACAACAGAACGTAGCTGTCAAACAAAACCCAAACAGTCCTGACCCGCCACAATATGAAACAGGGAAGTACCGCCGTGTAATCCATTTATTTCAACAAAGTAACTGTATTCTAAATACCACCTTTTTAAACGGTAACTGTAACGGAATACAGTTACTCATATTTTGTATTTTAAATACGTAACGGTGGTACATGTATTCCGTTACTCCCCAACACTGAGTACTGAACATGTTCACCTGCCTCTTTAATGAATTTCCAAACCCTTGGGTGGACTCTTAACTTGGATAACAATGATCTCTCTCCACGTTCTGTCCTGTGGTCTTAGTGCGCTTGGCTTGAGGGCACACAAACCAGTTTTCCACATGTTGGATAGTCTGTTTAGAGTGGTGTTTCAGAATAGAAGATGGTGGGGTTTGAATAAAACTGTCCTCAAGACAAATGATTCACACTAGAGGCATCTAATCACTCTGGCCCACCAGCTTACAGGTTAATTGTTAGCTAGTCAGCAGCATATGAATCAGGGACTTGTCTTTGAATTCATTGTACTCTCTGGCAGATTATAAGTTAATATAAATAAATAATGCTATATGTACACATGGATTCATCATTAACCCTTTAGAATGTTGAGGAAAGTTCCTGTTAAAGTTTTAACACTGACTCCCATTGTTTTTCTGACCGTAAAAATGAGTCAGGACTCTTATGGGTTAATACACATGTCGCCAACGAAGAAAATGTATATTTATTTATAATTATCTAAATTAGGTATATGTGAAGCTTATGCGCATATTCAATAAGCAGGAGCTGTAATCATTCACCTGCCTGCTTCCATGGGTGAATATAAAGCACAATCTGCGTGGTTTACATCTGTGCTCTCAGAGCTCTATCCAAACCTCAGCCTTCATCTTCACCACCAGCGTTCTCATCAACCAATGTATCACAGCTGTCTAATTACTGGATACATTGATTCATTTCTGACTTAATAAATCTTGTTCTGCTCTTTCAAATGATCTCTTCTTACTGAAATAAATTGACTTCTTCTAGATGGTGATTAATCCTAAATGCATTGTATTTAAACATTGTGTCAACTGGTTTTCTTTAGCACAGCACCCTTCACAGCACTAGTCTTTATAATCAATAAGCACCAGGAGGAGTCACTCAAATGCTCCTGATACCTGGAGGATAATATATCATGAAGTGATCCTTTGTGAGGAGATAAAGTATACAAAATAATTGCTTGAGGAGCCAGTGTGATGTCAGTATTATCCCACTGTGATAAATGCAGCGAATACACCACAAGAAGCAAGACTGATCCTTAATCATTTGCCTTCATCAAACAATTTAACCCGCTGTGAAAATTTCTGTTTAAAATAAAAAAAATAAAATAAAATTCATGTGGCCAGGAGAGTGTGTGCTCCACCAGACAACTGTTGCATGCTTGACTCACCCTAAAAGATGATAAATTAGATTTCTAACGGACTCTTGACTGTGTAAGCGTCTCCAGAGCTCTACTGAAAGCAAAACACAGAGATCGTCTTCACAGAGCAGCTTTTAAAAAATCTTTCTCAAGGAGACAAAAGTGGCAGCAGCCTTGCAGCCCAATTGACTCCACAAATCCAAAAAGGCTTCGCAAGCCAAGATCATCCCCAGTGGCACAGACTACGGTGCCATGAATCAAGTATTTGAAAGTGCCTTTGTCTCAAGTACTTTAATACCATTGAAAAGCGGCTGAAATATCAAATTAAAACCATAACGTCTGATGTTCTATGCATGGATAAGAGCCCGCAGTAGTTTTTTTTTTCTTCTTTCTACTGTCAGATCTTGTGCCAAGTACCTTTTCAGCATAAAGTACCTCCAGTGTCTGTGATGTATTTGTTTGGTTTAGCTTCCAAAGCTAAGGATGTGAATGGGTCTTCCATATTTTGAAAGGATTATTCAATTTTGTTTTCCCTTGAACTGTAGTTGGAAAATAAAAATACCATGAAGCTGCATCTTCATGATAATTAATAAAATAAATTAAAGAAAAACACTACCTCCGTATAAGACACCAAATTATTTACAGTAGGCTGGCTTGATGCCTCTGACGTCAATTGTGCAACAGCAAAGGAGACCCACAGTGCTTCCATTTGACTTCAGATGAAAAACATTTCATCAGTTAAGGCGGTCTCTTCTACATCAGTTGCCTTTGCTCAGTTTGACATCAGTTTAGCTGTCAAGATGCCCAGCATGCTTGGTGTTTAAAACACCCAAACCAAACACCCTACTGTATAATACATATCAGAGAACATTATTTCACAGCCAATAATCCAGTTAAGTTTAATAACAAAACCCATTCACTATCTAAAACAACTATTTCATCATCATTATACTGTCATTAGCAGATATTTAGCAAGGCATTGACATCCTTGACACATGGAAATTCAAACAGCATGTTGCTCGACTGCTGCTGGGTATGTTGCAGCACCAGGGAAATGTCAGTGCTATCCTGTTGTTGACTGTGTCTTCATCAGCTCACACTTTGAGATTGAGAGAGAGAGAAAATTAAAAGCACATTTTTCTCTAACTGGAGGCCTGTTTTTGATGCAAAGCTCTGATATTCATTTTCTATCTTTCTATGTGTAAATACTGAAAGTCACAGGACAGGTGTTGCCTTTAACTTTTATGAATGGTGAGTTTGTCAGACTAAAACAAGAGCCTGGCATATTCTCAAAGAAAATTCATCACCACATCACATCATTGGTCTAGCTAAGGCCAACCTATCGAAGCAAGCAATTGATATTCATGTGATGGTCCGGCAAATTAATGCCTCCCCTTTGTACCTAAGGCACATCATAAGTGATTGTTTTTACCCTGATGATCTGCCTATTTGGCTTCAAAGGGTACCATGAAGAAAGTTGAAAGCTTCTATAATTCTGCAGCAGCAGATATCATTAGAATCCACATTTCTGATGGGAGTGTAAATTAAATGCTAAAATCATACTTGCCTCTGTGCAAGTGAGGTCTTGCTCAGAAAATACAGGGCATCTCCATGGGATTTTAAATCATACACATGTGTTTTTCTGTGTGTGCATCTCCGTCTGTTTGTAGTAGCATGAGAGTAAAAACATTTTAAGTCAGATCCAATGCAGAACTAAGTAAAATACACCCGATTTCTAACCACAGCAGTTGATCTGAAAGATTTAGTGTTAGCTTCTGTTATTTCAGACATGTGTCTTTACATCGGGGATGGAAATCTATGCTACATAAATTATTCAATACATCAACCACATCTTGTTCAAGAAGCCTCTGCATTGGCTGAATCTTTTCTGCAAATCTATGAGTCTCTTGAGCACACATTTTATAGATTTAATGATATTATGTAGCATAGGTGATAAAATCCACTGATCCACTAGAATAGTGTTTTATATTGCTCTGTACAGTATTCCACTACTGTTTTTTTCCCCTGGTGTGCTGACACCTCTCTTAATGGCATGCTGTCTTCTTTTGATGCATAATTACTACAGCGGCTGTCAAGCTCTGCAGGTAGATTTAGTCATTTGATTCTTTTTGTTTTAACAAATATATCCAATCAACCAAACACATGACTGCAATTAAATGCATTTAGACATGTAGACGTGGTCAAGATGACCTGCTGAAGTTCAAAGTGAGCATCAGGAGGGGGGGAAGAAAGGTGACTGAAGTAGCTCTGAACATGACGGTTGATGCCAGACAGGCTTATTTGCGAATTTTAGAATCTGCTGATCTACTGGGATTTTCCCATGCAACCATCTCCAGAGTTTACAAAAAATGACCAGAAAAAGAAAAAATATCCACTGAGCAGTAGATCTCTGGGGAAAAATGCATTGTTGATTCCAGACATCATAGGAGAATGGCTGGACTGCTTTAAGCTAGAAGGAAGGCAATATGAACTCAAATAACCACTTGTTACAGGCAAGGTATGCAGAAGAGCATCGCTGAATGCATAACACATCGAACCATAAGGCACATGAGCTTCAGGAGCAGGAGAGTACATCACATGCCACTTCTGTCATTCAAGAACTGGAAGCTTCAAATCACACAGGATCACCAAAGTTGTACAGCAGAATTATCAAAACAATTTCTTGGTCTGATGAGTTTCAATTTCGTTGCAAGATTTGAGTGGTAGGAAAGTTGGCACAAACGGCGTGAAAACATGGATCCATCCTACCTTATATCCAGTGTTGGTCAAGTTACTTTAAAAAAAGTAATCAGTAACTAATTACTGATTACTTCCCCAAAAAGTAATCCCGTTACTTTACTGATTACTTATTTTCAAAAGTAATTAGTTACTTAGTTACTTTTTGAAAAAATGATTTACAACCTGAATAGGGTTGAAGCAATAGTTCTTTCAGCCCAATTCTATTTTTTCTGCATAATCCATCACATAAAATTTAATCAAATGAAAAAGTCTCATTTTGAAACTAGTTTTATTAGTTTTAATCTTTTAACTTTCCGCATCAAGCAAACATTAAATTATATGCAACATTCTCTGACTGGAAGAGATTTGTTTAACATTTAAACCTATTTTCTGCTCTCTACTCTTTCAAATAAATGCACGTAAAACACAGCAGAAAATAAATAAAATCAAAGACTCAGCGGTCCTGTTGCTCTATTTTCACCTGTATAGCAGGAGTGGGGCAGGCGCAGGTTTGCCCTGGTGCAGGTGTGTCGTAGTGGTTAGTGGAAGCATCTGGCAGTTTCACATTCCCATGGCAGCGTACTGTCGGTGCTTGCTCGGAAGTTTAGGGGGGTTTTTTCGCTGTAAAAAGAAGTTTTCTTCCCACGCAGTGAACAGTGGACGCTAATGTTTTTGTCACTTTTTACAGAATCAAACTCAGAGTAAGGTCAGTACTTCCACGCTTTAAACGCTGCACGGTCATACTCTCTGCCGCACTCGTTATATTATCCATTGTTGATCTGCACACAGCTGTTGCCACGAACGTCGCACTCGCTTACGTCATTGTCATGAGACACTCACGGTTCTAGTAACGCAGTAACACAGCGTGCTTACAGGAAAGTAACAGTAATCTAATTACCTTTTTGCAATAGTAAACCCTTACTTTACTAGTTACTTGAAAAAAGTAATTGCATTACAGTAACTCGTTACTGCCCATCTCTGCTTATATCAGTGGTTCATGTTAGAGGTCATAGTGTAATGGTGTGGAGCACAATATTCCTGGCACACTTTGGGACCCTTAGTACCAACTGAGCCTCATTTAAACACAGCCTACTTGAGTATTGTCACTTACCATGTCAGTGCCATTATGACCACATAATCCAGCAGGATAACACACCACAAAGGACAGAAGCAGTATTGAAGGCAAAAGCAGGTTAAACCCCATACAAGAACGGCCTACTAAATAGTACATTGAGTTTCATATTGACCATTCTTGCTACCATTAATCGGTAGTTAGCACACCATTGTCAAGTTTATCGTCAAGTTTTAATATACACAGAAAATCGTGTTGAATGCGGTGACCTTCTTTTGAATAATATGAATGTATTAGTCTTGCTTTCTCTGCTGTGATTCACACAACATGTTTGTTAAATGTGAATAGAGTTTAAATACCAGAACCCACATACCGCAGTGGAGCTAAGATGATGTGCAGATTGTCATAATGTGTCTGTTTAGTTTTCCATACGTTTTCCATAAAAATAAAAAAATAAAAAAATAAAAAAATTAAAAAAAAGACATTTTCATCTTATGCCGTACATCTTTATCTATAGTACAGTGTGATAGTGTATCATCTATATTTCAAAATATAGCTGTAATTTTCTAATCCAGCGATTTACAGTCAAAATGATACTGGTCCCCATGTAAACATAACTAAAAGCAACAGTGAGATGAGAGACACTTAGAATAACTACTGTAGCAGCAGGAATAGCAGCTGTGAACAGTGAATACTTTGACAATTTAAATAGACTGTCCAGTTAAGGCTGTACATTATATAAGCTCAGTTTAAAGCATCAGCTGCAGTGAGTCTCAAATTTTCTGCCTGAACTAGCTTGCAGGTTTTGCGTTATTAATATTCAATTGTCAGCACCTGAATGCCAGCTGTCACCCACAAAGATGAAGTAAAATGTTTGTCAAATAGTGAAATCTAACTTTTGGTTTAAAATCCCCTAAAATCTTCCTTCACACTGCCATTTTTTATTTTATTTTTTTGGGCTTTCTAAAATAAAGTAGAAAGAAATTCTTTCTAGGAAACAGCAAACCACCAAGCACCTCCAAAACCTACGATGTAATGAAAAATGCATGACTCAAACATCATTCACTTCGATCCTCAGTTACTAGCCTACACTATACGTACCTCCTTTCGGGTAAGTGAACACATACATCATAAAACTGCACATAATAGCCAAAGACCTATAAATCATGCAGTAAGACGCATTCTCAGTTCTGCAGTCTATATGCTTCTGAAACTGGCATCCACCCCATCGAGGCATTTTTCATGACCGCTACACTTCTTTATGTGCACTAATATTAGAAATATAATACAACCGTACAGCCTATTGTTTCTAAATTTGAGGTCTTGTGTATTTATTAACCTGGGAATGGCTATGAATCACTAGTTGGTCTCATGGTTGAATGAGCATGAAGTGTGAGTTTTACAGTATAATAGAATGAGCCTCTGCATTTGACTGAAGCTAAAGCTTGCCTGAGTTTCTAAAGATGCAGTGTGTTCAAAAATTATATTTGGCTGAATTCCAATTTTCCAATCAATCATCCTTCTTTTTATCAAAGACAGTTGGCTGTAAAATATTGCATCGTGTAAGATTCATTAGCCGAATGAAGACAGAACAATTCCGGTGCAGTCTTTTCAGTAGCAAATTCATGAGTACAGATCGGCAGCGGACGTCTGAGAGATTGTTGGTAAATTGTTTTGCAGACGAAATGGGCAGGTGACAGGAAGCAAGAGAGCATATCACTGCTATACATCTCCCTCTCAGAGCACCTTGGTATTGGTCTTCTATCAGATAGGAGTTCTCTTCTTCCACTTCACTGACTGACTGTCCCCACAAGAGGAGAGTTCTCAGCTCCAACTTCAACCACTTTCCCATTATGCAAATGATTTCCCTGCAGAAAAGCTCCACGCCTGGTGCCCATCAATTCAGTAAGGCCTCCAGTTTGAATACAGGCGTTTTTTTTCTGTCTCTCCTCCACCCCCCACTTCCTCCCTCCATACTTCTGAAAAGAAGGTCTATTTCTGATGCAAAGCACTGGTGTTCACATTGCTTTGGTGAGGGAATAGAAAGAGCACTTACCCAATCAATTTATACAACCCCCTTTGAAGAGTATACTTTTTTTTCTATGGCGAGAAGTGAAATTATACAAATGTATGGGGAATACCAGCTGTAAAAAGTAAGATGCACTCATACAGGCATCGGGTTGTTTAGGTTGACCGCATTGCCATTCGAAATGCATACATCACACCAGGGCGTATAAATAAACTTCCCTCACCCATTTGATTAACTTCTTAGAGGCCCTGGAGATCTGTGGCCTTAAAACCTCACCATCGTTTAATCCTCTCTTCTGCAGAAAATTCCTTGAGTAAGACCATCAAAATATCTTCAGTCTTTGCATTGCCACTGGCAGAGTATGTCTGCAAACTCAATACATAATGAATACCATTTAGGTTATTTATGCATTTTCTAGTATACTAGCCTGAATTTGCATATTTCTTTTTAAACAACGGAAAGAAATCATATGCATAGATAAAAGTTGAATTCTTGGCTTGGTAGACATACATTGAAACTCACTTGTATCAGCTTCTTGGTTTCTCAAGATTTTACTTGCTGTTTAATCTGTTTCATGTTGGTATAACTCTGGATCTCAAATGTGTAGCTAGTGGCCAAAGCCTTCAATATTCAAGCAACCACCTATTAATGGGCTAAAACAGCTTGCATTTAGCAGTTACACACTTCTAACATCTCATAAAAGCATTGTATCATTTTTATTTCATGACAATAACTTATCATGCAACAGAACTTCAGTTGTGTGTCATATGTTGTTCAGGTTCCTTGGCAACCACCTAGCAACAGGCTGAAATTAAATGTTTTTTGCATGTGTGCACCTGCAGTGCCTTATAAAAGCATCCTGTTGTTTTAATTTCACAACAGTAACATCAAATTTATATCCACAAAAACTGAATAATATTTGATATGTTAGAACGTCATTGTGTTGCCTAGCAATGACTTAAAATGCCCCATTTTAGAATTTATGTATTTAAAACAACAAACAATCTGTAACATGGATATGTACTAGTAGAGCACAATTAATTTCAACATGTGTTATAGTTTAATCCCAAAGTAGCCATACTTTAACGGGTACAGTGAGGCCAGTATGTCATACAAGTTGATGAGGTCATATTGACTATGTCCACCTTTCATATACAGCCACATGCATCAATCTCCATCTATGGGCAAGAGGAAAAACATTTGATCTTCTTGTAGGGAATAAGTACTGCTTTCATTCAGACAGTTCTTATTTTATCTTTAGCTATATTTCTATTCCTAATATAAAAATACAATTTTTATCTCAGAAAATTTCATTTCAAAATAAATAGTTGCACTTAGGGCTGGGCGATATGACCCAAAATTCATATCTCAATATTTTTTAGCTGGATGGCGATATACGATATATATCTCGATATTTTTTTTTTTTTTTTTAAAGCCATAAAGTAAGAACAAAAAGAGAGTTCTTAGTCAAAGCTGTGGCCCAGATGTCACAAAGGCACTTTTATTAACATAGAGCATAGATGTACATGTAAAAAAAAAAAAACTCATTAAATAATAATGCTCCATAAATAAAAGAAAACAATGTTGTTTTTGTGCATAACAAAAAGCTCACAATTGTGCAGTCAAAATGTAAACTAAAAGACGCAGAGCATAATAACAAAGAGACAGGTTTCACAGCTGCTCTGTTCCCAACTTCTACTGTGTGACTGACAGCCTGGAGTTTGAAATCCTCTTAGTAACCACGTCTCGTGACAGGTGCCATTTATGGTCCTTAAACATACACAATACGGTAATATTACGTTGAAGCACAGTACGTATCACTCCGCGAGGCTCCTCGGTAGCCGTAATGCTCCGACAATCCATCAAGCGGTGCAGCTCCGTAGCTTACCAAAGTCGTACTAAAACATTTTTTTGACAGATTGCTGAGCGCTGTGTACCACATAAAATCGGTTTGCAGTCATCAAGCACAACCAGAATTCATACATAAGACGCGCTGTCAACTTTTGAGAAAATGAAAGGATTTTAGGCCATGCAGCCCCTGTGGTTAGCTCGTTAGCGTGGTTAGCTCGTTAACGCGTTGACGCTGTCTAGCCCCACGCACAGGGCGATGCGCAGTAACTCGTTAACGGAGACTTGCCGTGTCCATCTTGTCGTTGCCTACAGGTGAAGCTACGGGGGAGGAGGGGGAGTTGTGTTCAGTGAAGGAGAGAGGCGAGGCCGAGTAACGTTGCGTAAAGACAAAAGTGGATGAAAGAGAGGCAAACTTGCGG
Source organism: Neolamprologus brichardi (assembly GCF_056152115.1). Taxonomy (NCBI): domain Eukaryota; kingdom Metazoa; phylum Chordata; class Actinopteri; order Cichliformes; family Cichlidae; genus Neolamprologus; species Neolamprologus brichardi. The sequence goes on along the minus strand of NC_142118.1, from coordinate 5,402,731 downwards.
CTCCACAAGTATAATCATAACGTAACATATACTATATCGATATAAACAATATTGTCACCTCTTATATCTCGTATAAAAATTATATCGATTTTTTTTTTTAAAAAAAACTCGATATATCGCCCAACCCTAGTTGCACTTACATTTTGTGGATTTAGAAACTTACCAATCTACTGTGCACTCCCAAAAAGAACATTTCTAAACTCTGTAGCTGCTGCCATTTTTGATAAATGTGAATTGAAATCAAACCACAGAAAATGGCAAATGAACTGTCACCAAACTTCCAAATTTCCATAAAATATCTCCACACAAAATGCACAAAAGATACAAAATGATTCTTCTACACTGCCAAAAGGAATTCCTCTTAATTTTTAATTTTAAACTCATAAATGATACAGACATTATTTATCATGCCGTTTTAAAGATATTAGATTTTGTTTATTTTGGGGTTGACTGACATGCAGCTATTAGCCTGTTTGTGAGTTGTCATTTTATACTGAAGCATGACAGCAAACTTTCATTTGAATGCCCTCCCTTTGAACTTGTCACATCAGCTGGCATTTAATCAATGCAACTTGACAGCTCTCTCCTCCAAAGCTCAAACTGTACAAAGTCCCTCAACCATCAAAAAGTGGGCACTGCACTAACTCAACCTGACTACAGGTTAATTCATAAGATTAACAATTCCCCACAGACACCTTGTATAGAACTGCTGATCCCTACACTGGGATTAGTTTTTCCATGCGTGTGATCTCCTACAAGCTGTCACTGGCAGTGGATGCTTTCACATTTACTTCTTTTCCAAACTATTTTTTTTTCCTTCGCAGAGAAGGAGATTACCACTCCAGGTTTATAAAACAAACACATGGCAGATGAAGAGGAGGCATGCCTCTTAATGAGCGAGTGGCCCATGCTATTTCCTTGTGATTCACTAGAGATTAGAGTGATTACAGTGTGACAGCTGTGTAATTACATGGGTAGTCCCAAACAAGAGAGTAGGTGACATGTTTGAGCAGCTGCAAGCAGTGACATTGTCCCTTCTGTCACTTTACTGTAAATCCTTCCCTCAGTGTGTACATGGGTCTGCATTTATTTATGTTGTGGCTAATATTTAACATGCAGGTGTCGTGTATGATACCAGTATGGAGTCATCAAGTGGATACCTCACACCAGAGAGGCACGGCTTTCCACCAAAAAAGGTTGTAACTGCTTGGGGCCCTGGACTACCTGGGGGTGGGGGGTGTGCATGATTCTCTTTGAACAAACAGCAAAAACCACTCAAAAATGAAGAAGAGTTATCCTTCTGGGAGTGAAACAAAGACGAAGAACAGAAAACAAAGAAAGACATTAGTGGGTTGAGCAGATAGTACTGATTAAATGTAATGCAAAATAAATAAGTGCAACTAACTAATCTAGCTTTAACTAAGGAGGGAGATACTTAGCATAACTTCCACTAGCAACACATTATTCCTTTTATTTACTTACGTTTTATAACTTGGCTAACAGAGCAGCCAATTAATTAGCAGTTTGTTACCAGCCAGCCCGGTCGTGGGCATAGTTGCCAAATTAATGTTTTCTGTCATTTCTAGAGTAATATTTAGTCATTTTATTGGACTATTGGTGTTTGTGGTGGCGACATCATTGGTTAGAGGGGCCCCCTGGGAATTTTTGCTCTGGGTCCCAACAGATTTTGAATCACCAATGCCTCTCACAACAAATGTTTGTTTTATTAGGTCCAGTCTCGAATGCTAACATTTAAATGTCAGTATACAATACCAATAACTCAAAAATGACCCGAATCTGTTTTCAAGACTTATGTATTACATCTAATACCACAATACAGAATGGCATGAAATTGGTTGTGACAACACTGTTTACATGTAGAACATTGTTCTAGAATATAGAGGTGATGAAATGTAAAGTAATGCAATGTGAAAAAAAATCATTGATTTTTAAAATATGACTACATTTCTCTTTTGGGATATTTTTTGGATTACTTTCACATGAAACAAGATATCTAAACAAAAATGAATTGATGTGGAAAGCAATCTTGACTGCAATATCATATATTAATGATTCGCTGAATATGTGGCTGAGAATTGCTTCAGCGAAATTTCCCCAGTTTCTGCCTATCCCTTTCCTTCTGCATGTCAAGCAGAAGACCCTGACAGCAGCTCACCTCTCCCGGTGTATCTCTCAGGTTTTAATTTAACACAGTCACGCTACAAGGACATCCCTCTGGATTTTACAGCGTGGCTGCAAACCATCAAAATAAACAAGAAAATAAAAACATGACTTGGGTTTAGAGGAGAACGAGAGATGTAATGCCACAAATTACCTCATTTGTTTGTATTTATGATTTGGCAAATCGTAGTAATATCCTTTCATTCCTGCCTCATATCAGGTGCAGGCTCTCCGTAATGACCCTTAATATTTCTTTATTTGTTTATTTCTAAATATTGTCTAAAGCAGAATCCTACACCCAACACCAAACAATTTACAAAGAATTAATTAATCAAAGAAAAAAATAGTTCCCTTGTGAGTTTTAACTTGCAGGAATTTAAATGCTAACTGAGGAAAGGCAGCTTTAACAACTCTGGGCTGCATTTAACAAATCTCGAGCTGTATGTCAGATTTAAGGAATGACTCAAAAAGCATCTTAGCCAAATTATGTTTTAACGAATGACACAACTCGTGAGGAGCTGCAGTTCGTGCATCTTGAGGAGTAGTACTCATCATTGCCTCATTAAAATTTTCTACTAGTTTCAGTTAATCTTCTATTGACAGTCTCTGTTGCTAAGCGTTCTATTTTAGTGTAATATATTGTTCAATGCTGTGCTGTAGTGCTGAAATCTTGGATTTCTTGATCAGTGGAGTTTCTGCCCGCCTGCTGCTGTACTGGCATTTTGGTGACTCACCGTGGGTTGAAGTTGAGAATCAACGCAATGGGGGGCATAGTTGGCAATTCACTAAAATCTTTGAGCAACTATTCACAGAATTTGTGTGTGTGTGTATGTGTGTGTATTTGTCCGTCCAGCATGTCTGCCGGGTCAGTCGGTCAGCGCATTTGCTGCATGTACTGTTGCAATTTCCATTACTTTAATTGGAGAGAACAATCTTCCTGAATAAAACAAATCCTTGCTGTGGATATTTAGCTTGTCAGCTTCATTTTCAATGTACATTCATCTGCATAAATGAACTCCACAAATACAATTTTAGAGAAATTATGGCCATAATGCCAGAAAGGCAGAGTAAATATTTATGTCTATTCCTATTAGCATATCTCATCGACAAGTAGTTGCTTCTTCAGCTGATAAACTCACTGCAGCCATCTAAAGCTGACAGCTGGTTTTCTATCTACAGTCTGTAATTTGAATGACAGACGTGGTCAAAGTGTAGTTATGCATGCCACATCCACTGTGGTTACACTGATTATACACAACTGCCATAGCACAATGATGGCAGTTTTGTCTTCTTGTGTACTTCAAACTGGTTCTTTCTATCTTAAAGAGCCTGCCACATTATTTATTAAAACACTCACAGGTGAAATATAATGTGTCTAATCAGAGTGCAATTTGAAATGACATGCATGGGAGGGGACTGTTATTCCAACTTTTCCACTAAACACAGCTGTTCAAGAGTGAAAACTGCCATTACCTTAATAAAAGAGAAATGATTTAGAGCATCAGGAGACTCACAAAAAACTGCACACCTGAATTTCTTTCAATACAATATATACGTATTGTACAATACAGCAGAATATTGTTGTAAAAGTTGTGGTTATAAGTTTAAGTTTTGAATTTGTTGAGATGTTATTTATAATTAGATGTTGTGAGATGTTATTAATATTATTATCATACTCCAACGGGGTTCAGAGTATATAGAGCGACATGATTCCTAAATTACTTTTCTGGGGGAAAAAAATACAAATAAGAAATAGCCTCTGTTTTTTTTTCCCCAGTTTGCACTTTGAGTTAGGCCAAATGTGTTTGATAAAAGTTTATTAAACTCAAGATCTTAAATCAGTTGATACATTGACAACCTGACTTTCCTTTTATAGTTTCTTAGTTTAAAGAGTCTGTTTTTTTTTTTTGTTTGTTTGTTTTGTTTTTTCAATTAAAATTTACAATAAAGAAGTCATTACAAAGACACTCTGTCGCAGTGACAGCTGGATAAATTACAGTATAAATAAGGGGGTTGGAGGGCTACATACAATGTTAACCTCCATTATGGTTGGGATTGTTTTCATTATTTTCAGAATAAATACTTACAACTTAATTAAATAAACTCAGCTATTCACCAAACTTAACATTTTACAGGGATTAAATGCTTTTTTAAAAAAAAAAAAAAAAAAAAGAAAGAAGGAAAGAGTATATTAAACTCTTAAGATCCTAGCTGTTTGCCATGGATTTTTAATTCCTCCTAGATATCTCCGATTAGTTAAAACTCATACATATAAAAAAAATAAATAATATATGGGTTAGTGGAACAGTGGGTTTATTTTACAACAAAACACAATTATGGCCATTGTCTAACAAAGTATAAAATGATTTGAGAAAAAGGTGCAGAAAGAAAAAGAAGAATGTATTTCCTTAAATGATAAAATATCTGATATAACGGATTAACCAGTTTCACCAAAACCAAAAATAATGAGTGGTGAATCTTCAAAAATTGTTATAAACTTTGCTAAGTGAACAAAGAATGCCTATTAACTCTAATCTTTCATTTTTCTACTGCTCATCTGGGTCTGGGTCACATGAAGCAACATCCTCCTCCTTTGGACATTGAGGTGTTCCCAAGCCAATTGAGCCATAATCTCTCCAGCATCTCCCCCAGTGTCTTCTTTCTCTGTAGTCATTTAAAAAAAAAGGCACTTTACTGTTTTTTATTTTTTATTTTTAAAAGTTGTTTCTTTCTCTATGGTTGACCAATATCATATAAGATGCTGTGTATTTCCACTTTTGTCCCGAAATCTTTCAAACTTTTGATTGGTCCATACTTTTTTTTCCCACAGAGAATAAAAGACAGTGTTTTTTTTTCCTGCTGTTTGTACAAAGTTAACATTTTTTCTCGTATGAGCCATCTGTCTTTATTTTTCACGCAAATTGTGCCTGGCTTCTCAATCTGGATGTCGCAGACTGATCATTTTATGTCCGCAATCTGCTGCGACAAGCATTCTGTCTACTAACTGCTATGTGTTTGGTGTGGTTTTATGTGTATTTGTGTATAAGATAAATGCTAACACATTTGTTCTTACTGGCCTCCCTAATGGAGAAGTGTTGCCGGATATAAAAATCTGCCAAAACAAGAGGAGAAACAAATCCCTCTTCTGTGATACATACTGTCTTTGCCAATTCTCCTCTGCCACATCAGTGCTAACCTGTCTCCTGTGGACCCACTCACATAGCCCATAACCCTGCAGTCGCTTCTGTTTGGCAATCATTCTCTCTTTTGAACGTGGCAATCGGCATGATAGACCGGTTGTCATCTGGAGCACACAAAAGTGTTCGCTAGCTATGGGGCTTTCAAGATAAACATCCTGTTGTCTTCATAGTGTCTTGAGTGGAAGAAAGCAAACAAATTATAATTTTGCAAATGTAAAACAGATGCAGTCATAGCTTACGCTTCCTGGTCCTGTCTTTATTACGCAAAAGGTAGATAAATGGGGGGGAAATGGCAATAAGTGGTGCAAATAGAGGCATGCAGTAACTTTTACCGAACGGCACAAATCTTTCTTGGCTTTTTAGCAAAAAAATTAATATTACTATTCCTTCTATACTTTTACCATAAGCTTAGAATGAGTGTTGTAGTATATTTTGAGAGCCTGCCTCTGAGGAAAATTAACAAAAGAAAAAAAAAAAGTATGAAAACACCTCAGTGCACATAAAAGTTTAAATTTGGGGAATTGCATTTAAATAATAAAAAGAAAAAGTACTAACTATGCAGTAAAATGTTCCCCATTAATGTTATATGGATCAGTATTACTGTAGATGTTTAAGACTGAGCTGATTTTTTAAATATATTCTTTGCTTAAGCTCCAGTTTTGGTATATTCTTTAAATCATGTTTGTATTGTGGCAATGTTAGATCACATATCTCTAAGAAAGTCTTTTAATAAGCTCAGAATTTTATATATATATATATATATATATATATATAAAATGTCATATATAAAATGTCATATATAATGTCTGTAGCACTGTGTGACATGGTAAACTGTCAGGGAATTTTAAACTCTGATTCTTCCTTTTTCTCATGGAAATGTGACAAAATTTCAGTCCTTCGGAGGAAGAAAAGAACAGAAATATGCACAATTTTCAAATTTGGTGTCAAGGAAAATGCAGCAACTGTCACCAGTAGAAATACATCAAGCTTTTACACTTAATATTTTAGTTAACTGAATCAATTTCAAAATTAGTCTATCACAAACTCACCACATTTAGTCGACTGAAAGCAGACTAAAACTAAAATAATGTGGTAGGTGCTCTATGGGAGGCTTATGTACGATGCAACTTTAGTTCAATTCAGTGTTTCCACCGAGGCTAATGATGGAACCAGAGCTGTGAAGTAAATGAGAAATGAGCTCTAGCCAACAGGGTGGGGCAGAAAACGTATTAATGTGTCCTGACAAGAAACCGTGGTTCCTGAGAATCTGAAGATGGCGCATACAGTTGTCTTTTTATGTTGGCAGTCCTCACAGGACAGCCGGCATTCTACTTCTTTGAAGCTGTGTTTTGATGTTAAAAGAAAAAAAACACTATTTCTTTTGTTCAGATTCATTGTATAACAGTTATGGCCCTCAACATGAAATATAAATTGTGTGCGTTTGAAGTCTGAAGTACGATAATGAAAATTTGCTCAGCTTCAGACACACTTTTAACTGCCTGCTTGTGTCTGAGCATCTGAATTCGAGGATTTGCGCTTTAGGGATTACAAGTTTACCTTCTTTACAAATGACTATTATACAGAATGTACAAGCATTGTTTCTAACAGGTGGTTACGTATGCGTTTGTTTATCATCTGCAAGTTTAACTGTATGTGAGTCTTCCTGTGTATTCTGTTACCACTTATACATCATCCCCAGTCTGCCTGTGTGAATCAGCTGCTCCTGTGTGTGGTGCTGTAGAGAGCAGAGCAGAACCACTGGGCTGAAGCTGTATTGCTACAGTAGTAATGAGGTGCCTGGTGCCTCAGCATTTCTGATGAAGTCTTCCCTGTGATCACTTCTCTATCTAATCCCTGTTGGCTAGGGTCCTAGCAGCCTGCCTCCCATTAGTAGAACTGCTATCTAATGCATGCCTAGGAACTCTCACATTAACTCTCTCCTGACTGGATTAATGAAAGCTTGTGTCCCACAGTGGGGCTTTGCATGCATTTCCATGCTAACAAACCTTTTGTACAACATGATGCACTTTTCAAACTGCCTAATGAGACCTAGTTACAATACAGAATGCTAAAAAGACGTACAAGGTAGATGGTCTTTTCCAGCGACGCAGCAGCGTCTACCAGTCCTGATTTTATGGGTGTGTAAGGTCAGATCTTAAGGCGATGTGAATTACCTTGTGGTCTTTCCTGCTGCACTATGTCTCTAAGGTCCTTTGCAAGGACCCATCCATATGCCATATGCTGTATCTGTGGAAGAATATGTCCTTCTTGCCAGTTGAATTATTCATCTGTTGAAGCCAGTCCTCATATCTGTGGAGGCAGCAGCTTCCCTGCGTTATGAGGCTGCAGTAATGTGACTTTATAGGGACCAAAGCACCCTTTACCAACCAGGCAATCCCATTTTCTTTACTCTCCAACACAAGATCTCTACTGCTTCAACCCCCATCTATCTGCACCATTTTCAGTCATTTCCTCTGTCATTCTTGTTTTTTGTTGGGTTTTTCTTTTTTAGCCCTTTCCTACTCTCTGACATTTCTTAAAATGGGTGCTTTATACATTTAGCTTACAGGTGTACATGTTTTGTTTTTCCCCCATCCTATCATAGTTAAATAAGAACTCACTATCACATACCTCTGAAGCCTTCTTTAGTCCCAAACACTCCTTGTTGTTCCCCTGTCTCTGTGTCACTCTCCTGTCTTCCCTTGAATGCAAAACAGAGATAACAAAGAATAATAGATTGTCCCTCCTTTCTGTAGTTTGCTTTTTTTGGTAATGTCTTAATAACCACTGGTAGCATGAGAGGGTACCTGCAGACCAAGCTGCACTGGCAGTCCAGCTCCTCCAGGATGATGCACCTGTATGCGCCTTTAAAAGAGCATTTGTCTCCCAGCTAAGTCTCAAGAGTGTGGACAAGAACCCAGGAGATGGCCCACTACATAAGGAGAGTGAGACAGTGTTGTAGTAGGGCATCAGCCAAGCAGCAGGAATAGGTATCTGCTCCTTTGTGCATGGAGGAACAGGAGCATGACATCAATTTTGTTTCACAAGAAGAGATGAGGAAGGAGCTACAGAGGTCTGGTAAGCTCACATTGTAAGCTTTTTTTATTTCTTTTTTTTTCATTTTCTGATGAAAATGAAGAATGATCTATAGTCAGTGTGGTTTGACTGCATTACAAGACTGAAACGTTAATCCAGTTCCTAACTACAACTAACCAAGTAGAATAACAACACAGAATGAAATGAAATTGAAAACACCACGTCTCCCTTAATTCATCCCCTCAGCCATTGCAGTGAGTTAATGTTTTTAATTGCTAGGTTTTGTTTTATACTATGTGATGACAGAAAAAAGAAAAACAAAGAGAAAAATATGAATTTACTTGGCTGATATGGCTAACTCAACAATGAACTATTAGGTTCCATGTTGTGGAGGGCCTTACCAATAATTTGAAGTTAATTCTGGGTATAGTGAAAACACCCAAAATATTTTCACTGTTCAATCAACATTTTCAGCAACAACTGTGAAACAAAACATGCGTGTTTTTGAAACATTTTAAAGACTCATTTTCCCTGTCAGATTTGTTGTAACATCTGGCTGTTTGCCCCATTTCAGACCCAACCTATCTAAGCATGCAGCTGCATCTGTTATCTGCATCTGTAGTCTCTTTCATTCAGCGAATTGCTTTCAATTCCTCTGGAAATGCAAACTCTATCGTTATCTCATATACAAAGATGAGTAATTTGGTTGCACGGTGGACGGCTCATGTCCAGGGCCAAGGAGAAAAACCCAGATTTACCAATAGTAGTTACCTTCAAAATAAAAGCAGCAAAGCTGTATTGTAATTTTACTAAAAATCACAACAAATGATCAAACTAATAACCACAAAAAACAAACAAAACAATAAGGCATTTTCTGAGTGTATTCTTAATAATAACTATGTACTACTACTACTACTACTACTACTACCAGACCCATTTCCATTCATTGTCAGGGTTAGGGTCAGTTAAATCTTAACTATTTCATATTATATTTGAAAGGTGCACTTTACCTTTAAAATGCACATTATGTCAGATTTGCATAATTCTTAATTTGTCCTGTAAACATTTGTTTTTCTTCCTCCTATACGGAGCACAGGAATCATTAGTGCAATCCTTTTAGTAGGTGACTGTCTTATCCTTGCTGTCAGAACATCCTTAAAAACTGTCCTTGCAATTTCACAGCTGTATTACGACTTTGACAACAAAATTGAGTCAACAAATGTGTCACTGTGCTGAATTACCTGTCTCGAGGTCCCTCATAAAGTTGCAGTGTCCTGTTACTTGTGGCACAAAACTGCACAATTTTTATTAAATGGGCAAACCTATGTAAATGTAACACATTTGTTGCTGATTGGCCCAGACAGACTTGCTATTATTCTTAGGGAACAACATGTAACCGTTGTCATGGTGTCTTTCTGTCTCTCCCTCACTCTTTCTGTCTCTCTGCCCACCGCCCCACCCCCTTCTTTTCAATTTCACAGCTCCACACATTTGCTACTGATTCAGGCCATTACCTTACTCTAAATGGCATTTCAACAACTGTCATTTTCTATATTCAACTTTACATCAACATGGACACACACAAACGTGCTTCCAGTGACCTAAAAAGCAACTCAAACAGCCCTGGTCGGCGTAACTGCAAATTAAATATAGGACAGGATGGAAAATGCTCATTAAAGCATATTCAAAATATAATCTAAGTCTATGAATTGAATAGGTCAGTGTAATAATAACATAAAATGAACAAAAAGCACAAAATCTTCTTTTATGTCCCATTTTTTTTTTAAAGCGAATAAAACCACTCTAGGAACTAGACAGATTAAATCTTGGCTGATGTGTCCTAATGAAGATGTCTTTACATCAGCCTTGGCGCCACTGGCTTTTCTGGGCTTTATGTCTACTTGTAGCTTTTAATGTGACCGTGTCATTGCTTTTGTTTTTTGTGTATCAGCCCTGTGAGCATTTACAAGTTAGAAAAATGCCCCCAGTCTATTTCCCCAAATTGTCACACGTAGCAAAGAGTCCATCAGAAATAATTAGTTTGTTACGTGCTGTCAAAACGAGCAATGCAAATCAAGGTCCAGCATCTTGTTATGTGATAATTTATCGATCCAGTCAGAGAAGATAACATCTAATTTACTAATGAAGGGTTATTGAACAGTGCACCTCAAAGGAAAGCAAAGACAGAGAAGAGCTCTGCTCAGCCAGCTGGATGACTTTTTTTTTTTTTTTATGCCGTCGAAGCTGCTTGCTAATAGAAATTGTTTTTTTTCCCTCACATACCGGAATGATATTCATCACAGTGCTTTCAGTGAGATGACACAGTAATGCATTTTGGACAGGCCAATTTCCTTGGAAGCTTAGCAAGTATAAAATGTTCTTTTATTTTTTTTGTTTTCTTTTGTTTAAAATTTAATGTAAGGTGTTTTTACTGTCTCCACTGACTATTTTTTTTCCGAGGTCAAATTGTGATAAGAACATTAATGCTGTACATGTTAAGAAGACTAGTACTTTATTGCTAATTGTGCAAATAACAGTCCAGTGTTGAGAACTGAGCTTAAATCTTGTTCTCAGATGCAGTGTCACTTCAAGATGATGTGTCTTCCATAGTATCAGACATACTGGTAGACTGATTCAATTTTCTGGCCTTTTATTTGAAATTGTAAGTGTATACTTTCATAACGATAAATCTTAAGAAGGAATTTATTGCTTCTGAGATCAGTCAAGCAGTGTTTTGTACCTGTAATGTGTTTTGTTTTGTTTTTTATTTTATTTTGAGAGATTATGAGACATCTTCAATGACTACAGTGTTCTGTTTGTTGGTGCCAGCTTTACAATGTTATTCTGAAGGTCAAATCCAAGTGAAATCAGGACAGACTAGTGTATAAAGCACTGACTCATGGAACAGTCCGTCATTTTAAATCAACTTTTGTTTTATATGATGGGAATAAGGCCATGAGCCAGCACTCTGAGTAGAAGCAGTCTTAGTGTTGGTGTTAATAAGAAAGGCTGTTGACATCAGTAAGCTTAAGATGGAGTATACAACAGGTGGAGCTAACTGGGTTTATAAAGTCCAATTTTGCTGGTAATTGTTTCCAACGTGGGCAAGAGACAAAAGTAGTATTTTTAGTTACGTGATGTCTTACGTGAAGCTTTTGCTTTTGCCTAGTACAATGGGAAATCTCTGAAAAAGGTGGTCTTACAAAATATCTATTATGAATGGAAATGTTCTAAGGCCATTTACAATTTGAATTCTGTCATTCTGCAGTGAAAACCATTATTAATGATTGTAAAACATTCAAGACAGTACATTTAGAAAAAGACTGATTAAGCATCACTTGTTTGGAAAGATTGCCAGGAAAAACATCTCTAAAAGAATATTCAATTAATTTAATTTGATTCAGTTCAGTTCAGTGCCAAATCACAACAACAGTTGCCTCAAGGTGCTTTATAGTGCAAGGTAGGGACCTTTCAATAATAGAACTGTAGGGACAAAGCAGCACAGCTTATATTTGCATAGTTGAATCATGACACCAAAGTGGGACTATCTGTCCACATGCGCAGTGTCTCATTTGGTGAAAACCAATCACAGCACAAAAACATCATACCAACTGTCAAGCATGGTGGTGGAAGTGTGAGAACCTGGGCAAGCACAGGACTTGGGCACCTTGGAGTCACTGAACCAACCACATATTTCCCAGTATAGTGTAAAATATAGTATTCTAGAGTTGGATGTGAGGCCATCTGGCCGGCAGCATAAGCTTGGCTAGAACTGGGTCACGCAACATGACATTGATGCCAAACACAGCAGCATGCCTAATCAAATTCCAGACCTAAGATCCAGACTTTAATTTGACACACTGACAGTCACATTAACGGCTCCATTTTGACAGACATTTCAATACAGTATGAATGGCTCTGATAGAAAGCAATTTAAATTTAAAGAAACTACATCGACACTGCTTTGTGTGCACACTGCTGAGAAAAGACCAGCAAGTATTTTAATTATATACTGATCTCTGTGCATATGACTTAAGACCTTCAGGTTAATCAATTATGTCCAGTTTCAATAATTTGATAATAATAATAGGCAAGGCAAGTTTATTTATATAGCACAATTCAACAACAAGGTGATTCAAAGTGCTTTACAGAGACATTAAAAACAAAAACAAATAAAAAAACATGATTTAAAATAGATTAATCTAATTATTATTTCTTAAGAGCACAAAGAGACTCAGCTCTAAAGACTCAGTGTAAAGACTTAGTAAAGAGTTACATGACAGACACGTTTTAGCACAGAGCTTACTTCTTTGAGCCATCCTCTTTCACAATAATGCACTTTTCTGACGACACGGTAAAACTGATGCTGCACGTTGTCATTAGATCCAACAGTAACTTTTTAATGCCAAAAGAGGGTCTTGTTGTGATGAGGAGTGTTAGTAAATCTGGCCCGTGGACACAGTTATTTTTGCACTTGACCTCATTAAATATGTATTTGTAGGAGATTCCCTTTCAGAGCCTGCAGGGAAGCCACAGTACAACAGCCATACACGCAATCCAGATATTTTTTAAAGTGAGCTGATACACTACATTGTTAAAAGTATTTGCTTGTCTGCCTTCATATCCATATGAACTTCACTGACATCCCATTCTTAATCCACAGGGTTTAATATGAGGGGCAACCCCCAAACTGTTCCCACGAAGTTGGTAGCATGATGTACAAAATGTACAAAATGTCTTGGTATGATGAAACGTTAAGAGTTTCTTTCACTGGGACTAAAGCTTGAATTGGAATTCTGCAGGAAATCTATGTCCTAACTTGTGTAGTAACCACAAACTCATTTTATCCCTACACTGCAATGACATGATTCAAGTCACTGTGATTTGCACCCACCCAGCATGTAGTTACATTTGTGCATGCTCAGCTACATCGAAGGTACATAGGGTTAATGGGGTTCTGCTTATGGGGTAAAGTGCGACGTAGATCTGACGCAGAAGTATAATTCACATGTAAGAACAACAACCCCAGTCCAAGGTCCCTTCTCCACCAAACTTTATACTTGGGACAATTAAGTGAAACAAACACTGTTTTCCTCCAAACCCAGACTCATCCATCGGATTGCCAGACAGCGAAGAACACTTTGCTACTGGTTTAGAGTCAGTGGTGGGGTGCTTTACACCATTGCATACAATGCTTTTCATTGGACTTGGTGATATAAGGTTTAGATGGAGCTCGGCCATGAACTCGGCCATGAACACCCATTCCATGAAGCTTTCTACTCACTCTTCTTGAGCTAATCTGAAGACCGCATGAGGTTTGGAAGTCTTTAGCAATTGGCTCTGCAAGAAATTGGTGATCTCTGTGCACTGCCCCTCAGCATACACTGATCCCTCTCTGTGATTTATGTGGCCTACCACTCCGTGGCTGAATTGCTGTCGTTCCTCATCGCTTCCACTTTGTTATAAAACCACTAATAGTAGACTGTGGAATATTTTGTATTGCTGGACTTGTTTAACAGATGACATCCTATCACATAGGAATTCACTGAGCTCCTGAGAGCGACCCATTTTTTCACACAAGAATTTACTCCACGGTGAACACAGGTGCAGATATATAGCAACACCACAAATCCCTTTAACCTCCTAGGACCTGGCGTCCACATATGTGGACATCACATTTTGGAACGTCTAGACCAAAATACTTAATTTTTCCATTTTTGCCATTGTTCTATCAAAATTTGAAACAAATGTCCTCATATGTGGATCTCATTTTTCTCAAAAACAAAAATTAGGTAAAAAAAAAAAACAACATTCTGGTAATTTGTTTTTACATTCTTTAGGTCCCAATCATGTAGTTTGTCTTTCTTTCTTCTTTCAGATATCTACTATACAGCAGTGAAATGTAAAATTGGTACAATTAATAGGACTGAGAAAGGTGAGAAATGTCTGAATCTTACAGTATATAATACTGACTTTAAAAAAAGAGTTAGCATTACAGTTGCAACCCATGAGTGGGAAAAGGATCTAATGGTAAATAACTTTTTGTGTGCTTCTTCACACCAAACATGTCAGCTGAAACTCAGATTTCAGGTTCTTACAGTGGAGTAGTTTGTAAAAAGCAGGATTCCTCTGGATGAATGCTGCCTCCATCTAAGCTGTCAGGTATATCTATAACTCCAACGTTAACTCTGTGAAAAGCGGCTGAATTCAAAATTCGAGATGGCATCAAAGTTAGAGATAAAGCAGGCAACTATCCCACAGGAAAGAATGAAAAAGGGAGAGAAGACACATCCAGCGATGAGAATGCTGCAACCAAATGTGTAAACGATGCACTCCGCTACTTAAACAAATAGCACTACAACTCTGGTTTTTCAGGCACTGCGTCTGTATTTTGAATTAGGTTTTGTTACATAAATAATATCAACATGTAATATGCCATGTATTGTTATGAGGTTGTATTGCAATCATTTTGGAACATGGTAAGGGACCAGATTCTTTTTATTATACTGTGATACATCAAACCTTAAAACTGAAAGATAGTTACACCTAATCACAATTGACAATATCTTAAGTATCCAAAGCAAAATGTGGATAAATGCAAGAAAGGTTATTTTGGAAAATAAAGAATGTTGTGACAGTAAGTGGCACAGGAAACATTGGGCATAGTTAAAAACATGTCATGGATTCAATAAAAAAAACCCAAAAAACTATAAACTGAGACTGACAATGACCGGTCATGAAATACTTGAAGAATGCCCTAAAAGTCGTTCTGCATAGCAAAAGATGCTAATGGCAAACTGATAAAATCATTTAGAATTTTTTTTTTTTTAGAGCAGAAGACCAAACAAGCGCAGGACAAATCGCGAATATTCTTCATCAGTTGAAACAAACATAATTTAAAATTGATTCAGGAAGATGAAAAGAGGAAATAGTGTCTAACCGTCTATTAGTCTTGTGTTTACAACTTGTTGTGGTATAAAAGCATTATGCATCTTTGTTTTATATGAAGGTTTTTCAGAGAAGGTCCCTGAATGGCGCACATCTTTTGAAGCTTTCATGACAGCTTCATCTGCAGTGCCTCTTCAAATTATTCTTTCTCTCTGTTCCGCCTGGGATATTTTGGGAGGTTTGCAGTGGCATCGTCGCTCCGTCCTGACATCTTGACCCTCCTTTTGAACATTGTAGCAAAGGACTCCTTTTCGCCTTGTCTGCAAATGCCAGAGTCTTTTTGTACCTTTGGGAGCATGCGGAGATCAAATGGCCACAATTCAATGTTGTGAACCACACACGGGGGAACAAGTCACCAGAGGTCCACTGAGAGCACACCGTGTGCCAAGATGAAGAGGCTCAGTGATCGCTGTCTGATAGTAGTCTTGAAGATGCTTTTTTACCTTTAATATTACCCATCCCACAGACAGATAGGACAGACATGGGTGGAAACAAGCTGTTGTGATTTATTCTTTCTATTTAAGAGGTTTTTGAATATGAAATTGGTTTGGAATGCAAGGCCTTAAATTACCTCACTGGTACTCTTTGAAAACCTGACGGGCTACTTTGGGAATAAAAGTTAAAAGTGCATTAGTTTAGTGTTATTCTCTCAATTCTGTATACATTTGTAAACCGCTATCAGAGCTGCACAACACTATTAATTTAGAGAGAAGGATAATGCACAGTGAGTCATCTTTTAATGCCTAGTGTGCATGCATGGAGGACGTTACTAAAAGAAGTTATTTGCATTTCATTAGTCATGAATACACATGAGCCAAAGAAGAACAAAGACGAGCTACATGAATTTTTGAATCCAGCCCCTGATGGCGAGGTGCCTGTATGAAGCCGTGAAAATTTTATGCTTGCATAATAACACTTACAGCATCATGTTCACACAGAGATGAATATAACCTCTCACTTCGAAATTATTTGTGCATCCGTGGGAATTCAAACTTTCTCTACACTTGAGTAAGAATGATTGTACTAAATACTTACAGAAGATGCTATTGTTGTTATATAAGAAGCACCAACACTTTGCAAGGCTAGCCCATTTTAGGTGTTGATTTGCCATCGCCTCTGAATGCATCAGTATGTAGGCGGTGTGCAAACCAATCCTGTGCAGCACAAGCTGATCAAATCTGCACAGTCAGCACAGATGGGACTTCCTGGGCAGGTAGAGAAGCCTCCCCAATTGGCTGTCACTCACTGCCCGTCACTCCGAGGCCTGACTGTCAGTCATACAGAACACACATGCTCTGACGCAAAGGAATGAATTAAGTTTTGGAGTGGTGACTCTTTTTTTTGCCTTTTTCTTGCTAGTACATTACAGAACTTTCATTCCGATGAAATTGCCCTCGAGAATAGATTGTGAATGGATGCCTGAGCTCAAAACTGTTCTTTAGCAGCAGTTTACTTGTTGAAATGTGAGAGGCTCATTAGGCCTGGGCTTCCCTGATGAGACAGTTTAATTACATGCCACTGGGTCCAAGTGGTAGAGCTGCCATTACAACCTTTATTAGTGCTGTGAACCAGCAAAATGCAACATAAGTTCTTTATAATGTCATTGTTTCCATTTGCAATAGTGTGTGCAGAGGTGTTTGTACATGTGCACAATAGGCTTTTGTTTTTTAAAGGTAAAACTTTTTTAAAAGATGGTACCGGACTGAGATAAAGTGTTGGTTTGCTTGCATTTTGTGCACATACGTGGCCATCGAGTAGAGTCAATGGCAATCAAACAAACACCTGACAAGTGTTTGGAAGCTCATCTAGCCACAACAGCCACTCTGATAGGGACAAGCGACCACCCAGAGAGCTCTGTGCTCTTTTCATTCGAAACAGATCTACCTCTTACCTTGTCCTCTCACATCCTCCAGCACAACCTTTGTTTGAGTCTTATGTCTGAGGCAAGAACCCCACTGTTTCTCCCCACAGACCAGTTCCTGTGGGGAGAAACAGGAAATACTTTCCTTCCCCTTTTGTTTCTTCATTGCCTTATTAGTCTCTTTAGCATGTAGATGTGATTAGCTAATGCCACTGTGTAGCAGGACTGATTCAGACTGTTCCTCTCTGCTGGAGTCGCTTAGACATTGCAATCCCAGGAAAATCAAATTATAGAGCCATTAATTTGTCTAGGTAATCCAGCCTGTCAGCTGCTCTGGAGAAGTAATCTCCCAGGACTGCGTTCATCAAGTGTGTGATGCCAGCAGAAGTGAAGCATTATCTAATTAACAGGAGAGGACTAGGAGTGGCTAGGAATTACATCTGGCCTGAATCACCTGGCTTCGTGCTAAAACTGTGGTGACATCTTGACAGTGCTGGGTATATATGATTTTGAAGTGTAATCTACACTGATTACCTGTTAAAAGGAGTTCCTGATTCCCAGATTCTGAAATTTTGCCACTAATTAAAATTCTGCTCATTGTCACCTAGTTGATGCTGTACAAGATAAATGTTTCTACTGAAGTACTTTATGCTTCCAAACAGAGAAATATCTTCTTCAAACACAATTTGTCAACAGTGTAGTGCAAACGGTGCAAAAGAAAACGTTTTTGAGTGTGTCTGTGTCTGCAAGAACCCCGTGTATATTCAAGACTTGTACCTATTAAATAAGGTGCAAACTTTGTCGTCAGCAAACCCTCACAAGGTGACCACCATGTATTTGGCTATTTAGCTCACTTGTATCATTGAAAGGGCAGAGAGCACCATTAGATGCACTTTGTTGTTCTACTCATTAATAGAAGACGACCTTTTGAGCAGCTGAACAACAAAATTAGTTGGTCGTGAAGGTTGATGGACGTGAAATCAACTCTCTTGTACTGCTATTTAGAATAAGGTTAATTATACTTTTTTTTTAAACGGCAAATTAAAATCACTTCAAAGGTAGCAGTGCCAGTAATCAGGCCACAGACCTTTTGTAATTGGGGAAATTAAAGAAGCATAATACCAGTGATTATTGCACTGATACCAGATAGAATGCAGACGTCTGGTAAACATTTCTAAAAGTCTGACAGACTCCAGCTCAACTGCCTTGGACTCCATCTGGTGTTTCCTTACAGGCGGGTTATTCGGGTTGCTGTTGTGGTGGTTCTCAATGTTATTCAGCTTTCTCAAGTGTCTTGTCCCGGGACTGAATGGACTCCAACTCTGCTGTCTTGGACTGCATGACAGTAGTCCTTGTTTTGCACTGCAGCCTCTGGACACCAAAGGGCTTCTGGTTCAAGTGGCCCTTTAACCGATTCCCATTCTGATCCCCAGAGCTGAACGAGTTGTACATTTGCAGGTTACAGTCCAAAACAGTGGAGTTGGAGTCCACCTAGTCATGGTAGAAGACATTTGAGACGAGGACAACCACATAAGCAATCTGAGCAGCCTGCCTGTAGGGAAACACTATGAAGGACCAAATCCAGCTGGTAAGTAGTGACTACACCTTCAGAAGAGTGAGGGGATTTTCCAGTATTAAATCCACACCATTGTCATCTCAGACAGATGATAATATCAAAACTGCCAGATTTTCTTGGGTGGCCATCAATGTATCTCAGTAGTCCAGCCAAGTCACATCAGTATCTGGAAAACTGAAAGAAAAAGATCTCAGGTCACATTTCTGTGAGTGGCAAAGTCTTGAGCTGATCAGTTAATTTGACTTCATTTGTGTTTTCAGTTAATGGGTTTACAAGGTGTGGTTGGTCACCTTGGTTTTATTTTTAAAACAAAAAGTATACAAAACTATAATATATTTGTATGGATAAGCTAATGACAACAGCCTGAAATAGTTAAGTCCCCCTAAAACTCAGTGAATGCTTATTTTAAATACAGAGAACCATGAAACTCCTTTCCTCACAACATATGGTTCTGGAAATCAAGATATCAATACTGAATGTGGGTATCATTGCATATCCAGTGTGAGATTGGGCTATAAAAAGTTACTCCACAAACAGCCAGAGAAACTATCTACAAAGAGAGAAAGTGTAAGACCAGTATTTGTTTCTCCCAGAGTGGTCAACCAACAAAGACCAAAGTGCATGTTAGTCTAACTGGTTCTAAATCAGTCACCCTGACTCTTTCTCTGTGTTAGCTGTGTGATGGACTGGTGACCTGACCAGAGTGTCGACCACATCAGATGTAATAAGCTCCAGCCCACCCCCAACCCTAGTTAGACAAATGGTTAGTTAAATGGATGGATGGACACATAAATGGATGGACAGACCTTTCAATCGGGTAATGGTCCTAGTCAGAATCAGATTTGAGTTCCAAGACTGGTGGATAATTATTCAAAAAACTTTTAATGTGAAGCTTATTTACTTTTTAGAAACACACACAAAAATGCAGTTGTATTTGTTCTTATTTTTGTTGAAAAATAAATATACATACACTATATGGACAAAAGTATCGGGCCACCCCTCTGAAACTTTCATTTCAGCTGTTTTTAGTCACATTACCACACGTGTATAAAATCAGGCACCTAACCGTGCAATAAAGCTTTACAAACAATTGTGAAAGAAAGGGTTTTTCTAATGAATTTGAGTGCAGTAATGTAATAGAATTCCACAATTAACAATTCACTTCTTGAAATTTCTTCCCTCCACGATATTCTACTGAAGTGATATTACTGCAAAGTGAAAGGTTTAGAAACCACAGCCAGTCATCTACAAAACACGTGCAGTGGTGTAAAAAAGTATTTACTCCCTTCCTTGTTGATTAATTTTTGAGGCATATTTTTAACTACTACATCTGTCATATCATCAAAGAAATTCTAATATTAGTTACAAAGTGCAGTTTTTTAATTATTGTGTGTGCGTGTGCGTGTGTGTGTGTGTGTGTGTGTGTGTGTGTGTGTGTGAAGCAATATTAAATGTGTAATATAGCTACAAATGTCCTGAGCTCAGTGTTGTGGTCAAAAGGAACTGGCCAGTGAAGCTGTCCTTTGTAATGTGGAGAGAAGGCAAAAAGGGGATAATTAAAGAGTGCATCAGCCTGTCGAGTGTGTCTAAGCCTCTCTCATTAGCAGACATGAATAGAGTTGAATATTGCTCGGAAAATATGATTTTGAAATATTAATTTTCTACTTGATTAGATTTGAAATTGATGAGAAACTTAAAGCGTAATTAGGCATTGATAATGCCAGCCAAGATCACAGCGCAAAAGAGAATAGAGAGAGGTAAAGCAGCATGTCTTTCCTATGATCATTTTCAGTTTGCTGTAGTTTTAAAGCCAGCGATGATGTTAGAAAACCATTTTGTTTTAAAGGACATTTGTTTTCATCCTGCGTGTGTGTGTGTGTGTGTGTGTGTGTGTGTGTGTCAAAGCTTTTTGCCAAACATCATCCCAAAAACCTTCCTGTTCATTTCTTTGTTCAGCGCTGTGGGGTGTTACTCTCTAATCAGATCACTTGCGACAGCTCGTTCACAACATGCAGTGTGTTTAACTCCAAAAAGGTATTTTGTCTTTCAGCAATGTGCCAGGAGGAGACTCGAAGCAGTCATTTTGCCAAAATGAAGACTTGGAGGATACAAATAGACTACTCTTTAGTAATTGTGCATTTAGTCATTGGCAGTGTTTGTTTGCATGAAGACAAATATGTCTCACCATACAGGAGTGAATAAGTGATAGCAAGCCACCATTATAACCAATCTGCTTTCTTTTGTGTGAATCCAGGCCTCATTCCTGTGAGAGAGTACTTCCACCGTGTTTAATACACAAAGGGCTGCTGGTGTAGCCGGCTGTTGAACAAAAACAGATCCTTGCATACAGAGGATGTAACCCAAACCTTTGCAAATGTCATCTTCCCTGTGACTAAGTTTACTGCTGCTATTTGTGTCACAACAAACAACCCCCGGGTGTGTATGATTGACAAGTTGTGAGTGATAATTTGTCACATTCTGTCATTATTCCTTTATGCCAACTCACAGTTTATTCTGGAGCGCACAGTAACACTGTCAACTGGAACCGTAATGATACCTGACAGTGACACATGAGAGAAGACAGCAAGCGAAAGCCTTGAACTTTCAACTAAAGTATTGTGCACACATGAAAAAGAATAAACATTTTTTTTCTTCATCCCTTTGGGCTGACGTAGCTCGTTTGATTTTTTTTGATGGCTTCATTACCGGCAGCGACGGTATTAATTTGAAATCCCGCCGCCATGCACGCTTTCTACCTTACAGCACATTTCAGCTAACAAAGATGAGGGTCGTGTGACGCGTGCGCGAAAACTCCCTTGAAATTCAAAACGACAATGGGCCGCAAAACGCGCATCGACCACAGCCAACTTCGTGGCAGCCGGCCCTGCGCAGAGCTGTTTAGCAACTCGCGCCATTGATCTCTTAAGGTAAGCATCTGCCACAATCGGCATCCTATCACACAAGGGGTAAGCGGGGGAGTGCAAGAGGTGCAATTAGCTGCTCCCAGGAGCACAGAGGGAGTGACAGACAATCAACATGAAGAGAGAAGGAGAGAACGAAGAGAAGGGGAAGTGCGGAGATACAATAGAGTGAAGGAGTTGAAGGGCTTATAGGTGGAGAAAGGGGAGGGAGAGGGGAAAGATGGTCATTACCTAAATGGGTCGTTATGCCCCATCTATCCATCCCATGCTGCCATTCCCTCTCGCCCACACCACAGGAGTTTTAATTGGCCCAGTACACAGTGTTTGCTCGAGCACTCTGCAAGTTTGGAGAAGGGCTCTGTGGGGGAATGTGGTAAGCTCAGTCATGCTGGAAATGTATAAGATGGAAAGAGTGGGTAGAGAAGTGAGGTGTATTAGTGTGCACGCGCATGTATGTGTGTGCTCACTTATGCATGCATTTTAGTGTACATTCCAGCACACCTAAAACTCATATCAACACCGACAATTTTATATCCAGCCACGTGGATAATGAGCAGCTAGAGTTTTGGTGATTTCCTGTGAGGGGTGCATAAAGAAGAATCAGCAAACTTCAGGACTCATTATATTGCTGCTGTCACTGCATTAAAAGTACCGGTCACTAAACTTGAACTCCCTGCTAAGATGAAGCCTCACTTATTGTGGAGCTGGAATTTCTACAGGATTTCTCAGAGTTAATGTCACAAGAAATAGGTTTTCACCTGCCTGTAATGTCTCAGACTTGCAAAGTCTCCTGTAAAAAAGGCTTCTGTACTGATAACTTCACTGTTGCTGCGCTCATCATAAATCCCTGTTCAAGTCCACATGCCTTATGCCTCACAAAGCAATGTTAATTTAGATCCCTTTGCAAGAGCAAAGTTGACTTAAAAGTTGAAAAGACTTTTTTCGCCTCCAGCGGCAGGTACGTCAAACCGAAGCTCCTGGTTGGAGATAGCGTGATGGAAAGCAGAGTGAAGTCTTGTCTTTTTCAATCTGATGAATACCAATACCCTCCATGGGATTATCTCACCTGGCAAAGATGGAGTCTTTGCCTACAGGGCAAGTCTTTGCTTGTGGTGCGACACGATTATAGCTGTGTGTATTATACCAACTTCAATTGTCCTTACATTTTTTTTTTTTCTGCTGTTTCTCAGAGAACACTGTGACCTTGAAGTTGATAGAGTCTACACACTGCCGTCTCCTTAAACTGACCTGAACATATTGTACAGTTGGTCTGTGAAATAATCAGAATATTCAAGGTGGGAATGAAAAACAGTACAGTACAGTATGTACTTTACTTGTCCAGTGGTGGTGTCAAGATGTATAAATAAGCACATATGTATGAGCTGTTAAATTGTTACTTTTGAAAGGACATGTAATTTCTTTTGAATGGGTCTTGATACTTACATTTGTGACAGCTTAATATGTCGTTCTAGTCCAAGTGCAAGAACATTTCATGACGACGCTTGGTTGAATTTTGCAAAACCAATTATATCTTTTAAAACCCAGGGGTTGTTTTTGACAGATTTTTGTATATCGACTAACACTAATTCAATCACATTTTAGATTTATTAGTTGGCAGAATTTGAAAGTTAATTGAAAAAAGGTCATATTTGAAAACACTTGCATTATTAACGTTGAAATTTATTGTGCACATTGAAGTACAAGTCTGTAAGAACCTGATCAAACCTTTAGATTCAGCCTTTAAAGATAAAAGCGGCCATGGAGTCTGCTGGTAGATTAGTCTCAACATTTTTGATTTACTGGCAAATAAGCTTTTTTGATCAACTTTGAGCATACTTTAGCTCTTTGTGTTCAGTCTCTTCTGTGTTACAAAAAGTCTGAACCATTGCAAAGGGAACAGCACTGAAATACAGAAACACATCTTGATGTATAAGATGAATATTTGCAAAAGCATCTAAACTACCGCACTAACAAATGTTCCCTTTCGTAATAAATTACAGTCAGTTCCTTCTACTGAAGTATTGCTAGTCTGCTTGCTTATAGTTTCCTATTTCTATATATGTGTATGTTTGTTTTTTTTTTTCAAAGATAGATCTAATTTCCTGTGTTTGCCTGTCAATTCTTATTGTGTGATAGAGCTTTAAATATTACATAGTGCAAAGACGCAGCATTCGTCAACACAAAGACACAGTAAGTTATGTACACATGTGACTGTTATCCTTTTTAATCTTTGTTTGTGTGCATAAAATACATATAATATTTTTATTACTTCTAGAGAAAAACAAGCTATTGTGAAGAGAAGATAATTTAGGTACATTGGCAATTTTTAAACAAATATTCACACAGCTTTCTCTCTCACGCACAAACACATACATACGCACACACATTTGAAAATGATGCCTTTTTTTGATCTCGTTTAAAGAAAGGTATCACGAACAGAAATTTGAGGTACTTTCAACTGCTTTCCCAAGTGGTCACCACAGCTTTCATGCCCTCTTTGACACAAGACTATCCATTTATACAGACTTGTGACCTGGATAAACGATGGGTTTGTATCTATTCCCAGTCTTGAACTGGGGATTTTGTATGTCAGGCACTGTGGTGCCACTGTCATCAAGTGAATTTATAATAAACAATACAATAAGAAAAGCATAATAGCTATTTTAGTCATGTTTTTTTAATCATTTAATCATATTCTTGTTTTTCCACTCACTCCCCAAGGTACTTGGCCATGGATGAAATTATGAGTGTATACTGACTAAATCAACGGCTCTGCCTTCATGCTCAGCTCGCTCTTCACTCAGTAGACCAGATGCATCTGCATCACTGCGCTAATTTGTACCTGTGCTAATTTCCCTCTTCACTCTTCCCCCACTTGACTAAGACTTAGAGATACTTAAACACCAATAAATGTGCCCCCGAGCTTGAAGGTAGTAATTCCCCATCCCTGCCACGTTACACCTGACTGTAAACAATCCAAGTGCATGCTGGAGGTCATTGCTTTATGAAGCCAACAGGACCCCATCATCTGCAAATACCAGAGACAAGATCTAGAGGCCACCAAACCGGAAATTGTTCTGCGAGATACTGCGCCCATAAAAGTTATGAACAAGATCAGTCTGTATTAATGAAAAAGAAATATGAACACAATTGGTGGCAAAGGGCAGCCCTGGTGAAATCCAATGTCCAGTGAGAATGAGTCTAATGTAATGCAAGCTCACGTTCAAGCTCAAGTTCTCACTACAGCAGCGCAGTCTGATACCCCATATTCAAAAAAAGAGTGTCTGGGTCACTATTAATGAGTGGGCTGGTGGCATAGTCATTTAGAAGGGGTTCAGAGTAAAGCTGCTGCTCTTCCACTTTGAAAACAGCCAGCTAAGGTAGCTGACTATATGAGTCCTCCTATATAATACTATATACTATATAACACCTCCTTCAAGTCTATCAAGCATGTCAGTTAACAGGGTGAGCAATTAATTTTTCCCCACAGGCAACATGAGAATTTGGGCTGTTGTGCAAGACCACACAAATACATTTATGAAGAGCTAAAATGAAATGCAAAGCTTATTGGTGCAGGGCTGCACAACAGTCCCAGTTTCTCATAAGGACCCTTGGGGAAATTAATTGCCCATCCCTGCTGTAAACTGTCCTAACTAACAAATTCCAGGTTCAGTATGTGTATGTGTTTGTATGTAAAACTTATGTTTCCCAAACATAAAGGTCAGAGCCAAGAAGATAGCGGTGAAGTGATGTTAGTAGAACTGAAGACAATCGTCTAAAAAAACA
Organism: Neolamprologus brichardi; assembly: GCF_056152115.1. Classification (NCBI taxonomy): domain Eukaryota; kingdom Metazoa; phylum Chordata; class Actinopteri; order Cichliformes; family Cichlidae; genus Neolamprologus; species Neolamprologus brichardi. The sequence goes on along the minus strand of NC_142118.1, from coordinate 5,377,222 downwards.
GGACAATAACTGTCTTACGCATCAGTTGTTGAATAAAGAAGTGGGAGTTGACAGGAAATGTGCTATTGTGATGTTACCACCCACCCCTCTAAAAAAAAAAAAAGACAAATAATTGGATGGTGAATTTGTCTAGCAGTAATGTCTTCCTGTATGTGTATGTGTGTACAAGAGGAAGCGTGAGAGAGCGATCACATTGGGTTAGGCATGGCTAGAGACATGAAGCAGCAGCAGAGAGCAAGCTGAGCACATCATCAGCTACATGATGCACTTCAGTCCATGTGCTGTAACCTGACCTCATAAAAAAAAAGAAAAAGCAATGAATCACCACTGGAAAAGTACTAGACATCAATTTATTATCAAGAATATTAACATTCATCACTCAAACAAGTGTGTTCCATTCAGTCCCTGCAGCATTATGGTCTGTTGTCCATTTGATCAGCGCACACACAAAAAGCAAACACGGCGATGCTCTTTCCATTGTATAGGAATACTGAGAGAAGTGTTTTGAACTAAGCTTGTATTTTTAGCGTAGTAAACTCTGGGTCACTTCAAAATTGGACCATTTGTACACATGTCATATTGGCTCCATGTGAAAGGAGTCAAAGTATTGTGCTGAACTCCCCACCTGCCTTTCAGCTTTAGCTGTTTGTTCTGAATGTTTACACCGAACTCAAAAAAGGCAGTCTTTGTTAATGCTGCTGCAGCAGAAATCCTTCACAGTGGTACATCTACACATGCCCTTTACATTAATGGTTCTTCTTCTTCTTCTTCTTCTTTAAAAGAGATTTCTATCTTTTAAAAAAAAAAGCCCTTTCTGAAAAAATGCAGGTGGGCGTGCAGTTAATTGAACTTTTATTCACTTAAAGTCTTTCAGTGACATGACATTCTTAGAGTTTGTGTCTTCTCTTATCTTTCTTTTCATATATATATTATTTACAGAGAATATTTCTCAGTTTGCTTATTAAGTGATGACATGTTAGCGCTTTGTTTGCAGGTTGATTGAGGGTGTCATTGAAATGCTTTGTGTTTTCATTTAGTTTACTTTATCCGGTTTTATTCACATATTCCACATCTTTAAGCTCGCTTTTAAACCTTACAGTATAATTACAGCCTGTGGGCTTCAGAAAACACTCACTCTTGGGCTAACTAAGATTTCTGTTTTGATATTCAGCTTAGGACTTGACTTTCTCTTAGCCTATAATTTAAAGCACAGAGTAACATATTAATGACTGACCTCATTTTGTGATGTTCGGCCTTTTTTTGACATCTTCTTCCAGCCATATGATGGTGTTTATCTTCTACCTTCACTAAGGAAAAATGTATGCTTCAACCTAGGGCTACTCGATTGTGGCAAAAATGATAATCACGATTATTTTCACTGAAATTGAGATCTCGATTATTTGACGATATTTATTTAACAATAACAATGTATTGAATAATGACTTTAAAGATTGTCAAAAATTAATATAAAATAGTGTGCAAATGCTGATAACAGTGCAAATGTTTGCAATATCAAAAATAAATGAAAAATGTAAACATCTATGTTTAGTGAACTTTGCAGTGTTGCTCTGTGGTGCAGCTACGACACTGTAGCAAAGTTTACACACTGTGTCTACTTGATCCACGTCTGACTCCACGAACCCATAATGTTTCCACACCATTGAAGTTTTTTTTACCTCTCTTTTCAACCAACAGCAGTCACTCTCCTCTCCAAATAAAATCTGCTTAGCTTTCCGAGCTTCCCTCGGGTCCTCTTAATTGTTGTGACGCGTGTTCGAAATGCAGAGAGGTGCGCTCGATTTGCCACACGGAGCAGTGCGAGAGTAAAGCACGAGGGAGGTGCTAATAATCGGCTCAGTCATTTTTAATGATCGTTGAAAGCCCAGATCGTAATCGTGATTAAAATTCGATTAATTGAGCAGCCTTACTTCAACCTACAGTTTTCATTTGCTAAGTGTTACCATTAGCCACAGTGTTGCCAACTCCTTAGTAAGGAAAATCGCCATTGGCTGTCCTAAAAGTCGCTAGAAGTCGCCAAATGACGTCATCACCTAATTTGCATAATTTGTCATGCTAATGTAATTGTAACCTACGTTGTTGGAGAGAGAAATAACATCGTGGAAGAGACATAAAGTGAGTAAAAAAACGTCCTAAATGCAGTTAGAATTTATTTAGAACTACAAATTTAATTTCTTTTAGCAATTATTTCTGTGAAGGTTCTCAGTCATCCAGGTCATCGTAGTCAAAGGAGCTTGCAAAGAAAAGCGTCTGGACTTCTTTAAGTTACTTGAAGACGTTTCACCTCTCATCCGAGAGGCTTCTTCAGTTCTAAGGTCAAATGGTGGAGAGTCCCAGATATAACCCTAGTGGGAGTCCCACTAGGGTTATATCTGGGATATAACCCTCGCTAAACTCGCTAAATATAGCGACTTTGTCGCTAAATATAGCGACAAAGTCGCTAAGTTGGCAACACTGATTAGCCAAGCCATTGCTCTGTAGCTAGCCGTTGGGTGATATGTCATTGCATTTCAAACCCTCCAAATGTTGCTGCTCTTTGTTTTTTCTGCCTTTTTTTACATCCAGAGTCATACCAGTCTGTACAATTTAAGTTATTTAGAAATAATTAAAAAATATGGCATATCACATTTAAAACTAGCTTGCTAGCTTTCTGTTAACTTCTTCTTTTATGGATGTCTGAATATTAAACTGAAGAATGACCACAATTATTATTTTATTTTAGCTCTACGAATTTGGACCATTTCTAACTCTTAGTGGAGCCTCTGTGTTTTTTTTTAAATGGAAGGAAGTGTTTGGAGCCAGAGATGACCAATGATGTCAGGTTTAATATGTGGATATCAACTCTCCGCCATCAACCACAGAGACATACATGCAAACACCCCTCCTCTGCACCCTCCATTCTTTCATGTGCATGTTAATATAATAATACCCAAAATGAGAACAATCACTTTAACGCTTTTATAAGAACTTCTATAACTTCTACCAGTGGGCTCCTCTTCACTTGCAGATTGTGTGTGCATGTCGGACTCAGACCAGGAGCTGACTACAAAATGGTGTGGTGTCCTTGCATACACTTAATACAATCGGATTGAAACACAAATTCATTGAGAAGCATTGCACACAAATCTTCACCTGAATGAGCACAGCATCGACTCGGTAGGTGTCAGTGTGTCATCCTTTAACAGAAACAGGGGTCATCACCCCTCCATACGACTCAATACACAAACCATGTGATAGAAGCTGGATTTCTTACCATTAAGTGAACAACTACTGTACATCTGTTCATGAAAGCCGACAAGATGTATTTAAAAGCTAAAATTTTCAGAAGAAACTCATGCTGATTTAGATATTGTCATTTGTTAAGCTTTTCTCCAGATTAATGAAAATTAAATGCTTCCTAATTTAGGATGGGAGAAGGAAGGAGCGTAGTTGTTGTTCTTGTTTTAACCAGCCTTATCATTGTTAGTATTTTTGTCACCACTCCCTTATTCACAACAGGTCACCACAATGCATGGATTTTGTGTTTAATTGGGCTTATTTTTACACTGGATGTCCTTCCTTGAGGCAGCCCTCACAGGGATTTCTGTCTCCTGCTGGTCTCCAACCATGAGTCTTTTGCATGTTAATTAAATATACTATGATATACTCTGATATATATATCATGATGCAATTGCTAAAATATGTTTACATGCTGCTTTTGTTTGGTCGACAGACCTGAATTTTTGTTACGAGTGCTCACACATTTGCCGATTTATAGAAAGTTTTATTCTCAAATTCATAAATGTAAATTTGTGACACAACATTCAAACTGAATTAGCAGGAAAACAAGACTACTAAAAAAAAAGAAAAAACAAACTAAATTATCTGTTAGATTGGGAGCTATTCATCTCAAAGGCCCCGTTTCAGGCCTGTATGATTGCAAGTGTCTGAGTCAGTCAACCTGAGTGTGAAAACTCATCTGTCTGCCCCTGTACAGTACATTGACTTTGAACGCTATAAAATATCTGTCTGACAATACATTTTCATTGTATGACTGCAACCTAAATGGCCTATCCATTTTTTTTTTCAGTTGCAGGAGAAATACCATCAATTTTGCTGATGTACCTTGCAAGGGCAAAATGACATTGTACTAAGCACAACTATGTTAAATTACGTGAGTAGAATAACCCTCCTGGACACTTTGAGTTTCCAGAGCTTACGTGAACCAACATGGTGATCATGAAGTACTGATGTTAGCAATAAAGAAAAATCCAAACGTAAAAGACGTGACTCAAATGCCACCTAATAATTGGTTCGGACGTACTGCAGAGAAACTATGCGTTATGTGGAAGACTCGTGTTTCATGTTGGACAAACTACTTTTTATACACCTCTTCTTCTGGTCCTCTCTGCTCGTTGCTATCGCTCCCTGTCTCTCCCTAAATCTGTTCTGCTCCAGCGGACTCTCGTCTTTAATCCTATCTGATTAGGACCCCAGTTGTCCCCCTCCACCCACTCACCCAATACTGCGTGGAGGACTCTATGCTAATGTGGAACGACTGCAAAAATGGAAATTAGACTGCTTGCACTCACAGCGCAGCCAAAGACGATGCAGCCTTGAAAGACGCCGCATTGTTCCACAGCAAATCCCAAACAGGAAGATAAGAACCTGTCAAATTTGATTAGCAATGAATTATGCATCACTGGACACCGAGTTTAAGAGTTGTGCCTTTGGACGAATTCCGTTTATCTCTTCATCTGTTACAGAAATCGCACGCTATAGTCGGGAACAGTTGAGTATGTGCGTGTGTAATAACTTTGGTGTGTATACTTTTGTGTGAGTATGTGTGCGTATAGATAAGATATAGCCTTCCAAAGTGAAAAAGACACAGAGACAACAGCTTATTTTTTGCATTTCTGAGCTTCACACGAAGGGAGCAGTAGATTGTCAATTGAACTTGTAAGCACCTCTTCCGGCAACACCTCAGATGTAAACAGATACAAAAACTTATCATAGATACCCTTCCATCTGGGGGAGTATTCTGGAATTGAGCTGCTAACAGGATTATGTCTTGTGTGTTCACCTTTACTCAGGGGATAGAGGGGCAAAATCGATGTGTGACTAATGTGATCAGGGAAGGCTATCACCCCTCATCTTCTGCTTTCAATGAAGCCCCATTAACCATGCAACTGTGCAGCTTCAGCACAACCCAGCATATTTTTGCTCCTCTGCAAGCCCTACAGCGAGCTTACGCTCAGAGCACAATATGTTCCTGAAATGGGATATGTCTGATATCGTTCCATGTCTCTCAATTTGAAAATTTAAATTCATACCGGCGAAGATGGGAGAATCAGCCACATCGCTAACCGATCAAGGCTCTTGTCAGTAACAATTCAGCATGCCACACCGGAGCGTTTTCATTTACCTACAGCCCAGGTGAGCAGGTACCATGAGCTGAGCATATCTCATTAAAACTGAGGAGAATGGTTCTGCCGTGTCTATTGTGCTCGGTAATTCCTTGGTGATGTATTTCTCCTCCATCTTGCTAATCCAGCAGCGTTTCAGATCCCGAACCCCCTTCGCCTCTGCATTTTCCCCATCTCTGAGAAAGAGAGTCTGATTTTCCCCAAGTTAATGAAATTGTCACAGCACCTTATGAAATTGCCACCGTGTAAGCAATAACATCTGGCAAATAGATGGCGCATGTAATGTCCGCTGAGCCTCACTACACAGAACTCTGTTAATGGATGCAGAGAAAGACTGAGAGACGGGTGTAGACAGACAGGAACAGTCTGACAAGCGTACAGACAGACAGATTGGCGAGACAGGAGGAGAGCATCTGTGCGAGCAAAGGGATGGAAAACAAAAACAGAAAGTGAGAGTTGAAAAGCCCTCCTGGATTGTGGCCTAATTAGTTGAAACTGACGAATGACAACCTTTAATCAGACACAAGTTTAATCAAATGGGAAAATTAGTGCGCTTGTGTGGCCTCCGCACTAACTAAGTTTAACTTAAATTCAAACATGAAGTCCTGTCTTTTCTCACAAGTTTCTCACAAGGCCTTGAAAGTAATATATTTCTAAATATGAAATAAAAGCCCAGGCTTACATTACCTGATATCAGGCAGGACTGTCAGCTTGTTTCAGTCACTTTCCGGCTTCTGACATTTTCTCCATGATAGCAAATTTCCATGGAGGAAACTGTTTGATATCACCTAACCAGCCCTTAAAGACCAGTATACGTCTATCACTAACTTAATGTGTCCTTGCCAACATATTGGTTTTATGAAGATGTTTTTGGGCAGAATGTAGCAAAGTGAAAACAGTTCAGCAACTTTCACCATTTGTCAATTAATATCCACACGTTTTCGCTGCACAGCATGTGATGTTGACTGGATAATCCTTCATCTAGGTTCATTAGAGAGTTTTTTTTGTTTTGTTCTTTTCAAACAAAAAAACATAATTTAATGTCACACTGTAAGGCAAATCAGTCAACACAATGATACAGATACAATCTGTCATGAGTTAAATGTGCCATCAACTTCTAAAAGAATTAGGTTATCCAATTCAAGATTGTGGGGGTGGAGACTGGAGCCTATCCCAGCTGTCATAGGGTGAGAGTTAGGGTACGCCCTGGGCTGGTCACCAACCTGTTGTAGGGCCAACATATACAGACAGACGACCATTCACACACCCAATTTGAATTGAACAATTAGCTTAAACCCATTCTTGTTTTTAGACTGGGGGGGGGGAGAGAGAGAAAGAGACTGTGGGAGGAAGCTGGAGTAGCCAAAGAGAACCCATGCACACTCAAAAAAATAACTCTTTGAATGAACATAAAAAAAATCATGGAAAGAATTTCCACGTAATTAAATTGCTTTATTTTTAGCATTATGCAATTCTGTTATTCCAACTTAATGCACTTGAGTTGGACTAACTTGATTAATTAATGATGAATTCAACTGTTTTACTAGATTTGAGTCCAACTTAATTTAATTGATTTAATCCAACCCATGCAAATTACGTTAGTGCAACAAAACATGCTTATTCGTAATAGAAATCCATTTATTAATCCATTAATTTTAAGTTAATTTAAAGAGTTATTTTTTTGGAGTGTTCAACAAAGTCTAGAGTCTGGTTAACATAAAATGTTAATGGATTTATACTAACTTGCACTCCATCCATCCTCTTATCTTTACCAGGGTTGCAGTGAGGCTGGGACAGGGTGGGGTGTGATAGGGTGGGAGTCAGAATACTGGACAGGTCACCAGTCTATCACAGTGAGACAGACAACCATTTGCCCTCATGTTCACAGATATTTTAGAAACACCTGTGGCAGGAAACCAGAGTACCCAGAGAGAACCCACTGCAAACTTGGCCAGATTGCAGATTTGAACCCAAGACCTTCTTGCAGCGAGGCAACAGTGCTAACCACTGTGCCACCGAGCTGTCAATCTAGACTTCAAAAAAATAGGGAAACTATGATTACAAGGCTTTATATAGAATTTTAAAAACCACAACAACATGCAAACACTAGGTAAAAAGGCCCCAGTTCCCTAAAGTCAAGTTTAGAGGTGTGAAAATCACTGAGAAGAAAATTAAATTTGCATACAGAAGTATAACTACTGATCAGAGAAATGCTACTGAAACAAACAGATTTCTCTACTGTCCCCATTACATGGATGCTTCTAGGCTTGAGAATCCTCATATAATATGCTTAAACAAAAGATTACAGAATAAGAAATGGAGTTTAATCTATAAAAATTCTCAAAAATGTTACATTCTGACATTTTTTTCTGTGGGTATCCATGTGTGTTCCCTGTTGCAGCATCTTGCTGAGAAGAAGGAAAAGCACCCGGCTCCTTGGCATCCCTGGCAGGTCTCTGACAATTCGTGCTGGCTACCCTCCCAACCTGCCTTTCCAACGGGATGCCAGCTGGCCTGCTGCTGCCACCTCCGCTCAACCACAGCTACCATCATCACCAGGGAGGCTAGATGAGTGAATACAGGACGTAAAAGCGGAGCGAGAGAAGATGGGAGCTGCCAGCTCGCAGCATCCTCACCAGCTCACTGAGATGTTAAATCTGTTGTCGGCCTCATCGTCGCCCTGCCCGATTTGTATGCAGACAGTGAGGGTAACTCATTGCAGACTGTTTCCTTTACCCATTCTCTCATCTGGGGTCGCTCTAACATGCCAGAGCACTTCCAACAAGACACCGTTTTGAGAACTACTTCCGATAACGACGAAACAATCCGAATTCTTGTACAAGTAAAACACATTGAGGTGTCAAGGCAGTCTTCCAGCAGCGAGAACAAAGCTGCTTCTACTCATTAATGAAGACCTGCCTCAGTAGGCTTTAATCAGACAGAGAAGATGAGGAGTGAATTGATGTAATTATCTATTTATTAACCAGCCCTCCCTGACTTTCCTCATGTTCTTTCACACCTGCTTGTCCCATTAGAAGTGATCGGTCAGCAGCGCTGAGAAAAGCACATTGAACCCGTATCACGCAATAATTAGGCCCCCCTACACATATCACAGTTCTGCTTGGCTCTGCTCTCAGGAGACATACCCATCATGTCGGTGCACATACCCCAGACACCAAGCCTCCCGACCTCTCTGACATTGACGAACTAGAGAAAACTACACTCCTAAGCAAGCGTCTGCACAAGCATCTGCACACGCAGTACAATGTACAGTATTTACATGGGGGGGATGCATTGTAAGGCCATCATGTGCCGCTATTCATTTATTTTCATGACTTGTGCTCAGCTATTCCCATACTGATTAAAGTGGAGTGAAGGCACACATTCCCCTGTTTGCAATTCCTGCTTTAAAAGAAATCAAAGCTATTACTATTTGAAGTTACTCATGATTATAGTGCAGGCTGTCAAACCGCCAAATCTAACACTGCAAAAAACTTTTGCATTTATATCCCCTTTTCACAGCCCCTGGAGCCTGCTCTCATTTTACCTCTATTAGCAATGTGTGAGTCGACAGTGTTGGATGCCTGCCACGCAATTAAATGACAGCCGGAAAATGTGATAAAGGATGATATGAAGTAAGTACATGCTCACGGAGGAAAGACAGAGATGACTGAAATCTTCTACCTTCCCACCTACAATTTTAGTTAATGTAGCCTACTTAAGACATCCATGTTGTGCAGTACATTTGCATAAATCCAGACTAATTCAAGCAAAGCAATGTGAAGAGCAACACAAGCTTGATCTTAAATGCAATTTGCATTAGCACCTCAGAGAGATTCAATCTAATTTCATCACGGCTTTCCTGTGATGATTCAATGTATGTGGACCCACAACATCTACTGGCAAATAAAAATTCAGCTCCAGCAATGCATGACTCTAAATAGTGCTTCGGGAGGAAAACAAGTAGAATGGACAGAGCTTGACATTTAATTAAATATTACTTCCTTTCATCATCAGCTACTAATATCCACTTTGCTCCAAGGATCCCAAGGATGGTTTAGCTGAAGATTTAAATTTCCAGATGAGGTCTAACAGATGATCCTCTGTTATGAGGTTTTTAACTACCTTGGAAAGCCAGTAGTGTGTTACTGAGGAGTTTACAACAGCATATCACATTATGAATATTTGAAATGTTGGTAGAGCACATCAAAGTCAGCTCATATCAGTTCCCCAAAAGCACATTTAGCTGAAGGTTGGGTTGAATAGTTCTGGAAAGACAAAAAAAAAATAGCGTATTTAAAAAGTAGCATGAAAGTAACATTATTCTCACGCCTGTGTTATTTTTTTATTAAAACATGGATTCGTAGTTATAATTAGCATTCAGAAATTATTATTACCAATGTGTTGCAACTTTCTCTGATTGAAATTCATGCACCAAGGATTTGGCTAAGAGCATCAGTGAACTGCGTGAGCGTTGCAGTATTCATGACGACAGTGTGTGCAAAGAACAAAGGTATTGTTGAAGCACTGACGCTGCAGTTCAGTGGTTAAAACTGCAACGCGTGTAACAAAAGAACCGAGCCAAATGCATATCCTTTCACCCATCGTAAAAAAGTGCTATCACACTGCTAACATTTCATGACACGTAGCAAGTCCAATCATTCCCCCCAGGTTATGTGTTCCTGGATGAATTTTGGCTGCTACTGTTACACCTTTTCTCTAGAAATGTTTGACTGTGAAGACAGGCTTAGTATGTTAGCGTCTAGCACGTCCCGCTGATCCCAGAACAAGTTGTGAATGAGAAAAAGAACGAGAAGGGTGGAAGAAAGGAAGCTTTTATATTCATTCACTGTCTTACTAATTTTTGCAAGAGAAAGGAGCTCTCATTAATTGTATGTTAGCAGTGAAGGAAGTCTCAGGTAAAAGTTTAAGAATAGAGAGTGTAGCCCATTAGACTTACATTTCACACAAGACCAGCTTCAAATGAAATATAATTTTGAAAGCACACTGTTCTGAAGATGCATATATCACTGACAGTTTTTTTGCTTTGTTCAACAGTCCGACAGTTTTGGCTTTCAATTTCAGGCACTGATCCCACATGGCTGGGAAAATCGATCAATGTATGCTTGCGAAGTGTTCAGAAAGAATGCAGGGCTAATTTTAAGGTGCAACATACAATTTTTATGTGTATTTTTCTGTTGAATCAAAGTCGACAGAAAAACACAAGTGGGCATGATTAGATGCAGACACTCCAAGTCGGTGCATACTGAGGTGAAGATGCCTCTGTGCACCTTGAAAAATATTTCTACTTGAGCAAAGATGTGTTCATCCTGGGGCTTTTTCCCCCCTTTTTTTCTTTCAATGAATCTTCTTTATAAACATGAGAGTCGAGATGACTCTTGGGTGGGTGCTTCTTTTTCTAGCTAGCTTGCGGCTAACATATTTACACACTGGCTGTTTGGGGTGAACAGAAACAGTTAAGGAGTCACATTTACACAAACAATGCAAGCCAAAGATCCTATTTTCACTTGAGTAACTATCTGATTTCAAAAAGATAAATGCAAATGTATCCAAGAAGCTTATTCTTCAGATTCTGATCTATTTGTCCAGTACTGGAAGTGGCTGATGAGTCATAGTTGGATGCTGAAAAGCTTGCTCTTTACTGCAATTGTGCAATTATGGAAGTAAGAAGTGGAAATATTCACTCTCTGTCTTATTTTCTGAACACATCAGTGGTCTGTGCCCTCTGTTCTAAAAATGAACATTTATGGTTGCACAATTACGCTGAAATCAATGGCTGCTCTCAATCTATTTTACCACAAACAAAAAGAAAAGAAATGCCTCTGGCTATACACATAATGCAAGCGGGTGCATGGCTGGGGGACCAATGTGAATTGTATTACTTGTTGTACATGAATTCATGTTATGTCATTCTTTTGACACTGATTATTATAAACAATCTAAGGACTATCTCCACCCTCTGAACAGAAGAAAGGCTGACCTTGATTCACATGGAGCAGAAACAAAGTAAGACTGAATATTAGCAGAGCTGTATTCTGGCTAAAGTGATATACCCAGCACTGTGCTATAGTCTTAAGTCTTTGTATTTTGTAATTTCTTAAAGAGGTTTTTCTTTGGCAATTGGCTGCTTTTTCATTCATTTTTTGGTCCAGTCTTTGTAAATGACCATTTTCAGAGGAATGTGCGTGCGTGTGTGCGTGCGTGCGTGTGTGTGTGTGTGTGTGTGTGTGTGTGTGTGTGCGTGCATGCGTGTGTGTGTGTGTGTGTGTGTCTTTTAAGCCACTTTGCACTGACTTATGAATCAATCAAGCATAAAAAGGCAAACAACTTTCCAAAGAACTCCTTTTAAATTGAAACTTCAGGCACTTTGTTGCTAGCAGACTGCCGTGAAAATATAATGTTGTTTTTCATTTCTTTTGTCTCTGTTAAATCTAAGAAAATATCCTAAAATAGTATTTTTGCACCAACAATGTGATTCCTTAAGCGAGCTATTGGCCCAAAACGTTTCATATCATTATAATGCATATCAATGCATTGTGTCTTTACAGATGTGAGAAGACTGGATAAGTGGATGACAAAAGAAGAGGTGGGTGGCCTAAAAATTGATCTGGATCTGGAGCAGATGAACAGTACCTGAAACTCATTTCTTTAACAAGCAGTAAAGAAAAATCCAGCAAAACCTGACACAAGAGAAATCCATCTCACCCTTCCGTCTACTGTTTGCTGAAGCCTCATCAGAAATGGTCTCAGTGGAAGGGTGGCTGTCAAGAAGCCATTCTTAATGAAGATAAACAGGAAGAAAGGTATGCCTAATTAGACAAGAACTACAAATCAGTGGCAATTGTTTTATGGAGTGATGAGACATTTTTGTACAGAGGAGATCAGGACTGAGGTACAACACTGAGTGTCTGCAGACATCTCTTAAGTATTGTGGGAGCTCTCTCATGGTTTGGTGCTGCATTTCAGTCAGTGGGGTTCTTGTAAAATTGATGGAATTATGAACACAAAAGAGTACCATCAACCCCATCAACATAGTTGAAGTAGTGAAGGATCAGAACAGAATAAATGGCAGCCAACATCCAGAGAAGAGCTTTGAATGTCCTTCAAGAAGCCTGGAGAATTATTCCTGAAGACTAATTAAAGAAATAACTAAAACTCTTCTTAAAGAATAAAGGTGATCATACCAAATATTGACTTTCAAGCTTGTTAGAATAGTTAAAAACTTTTGTCATGGATCGCTGTGTCCAGGCGGGAGAAGAGGACCCAAACGCAGGACTCGGAGGCAAAACGTGAACTCAAATCCACTGCTTTATTGCAGGCAAACAGGTGATACAAACTAAACTGGGAAATGCTAACTGTACTCTCACGGGGAAACACACAGGATGGGGACAAACCGACGTTAACGACGCGACAACAAGTACGAACTGACAGGGACTAAAATACACTGACAGGAACATGAGGAACAGGTGGACACACAGCTGGAACCTATTAGGCAAGACAAGACAAGGAAGTAAACAGAACACACTAACATGAGATAAGACTTTCAAAGTAAAACAGGAAACATACACTGACAGAACTCAGAGATACAACACTGACAGAGAACGGAGGGAACACAGAGTACAAAGACCAGAGTGACATGAGACATGACTGACGGGGGAAAAAGAGAATAAACATCAGGGCAGAACTAAACCTAAAAGCTAGAACTAACAATAACCAAAAGAGCACAACCAAGGACTCAGAACAAAAACCATAATATCAAATAATACCAAAACACAAGAACTCATAATGCTGGGTCACAAAGACCCAGAACCGTGACAGCTTTTGCGTTATATACTGTATTCCCATGTATCCTTGCATGTTCTAGTAAATGTTTGGATACTTTAATATACACTTATTCAAATATGCAGTAACTTTAAATTTAGCTTGGATTTTACTTTTATTGTTTATACTGGAAATATAAGATGTATCTGAACATATCACTTTAACTGACTATTTGGCATCCACTCTTTTTTTTTCAAATCTCTTTATTTTGGTTTTCCAGTTCTTTTCTTTTCCCATAAAGATGACATAGGTTTGTATTTAACAGATTACATTTATATGGAAAAGTTAAACAGATTAAAATACAAAAAACAACAAAAGAAAGTTATTCAGAGGATATTATCTATCGGACTACACATGGAGCTCGGTGATCGTTTATATCTCTGCTGTATTAAAGAGATCTAGTTTCCCCCTTTTTTCCAGTTGCAAATGTCTGCATCCATTCTTTTTAAGTCTTACAACATGTTTACGCTATACAGTCATCATATTGAACCGGTTGGCTATGAAGCCCTAGTGTTTGAGTACACCTATTCTCCAAGTATTTGTGTGCGCAGACTGAGTCGCACAATTTTCCTCCCACAGTCCAGAAATACTGAGGTTAGGCGAAATTGTGAAGACTAAATTGCCTTTTGTTGTAAATATGTTTTATCATCTGCTCAAGGTGGATGCTACATTTTGATAAAAGCACACTAGTCGGCTTACCTTCCTGACCCTTAATAGGTAGCAACAAAACAACAAAAAAGCAATTTATATGAGTTTTGATGCCATATAAAATACTGCAATCTGAATTTTCAAAAAGCCAAATGCTGAACACATCTAACTAATTCTGTGAAAAAAGCTTCTGCGTTCAATATTTTGATGTGATGTTATGAGGTGCGTCCACTGGAGTCAGAGCAAATTCAGGGCAGGTGGAAAGACCAGGTTTAAAACAAAATTCATGATTTCATTGTAAATAGCAAAAGAAGACATTTAAAGGACAACCGAGTGAGCAGATGGCAGAGTCATTATTACCCTACATCTGAACCATACTGCAAAATAGAAAAAGCCAACGGTTACACAGCGGCTGTTTCAAGCTTTGTTTGACCACTCGATTACTTTTTAAAGTGGGCACATCAGAAGGCAATGTTGGGTGAAAATAGGGACACAACATGATGTGACGCAGCCAGAGAAATGCTGTTTATTGTCCACGGATGATAGGAACATAAAAAAAAAATGTTATTTGGTGTCCTATAAAGGCTCCATGAGTATGCTACTGGCCAAGAAAAGGAATTGCAAATATTTGACGTAGATATGTTGGGGTTTTTTTGTTGTTGTTTTTTCAAATCAGTTTTACACTATTATCGTGCTGTGAACAAATATCAACTGCGTGCTTGTTGGCTTTTGTGCTCCATGTCTCAATGTAGAAAAGTAATTAGAATTCAGCTTCCATGGAAGTGAAAATCCAGCCGTGTAAATCAAATCTGCTGCCTTATGAAGGAGAGGCAACAACAATTTTGAGAGCAATATGCAATATTCATTGTTCATAAATAATTAATTTGTTTGCTCAAAACTCAGCCTAAAGTGATTGTGGCTCTTTTTCATTTGGGTGTATATCTATGGCAAACTCTGTCCTGCTGAATGGAGTGTCATTTGTATTTCATTCACACACCCTGCTTTACCCGTATTTCATTGCTTTCTGCTATCGCCCGTGGCTCTACTATGGTTTCAGAAAGAGCTCAGATTCACAATGAGAATCTCTCTCGCTCACACAGAATCAGGCACAGGATCTGCCGTAGATAAAGAAAATAATTACACTGTAATGGTGTCTTCCTCATGAAACACCCAATTATCTGTGTCTGTTTGTACACTCGCACAGGTACAAACAGTGATTACAAAGGCTCTTTTCGAGTGGTAAGACTCGACTGCTTTGCAATTTAGTGCTGATCTGAGGTCTGCTGAAATTCCAACCAAATGCAGAAGTTTACTTTTGAATGAGTACTTCCTCTCTGTTGCTACCTGTAATTTTAAGTGGAGATAATAATGTAATTTACTGTTGGTCGAGTGTAATGAATGTACCCAGAATGAGATCTGTTCTGAAGATTTATGTTTCTGGCTCAGTGTAGCCAAGGACACCCAGGCTAACATGGGCTTCACTTTACCTTCTTTACAGAGAGATAATTACATTCTCAGACACTGCGACAAGTAGCACTGCATACTAAACCTGGGGATCACATTTGCGATGCAGTTGAGGAGGTTTATATTTGTGACTTGGTTGTACTTGCTTAGGTCATGGTATTTGTGATTAGCACAGCCCTGGAAATGAAAGTGGGTTACCACCGCCACGAGAACATCAAAAAAGTTTCTCAGTGTAAAGTGAAAGTTGCTCTCTGTGTCAAGGTCTTCTGCTTATATCGAATGCATATGGTACATTATTATTAGTAAAGATATTTGGTAATGATGTGTGATCAAAAGGCGTTTAGGACAGATTCATAGGAAGCAACCTTACCTGATTACATTTTAAGCTGAGGCATCACGTCGGGTGAAAAGCAACACCAGCATACATATCATTTCTTCAACATTCACCAGGTTGTGGACCAAATTGTGTACTTTCCACACAGAACTCTACTGTAATGCCCTAAAGTGTAGGCGCAGGCCCGGATGTTGCCTCTGTAAATGCAATATGTGTACAGGTACATAGATTATTGGTCTGAGGCATGAGTTTTAGTAGTGTAACTAAAAATTATGTATGCCAACACAGTACATTTTAAATCAAAAAATGAAGATGCGATTGAAGTTCATGCTTTCAACTTTGTTTCAAAGGATTTTAAAATACTCCTGGATATTACCTATTCAGGAATTATAGCCTTTTTTATACATAGCCCCCCTTTTCAGGGGCTCACGTCATTTCCAATATATGGATTGTTTTTGATTTCCAAAATAAAGGCTACTCTTTTAGTAGAAAATGCAGCGGATAAGCAAATCTTTTTAGATTATCACCATTTATGTGTATAACAATAAAATTATAAATATGTAACTGTTATGGCCCGTCTAGGGGTGGCCAGACAACAACATAAGGGTGATCCATCCACGTCAGAACCCAAGCAGCCACATCACTCAACTGGTAAAGTTTGATAATGATTTATTTACAAGGAGTTCATTCATTAGGTTATTTGACACAAAACAAGGAGCAGATTATAACTTCGGGGTGGACCTAACGCCAAAACAACAAACAAAAGGAGCCTATCTCGAGGATTTAACAAACTTACCTACTCAAAAGAGTTAAACCAAATGATAGCAACTTCCCTCCTTAACTACAAAAAACAGGAGAAAACTATAATCAAACAAAAGGGCAGTCCACCCCTACATACTCCTGTATATGGCGGACACATTGAACATGTTGCTAAAGGTCTGCTCGTTGGGATAAACTGAGGATGAATGACTGGCTGTCCATGGCGTTGTCATCATATAAGTCGTCTCCAGCTGGCTAGCCAATCCGTATGGTCCATCCTCTAGATCCACCAATCACAGAGAGGGACCTGCACACTGGGATTTGCATATGAGGCAACATTGCGACAGCAGTCGTAACAATAACTATTTAAATCATTTACAAATCATTTTAATTTTAACCCACTTTTCCAATATCTGAAGTCTAGAACCCATATCACCAAATGCTATGTTTCCTCAGATGCCACCATCATTTGCTGCCTGTTTGGGGGTCCCTCTGCATTAATTTTGTCTTCAGTAACTCAAACACTTGCTCTGTTAGGTTAAAATTGGGTGACTCATTTGGCCATTGAAGAACATCCCATTTCTTTGCCCTTTGCTTTTGCCGGATGCTTTGGGTCATTATCTATTTTCACTGTGAAGTTCTGACTGATCAATTTTGGATCATTATATGCACGAATCTGACCAGAGAATATAGCATTCACTTCACAGTTCATCCTGGTATTTCTATCAGCAGTCACATGATCAGTAGAGTCTAGTGACAGGTTCTACTGGCAGCCAGACATCCCACTGCCATAACACAGCCTCCAGCATATTTGACAGACAATATTGTGCTTTAGATCTATAAATTGTTTCTCTTCTTTTCCATACTTTTCTTTTCCCATCTTTCTTTTACAAGTTCATTTTGGTTTCAAATGTCCAGCACGGTGGTTAGCACTGTTGCCGCACAGCAAGAAGGTCCTGAGTTCAATTCCACCATCAGGCCGGGGTCTTTCTGTGTGGAGTTTGCATGTTCTTCCCGTGTTTGCGTGGGTTCCCTCCGGGTACTCCGGCTTCCTCCCACCGTCCAAAGACATGCAGCTTGTGGGGATAGGTTAATTGGATAATCCAAATTGCCACTAGGTGTGAATGTGCGAGTGAATGTGAGTGCGAATGGTCGTCTGTCCCTGTGTGTTGGCCCTGCAACAGACCGGCGACCTGTCCAGGGTGTACCCCGCCTCTCGCCCTATGACAGCTGGGATAGGCTCCAGCGCCCCCCGCAACCCTGAAAAGGATAAGCGGAAGTGAATGGATGGATGTCCAAAGACATTTTTCTGGTTAAGTCTAACCCAGCTGTCCTGTTCTTTAGTGCAACCAGTGGTTTGCACCTTTTTTAAAAACCCTCTACATTTCCATTCATCAAAAGCCTCTCTTGATCGTGGACCGCATGTTGACAGCAACATATCTACCGCTTCATGACTGTTTTTAACATGGTTGTTTTGCCTAACCACAGAAATAATTCTGTCATCATGCACTTTAGTTATCAGTGATTGGTGCGTCATTTGATGTAAAGTACAGAATGGATGGTGTATCTAATATCGAAGTTGGTGCTACTCCTATAACACCATAATGAATGCTACTCCCGGACAAACATTGCAATTAAGCTGTCCTGTTGGTGTTTCTGTCACAGCCAATAAGCTGCATGTCCTCTCTCACCACATCCACGAACCCCTCCATTTCCACATAATTAATTTAGACTTGTTTTCTTTGTCCCCGAACTTTCCAAAGTAAGCTATCTCTCTGACATGCTCAGTTTTAATCCTTTATGGCAATGCTACTCTAAGGTTTTGCTCATCTTTTCATCTTTAATTCCGGTGCCTCTAACTTTGCCTACTTTATACTTTTTTGTCAGCAACAAATCTCCATCCTGTGGCTACCATTATTTCACAAATTACCTATGGCGTTCATCCCTATCTGTCAAATCTGTGGCACAGTCCTCAAAGAGAGTTGGCCTCGCTGAACGAATGGGTCAGACACAGGAGATTTACCTAAAAGGGTTCACATCTCACATGAGACCAAATGTCAGTGGCTTGTTTATTTATTTCTTCCTTACGTGGTGATCGACTGTTTTTATTGATTTATTTGTTAGTGTTATTAATAATGTTTTCATGTTTTCAGTCACAGGTCAGTTATGTTCAGACACAAAACTATGATTAGGTTTAAGAAAGTGGTTCCAACTGACCTTTTCACAGCGTTGCTTAGTTACCGTAGTTTACGGTGTAGATTTTCCCACAGAAGCATCAGTTCTACAATGCCAAGTATTTTATTGCTCTGTCTTTTGTATTAATTTCTTTTTCAGTCAAAAAACCTATCTCCCCCCACCCCCACCCCCCACCCCCCAACACGATTGGTCAGTTGCAGTGACATACCTGAAGCAAACTATTTATAACAACACCAAAATAGTAACATTAGAATGTGCTATAACAGGAGTGGGCAATTAACTTTTCCCAAGGGTCCACATGAGAAACTGGGACTGGGAGAATTAATTGTGCACCCCTGATATATTGTCACGTTTTATCTTAATGGCAAATATTGCTGGTGTATATAAATGAACAGTAAAAGTCATATACTAAATTAGTCATCTGAAACTCTGTTAGGATGACTGATTATTCAGCAGTTACACAGGCTTCTTGGAGTTATAAATGTTACCAAATACATCATGCTGACGTACAACAACATCATAATGTTTCAGAAACTATTCATCATTTATAGTCTCTTCTTATAAATGCTTAACCGTAGCAGTGTTTGAGGGGTTAATTACTGTTAAATATTCATAAAAACATTGAAGACTGTGTATTTTTCCATACCTTATTTACAATATTGTTGACTTTTTTATTGAAAATATTCATACACAACCTTTTAAAGTCAACAGACCTCAGTTGTCTTTGTCTGATATCAGGTATCAGCCCATTCGAGTAATAAAGTAGGTTCATGCGGCTTAATTAGCACGCCATGTTAACTCTGTGCTGTCTCACCAAAACAGCCATGACATAATCAATCTGATGAGTTGGAACGAATCCCTTGGGAGTGCAGCTGATCAATAGCCCAATAGGAAGTTCTCTGGTGTTAAAATGGATAGCTGCAGTATAGCTGAATTAGAGGCGACATAAAAGCTTTCCTTGATCACAAGACAGACAGATGAATGGATCGATCTGTGGAGATTCTTGTCATTTTGTAAAATTGAAGGCACTCATTAAACCTCCCACACACACCCCCACCTCTTTTATTAAGAAAAGCAATTGAAAATACTTGTGACATATAAACATGTGTGGGCTACAGCTATGAGCGCTACACATTTCATGCAGTGTTGGCAAGTTTCATACGGCTTCAAATGCGCAGGTAATTTTGCACCACTTCAATGAATTAACTGATTATTCATCCTCTATTGGGACCTACCTGATATCTCACCAGAGACCATCACAAAGGGCTGCGGTTTCCGGATTCTGATGGCTTCTTGATACTAGCTGCTATGAACTGCTGCACCTGATTGTGAAATCTATTTCTTTTCACCCCAGTTATGTGTGTAAATACCACCGACAGGCTTCCCGCTGCCGTGAATACCGAGTGCCACTACCCAGGGAAAACGGGGGTGTCTGAGGGAACATTTGTAGAATAGAAACACGCGTTATGCCTGTCAGAACTGCCTTTTATTTTTACAGTCAGGCAAAGGCCTGCCTCTCAGCACAAGAGCCTACGCTAGCTCATGTTAAAAGACTGCACTCAGAAAGGGAGTTTTCGTTGCAGCGAATATAAATGGGGGCAGCGCCTTTAATTGCAACAGAAAAGCACTAAGAACAAATTTGGCACAGATCCCATTAATGTAACAAAACGTCTTTGCTGCATTTCTAGAGCAGCAGTTCCCAAACATTTTTAAGAGAGCCCAACACAATGGAAGCCAACAAAACTACAATAGAGCTATATGGTTTATAAAAGACTTTAACCATTTTGGAATAATCGTATTTTCTTCAGTGCTAGTAGGTTATACTTAGGGTGTACGAGGTGTACACAAATATTATGAATGTTGTGTTTTTTTCACACTCCATCTCAGTAACAGGTGGTCTCTGTGATTTTTTTCCTTTTCATGTGCACAATACCCACTTTGGCTCTCTCATCTCTCATCCAATATGTTAAGAATGGACAGTGCCACAGATGATGGTGGATAGCTTTCTTCCACAAGCAGCCAAAATACGTCCATTAAGCTATTAGCCAAGTGCCGTTTAGCCATTTTAGTGAACTCTAATTCAGGCTGTGTCACAGTCACAGGCTGGCTCTGTCTTCGTGCTGTTTTAAATCTTTCCATCACTTGCTCTGACCATCACTATTTTTCTGCCAGCTAAGCTCCTTAAAAACTTCCAAGCCAGAAAGCCTGTTGAGTTTCTATGACAACCAGCAACCATGAGTTGACACTTAATTCGCTGCAGCATGACTGTGTTTTTAATGTGGTCATTTTTTATTTGTTTTTATCCCCCCTTTTGTCTTTGTATGTTTCTTTAACATGGTTAAAGCACAATAGCTAAACAATTAATGAGCAGTTTGAGGGGATTTTGCCTGAACCCCAGGGAGTCATGTCACCCACTTTGGCAGGAACTGTTTTTTATCAACACAACTCCACATCAACTAACCAAAGACTTTTTTTCATTAATGAAAACTGCACCCAGCTTTTTCATACTTTGAGAAATGCAGTGTAGAAGTCAATACAGTTCATACTGAATGATTTCTATCATTTTTCCCCCTCCAGCTGCATTTGGATAAACCACATGCAGGGCACTGCCATACTGTAAGTGCACGAATGACAGTAAAGCCAAATGATTTGCAGTCATTACAGTTACATTTCTTAGGAAGAATTTGCTCTGCCAGCTGTGTGGAGACCTATTTTCAAAGTAAAAACTTCATCAGCGGGCACACAGTGAGTTACTATGCATGCAGGCTTGGCCGTGAGTCAGGCATTGGTAATTTCTGACTGCCGGCCAAAAATGTAAAGTATATCCCATACTCCCTTGGTGCTTGTGACTTGGATGACTCCTCAGGTAGTTCACGGAAAAAGTAATTACAGCTAATTCAGCCATTAAATCTATTTTGAATCTATATGCTCAGGCCTATTTTATTTCCTGCAGTTTGTGTCAAATGCCATCCTTCTTGCCCACCAGATATGGGCTAACTATGATTCACTTCAGAAGGCGAAGTCCAGCAGTAATGTATCAATTTAAATAAAGTAACAGCATCCGGATAGAACCGGATAGAAAAAAAAAGGTGAGAACTGACTTACAGTAGTTAGTGAAACTGTTTCCACAAGTAGCTGGCTGATATGACTTTTAAGGGGCAGCGAGATGGAAAAATACATGTTGTTCCATTTGAGATTTACTCATGTGTGATGCCAACCAGAGCAGAATATTGTTGGAATACCAAAGCCATAACCCTCTCTAGCGTTTATTTTCACAGATTCACAGATACGCATGTCTCCCTGGACGACCACGGCCATGCGTTTTGCTGTGACGTCATCTGGACATTTGCTGTGTTTGAAAATGAACGCCAAGCCCAGAGAGACTTTCCCAAAATGTCAGATTGTCTTCTTTCATACCATACCCAACACCTCATGCACTAAAATGACCGACTAAATTTAGTGAAATGCCATACACCCAAAAATACAACAGTGGTGAGTGCATGTTATATTCATGAGCCCCTCTATGATGCTACACATGCAGACGCTCTGCTCACAACGGGCTCCATAATTGCATTCACTCCCATGTCAGTGCACTGTAGTAGCATAAGACATCATGAATATAAAGGTTGCATTATATTCCACAAGGGAAGAAGAAGACAGCGAGGGGGTGGTGGTGGGCATAGAGTGCAGAGTTATCCACAATAGACAGATGGGGAGTTAAAGTCTAAGCTTCCCTAGTGGTTGCCCACTCTCGTCCGTATTGGATGGGTGATGCAAAGGTACAGTAATAAACAGAATGATTAGCAGCCAGCAGATGGAGGGTAAGCGACAAAGCACACACACTACCATATGACAAAATACCTCATTTTTTATACTTGTCAGGACATTCAGCTCACTCGTATCCAAGTCCAGACTGCATAACTGTTTTCGAGCAGTCCTGACAACCCTGATATTTTTTCTCTTTAAATATTTTCAACAGCTCTGTCAGTTACTTGAGTTACTGTAAATCCAATGTCAAATTATTTCCAGAATTTCTTTTTTTTTTCTTCTTTTTTTACAAAAAGTGACAGCTAAAATAAATTAGACTACTCCACTTGCCTCAAGGTGATTAAGAAATAGAAAAATTAACTGGACGCTCACTTTTAAATGACTTGCTGAATTTTAATTTAAGTATCTGAGAATGAAAGGACAACTTTTTATTACGCCTTCCAAAATGAGATGTGCACATAATTTTACAAAGACGGAAATATATCAATCAAGAGACGGTTTGATGTCCTGAAGACATAATAAACCCCCTGATCCCTCAATTTCCCTCAAAATGAAACAAATCGAAATCAGTCACTGGAAGAAAATGAGATCTGAAAGCTTACTTTTGGCGTTGCACTAGTGAGTAAAATTGATAGATGAAGTTAGATGAGATTAATCACTTAGATTCCAAAATTAAAAACTTCAGAATGGCATGTATCCAATATTAGCTCCAAAGAGCACATTGTTTATTTTCAGTTCCTTATCTGATAGCAAGATATTGACAGTTCGGCTAAACATCTGTAAAGCAAGGGGAAACCCCAGATATTGTTATAAGCATTGATCATGCTCAATCAGAATTTGGGCTTAGTCATTAAGGGAGTATAACTCTTAACGACTGCTTGGGTCTAGATGTCTTAAAAACCTGAAGAGGGCGCCAAACTACCCACTGCTGCTGCTCCAGCTGAGGAGAGACTTGCTGCTTCAAATTAAAATTCTCTGTCTCAACAAGTGGAGCATATTATTATTTCTTTTTCAATTAGCTATAAACAAAGATTTTACTCTTTTATTCATACGAATCACTTGTCACAACGCTAGATTCTGACTAGATTCTGACTATTTTAACTTGGGTCACAAAATATCTGAAAGCAATCAGCTTAGAAATCAGGTTTACTTTTATATATTTATGTAAAACACAATTAATTAATTATTATTAATTAATTAACATCATAAATTGCGCAGACACCTCACTGGGTTTCATATGCCTGTTTGATCAGGGATCATACTGTTGAGCCTCTGTCTTTAACCATTTATCTGAAAAGTATACCATTTACTTCTCCACTGGGGAAAATATTACACTAATTAAAACCATTTAATTGAAATTGTGTTGCTAGGAAACAGCTTTTAGTCTCTGCATGCTCTTGATATTACCACTAACACTTAACAGGAAAAAAAAACACAAAACAATGAAGTGGGCTCATTCACAGTATAATATTTCCCGTACTTTGAAATAGTGTTTACAGCCACCTCCGTGTGACAATGGTGAAAGTGAAACACGTGTAAACGTGCATGATATGTCTTTTCTCTCGCTCTCTTTAGAACACTTGTAGTCACTCTATAGAATATCATCAAATTGAGATTTTCTCAATTCCCCCCGGAACTGCCTGCAGGACGCCCAAATGGTTCCCCATTTGGGAACCACTTAGCCCGAGTTCCTTAAAACTTAAAAAGTTGTGCGTTGCCAAAAAAAAACAGTTCCCGAAAAAATGTCGGCCTGTGGCAGAAGCATCACCAGCACCAGTAGGAAGAGCTGCATACACCAGACTAACACAGACATCCCACTATTTCGGGCCAAAAGTAGTCTGATGTAGCAGATGAATGCTACATGACAGACAGCACCTCATCCACCCTGTCTGATAAAGGAGGCATGGTGAAACATGAGCAGGCGCGGTGTAGACTGTGTGTTTGGGTGGTGATTGCAAAGGTCTGTCAAAGCTAGATCTCTTGAATTCCAATGCTTCCATCTCCCTCTCTCTCCTTCTCTCAGCATCCAGCAGCTGCGCCTCTCATGCCTTTCCTGACGCTGAGCGAAGCCTCCCATACAGATGAGCGCCTGGAAGCCACGCACCTCTTGACGTAGCTACAGACCGGTTGCGGTGCCACTCTGTCTCCGTAGCACGTATTGCGCAACGTGACCGCTGCTCAACTGGCACCACGGCGGGCACATCCGGCTCCCACCGTCGCCTGAAATCGCCAAAAAAGTGGTGTGGTGACGCCGAGACAACCGAAAGCATCGCCGGGGAGCTGTGGATAAACCATCCGGCTGCTCCTGACCGGTCTGGACCCTCCCCTCCCCTTGCCTTTCTTTCTTTTTTTTCTTTTTTTTTTTTGCCACCGGGAGAGATGAGTCGAGCGCGCGGCATCGGGGTGCAGTCGGGATGTGACTATGTGAGCGGGAGAGCCTCCACTGTATACAGCAGCAGCTGGACTACTTTAAAGCGCAGAAGGTGAAAAGTGACAAATCTGTCAGTGTTTTTATTATTATTATCATTATAATTACTATTATCATTATAATTATTATTATTATTAAGCAGAGGAGGTGCTTTCGTTTGACAGCTCGCAGTCACCGCAGCAGTAAGCAGCAGCAGCAGCCGTGGAGAGAGCTATGTTCGTGGGTACCGAGCCGCAATCCACTTGTAGTCGAAAGAACCTGCGTGTCCCCGCGGGTCTTTGCTAAAGTCTACGGAATCGGTGGAGCTCACCTACCTGCAGTGGAGGAGAGTTTTTTTTTTTTCCAAGGCCAGGCTTTCTGCAGCCCCACTCCCCGCGCCTGCCTGCTTCTCCACGTCCTCCGTGGCGGTTGTGTCTCCGCGAGCGCTCCGCATTTTTTTGGGACTGCGTGACGCTTCCCATTAAACCGACCGTTACCTGACTCTGTTCTCCTGCTGCGCCCATACATACCTTTACAGCGAACAGTTGGCGGAGGGAGGGGTGGGGGAGTCGGGGTTCTAAATCAATCTTACGTGTGGATCGGAGCGGTGCCCGTGTCTATGCACCTCAGCCACACCGCCCCGGAAAGGACTTCTCGCTTTTGAGAGCTGGATATGCAGAGATTAACGTGAACAGGATGGATCTAACTATCTGTGTTTTGGGGCTGTTGGCGCTCATCGTGGACGGCATCCGTTGTCAAGGAGTGTATGGTGAGTTTTTGCAATTTACTCCAAATGCGATAATGACCTTGTAAAATGGAAGGGAAAAAGTGGTTTCTCATAAATCGCCTATTGCAACCCCTTTAAATTCACAAGGAGAAACGAATGAATGAAAGAAATGCAAAATCAGCTTGCGCCAGGTTGACAAAGCAGGTCTGAATGTCACGTTTGAATAAGGGGGGCTCCGAATGCCCCGAGGTTATACAGCAAATCGCGTGTGTAGCCAATCATGCACAGCCCCTTTTCTCATCCAATCCATCACTCACGGTGGTCGGTGAGCAGGCTAAATTTAGGAGGGAGGGGGGCATCCAGTGGATTGTTACAATGAAGCATGCTAGATTTTTGTCTCGAATCCTTTCGACTGCAGATGATTTGTTAGTTATAATTCAAACGGTGGACGTGGCAAGCACCTTACATTAGGCCAGATACATTTTTTTTTTTTGAATGTCATCCATTAAGGCTATAATCTGTTGAGCAGCGACACTTGGCACGCACAGTCATGAATGGTTTTCATGTGTGGTGGATCAGTCTGCCCACCTCTTTCGTATGTCTGTCTGTCTGAATTTGTCTCCCTCTCCCAATAAACACGCTTAGCAAGGAGCACACATTTCCGTCTGTGGTTGTGCAACCAGTGGCACAGATCATATCTCAAGTGAATCGTCATCCACAGAGCACCGGCAGCAGCAGCAACAGCAGCACTCCGAGTGATTCATGCGCCCTAACATGGGACATGGACTTGAGTTGGACAGCCCTGACCTCTCTGTAGTAACAGTGGCTGTTAGGGGACATTGTCAGGTCAAGTTAAGATGTGGGATTGTACGTTTCAGAGGCCGTTGCCAAGCGCTTCGAAAGATCTTTGTTGCCATGGTGTGTGAGTGTGAGCGCAGAG
Organism: Neolamprologus brichardi; assembly: GCF_056152115.1. NCBI lineage: Eukaryota > Metazoa > Chordata > Actinopteri > Cichliformes > Cichlidae > Neolamprologus > Neolamprologus brichardi. The sequence continues at coordinate 5,350,714 of NC_142118.1, read as the reverse complement.
ATGATGTAGCAAGAAAAGGTTACTGTGAGCATGACAGGAACAGTCATGGTGTTGCATCTGACCAATGACGCGTCAGGATTTTATCTGTTCTCTTCCTCTGGAGAAAGGAGGTAAATGAGATAATAAATCACAGCATATGCCCCAGCAGCCGTGGCATGACTGTTCATTTGCTTATACAGTTATTCCAATTACCTTATTTCTCCCACACCTGACACCTGTTGGAGCGTTATTTCACATTGAATCACATCTGAAAATGCGAAGGGTGCGCACACACACACAGACACACACGCACATCAATTTTATATCATCTTCAAACCTCAAAGCGGCGCTCATTAAGCAGTCTCAGATTTGTACTTTAGGTGTTGTTGTTTGGAGTTAGCGAATTACTCGAGTTACGTATTAAGCCCGAGGGCAGAAGTTCTCATCAAACATTGATGCCTAAAGAAATCATTGCTTTTGCTCGATTCAATAACCACTAAAGCGGCCTTGCGAGATATATTCAGGTCAGGCAGGCGTGACACCGACTATCAAAACTGATGTCTGATCAAAGCTGTGGATTCTTGGTGTGAGCAAACAGTCCACGGTGCAGCATGTGCAATCTCATTAGAAGGAGTCGTGGCCCATAGTGTTTGATATGATGTTGAGAGAGTGGTAGGTGTTGGGCAGCAGCAGAAGGGACCGGGTGGGTGGGGGGGAAGGTGTAGCAGATGGAACTGTTTGGACATTCTGTGTTTGCATGTATGTTGTGCAGGCTAAAATGTTCCCCTGAGCTCTGTCAGCCCCCCCGACTTTCCAAAATTTGTGTGCCTCAGTAAAGATTTGCATAAGTCTTGCTTTCTAATCCCACTAACACAGTAATGGGAGATGAGCTGCACAGGTAGAGATAGGCAAGTATAGGTTCTCCATCTCAAACTGTTCTATTCTTTTGAATAATGACGAGGTGTCGACAAAAACCTCTAAACTATGCTTAAAGCAAGCTGCGTGCATCTCTTGGGAAGCGCTGTCAGTAAAAAAAAAAATCTATTGGTGAGGTTCAAAAGTCAACATTTATTATTGATAGTGGCAAAACATTTGCATGTCCCCGTCAATGTATGTACTGAAGGGTCTGATGCATGGAGGGTGTGGGAATTGTGCACCACAGGTGAAAGGCAGTGGGTGGGTGACTGGATAATGCGAGAAGGGTTGACACATGAAAGTAGCAGTTACCAGGATTTCACGAAAGCTTTCAGGCAGAGCAAAGCTTCACTGCGCTGCACTACATTTGTCACATCTTTGAAATTGGCGTAAAAAAACAAACAAATTAGCAATAGATATTCTTAGTTTCACATGGTGAACTGCATTTCAATATTCACCCCACTAGATTTCATTATCTTCTTTTTGTTACACTCAAAGCATCTCCTATCTTTCCTTCCCACGATTTCTAAATTGACCCCAGTGCTTACAAATGGGACAATTTGCAAAAATGAGACTTTCAGCGATTAGTTTTATCCCTGAGCATTGCTGTACGTCATCATCGGCCGAGTAAATGGTGGAATCATGGTGTAGTAATGAAGAAATCACATACTAGTGTGTTAAGTGGTGCTGCCAGAGTCATTAAAGAGGATTGATGAAGGCTAGTCATCCCTCCATGACTTCAGGCCACAGTGGGAAAAGGAGACACCGCTAAAGTACAACATCTGCTCCTCTCACTCCACTCCCTCCCTAATTCTTGCCTCTTTTTTTTCACACTTCTCCAGAAGATTGCTCCATTATGCCCATGTCTAATATTTGTTGCATTCCAGAGATCCAATAGGCCAATAACTGCTCCGCCATCATAGCAAAATGGAGCTATCCCAATGCGTACAAACCTGGAAATATTCTCAAATGACATTAATGTGTAATGGCAACCAAGCTGTACTAAATAACAATATCAAAAGACTACAAGGGAACATGGCTCCTGTGATATCTCGGAAGTGTTGTTATGCGTGTTACTTTTTCTGGAGATGTTCTTCCTCAGTATGTTCTCTTTGCATCAAAGTCAGTCGGCGACAGCTTCCATGGGATGTGCAGATGTTCCCGATCTCGTTTGTGTTTTGCTACTTAAGAGAAAAAAGTTCCTGCTGCTTCCCCTCCCATTCCACTTCTCCCTCACTCGCGTCGCCTTTCTCTCCTCATTTCTCACTTGCTCTCCCTCTCTCTCGTTTGCATTGAAGTCCAACCAATTGGTGGGGTTTCTTTTCATGAGCCCCGGTTCAGACGCTTTGGCTTCTAAGCTATGCAAATGCATTCTGCCAGTGAAACTAAAGCCGTCTTTGTTGGTTCTCAGAGGCCTCCTCCACAGAGTCCTTCATCATTCCCTTGGATCGGGACCCTCACATTTCCCACCGTAATGAGACCACGGATAACTCTATCGTTTCTCCTCCCTCTCACTTTCTGTCTCTGTTTCCTTGCCTGTCTATCTCTTTCCTGTCTCTCCCCCCACTCTCTGGAGGGAAACTGTACGGATGGACGTCTACAGTATATGTGCTTCAATCAGTGGTAAAATAGGATATGCGGCTCAGTATAGCCCAGAACAAGCAGTCTGGTGCAGTGGAACTCTTTGCTGTGCACATTGGGGATTACTATGTACCCCTGGGTGGGGCTTCAGATAGCACCAACTTAATCAAACCGAATGTCAGTTCTCTTTGGACCCAGTCCTCTGAGATTGGCACTGAATATACAGTGCAGAGACAATGTTTGATCTTGAAGTCTGAAGCACTCGTGCTGTACTCAGTTCTCACTGGATAATCCTTGACAGTTTTACTTTAATACCCTAATACAGTGCGATTAAGGTGAAACATGTTTTCCATTGTGGTGAATTTTGGAAACCAGATTTTATAATCTCTCCAAATTCAAGTTAAAGCGGTGCTCCATCAAATACTATTCTTTTTTCACAGGTATTCTTATTATCAATTAGTATGCCTACTGGAGCAAGAGAGGGTGAGCAGATCTGATTTTTAGTATGGGTGAAAGTCCATCACCAAACCGTACATGGTAACAATGCACTGCCTTTTGTAAATACACCTGAATGCCGATGCCTTTGAAGAAAAAAATGTAAAAATGCAACACACTGTCCATTTTTATCGAGTAATGCAATAGTTTTTCAGTGTCCTAGACTTTGGTTGGTCTGGATGTTGCTGGTTAAAGTTTTTGTTACTTAGCTAGCAGAGCATCAGCACTGAGACTCCTAAAGCAATTAATCAGTCCCAGCAAGCATTCATCTTGAGGAGGTTTGAAAATGTTGAAAACAGCAGTACTGTTATAGATGTGTGGTGCAAGGAGTATAAGACTCGTAAAAAAGCAATTACTTGGGTGCCTCTGATGTCTGATTTTTTTTTTATCTTAGTACGACCTGCTCATATTGATTTTTGCCAATTTTGATTTTCTTTTTAAGAACTATAAATGACAGCAAATGCAACAACAATCAACTTTTCTTCACTGCCTAAAGAAATTATTAAACTTTGCAATCTTCCCCAAACTGCTCTAAGGTACTTGATCATCTTTCACTTAAACAGCTTAAAATAAAGTGGTGTGTGAAGTGCTCCAAACCCACCTTTACCTTACAAATCTAATCTTACCAAACAAAAGCAGGTGCAACAGATTCACACAAAAAACAAATATGAAGTAACTCCATCATTTTCCAGCATGTTTATAAATTCACCAGATAATAGAACATACTCTTTTCTCTTTTTCACTCACCTCCATAATTTTCCTCAAAACTGCTTTGATCCATTGATTGCTCATTCTGAGGCTTCTTGATAACTTTAGCTTTAGCCACTTTGTATTTGTTAGCTTATTTAAAATGGTTAAGTACACCCTGGTAAGGGTGATTTAAGTGATTAGCTGTGTTGTCACCGACAGTTTGCTTTGTCGAACTTTGTATCTTTATTTACAGCAAGGAGCTTCCATTCTAATCACATGTTAGATGCTATGCCCATGTCGCGAATGCATGAAACAACCAGCTTGTAATTGAACATATGGAAGGCTGAGCAGACAGACATCAGGCCTCCCAGGTCACAAATCTGGGAGGAAAAACACAGAAAATCGACCCATTCCACTTCCTGTTCTATGTGTGGATATGATTAAAGTTTTGGGGGGTTTTTGTGGCTCAGAGCAGTGCTAATGTTTAGCTAGCAACATGTGATTATGACTGAGACTTCTCATGCAATTAATGAGTCCCAGCAAGTGTTTATCTTCAGGGTGTTTTAAAATGCTGAAAGCATTAGTACTCCTTTAGCTGTGCAATGCAAGGAGTAAAGGAATAGTGACAAACTTATATTCTTTAAATTTATGAAAGATAAGAAATTAAATTCAGGCATTGGCTTTCATAGGGGGTTATTGTATAAACACTTAAATAACGGTGTAAAAGAAACCGAACAATTAACACTGTAAAACTATACTGTGTTTTAGATTACAATAGGTAAACTATAATAGCAGTTTAATGCAGAGTACTTTACTGTAACCTAATTTATTTAGTCTTTCCTGCCTAGTGACCTGTCCTTCTTCCTTTAACATTGACTTGTTTTGCTTCCAATTCAAAGCCGGAGTAAGTTCTATGACATCAACGTGATGATCAATTTTCTCAGACTTTCTGAGGCTTCAGAGCTGCAGGAGATATTCTTTTGTATTGAACTGTTTTTTTTGTTGCAGACATACCACTCATGTAAATCTCTGGATAGGCCCTTAAATTGTTTTTCGGTGACATGGCGCTTAGCTGTGAAGCCAAGAGGTCATGTTTGTTGCCTGTGGTTGTGATCCTGTGGGATGTATGTCTGTGTGCGCTCTCTGTGCCTCTTTTGGAAATTTTGAAAGATACTTTGCGTAGCTTGGCAGAAGGCAGAATTGGACACAGAGTTGTAAGCTTTAGGGTTGTACAGTAGTGGGGATTTTAACAGTATTGTCAACTACAACAATGTCCTCTGCACAAATAAGCAATTGAATACTTCTGCATAGTTGAAAGCCAAGATAGAGTTGTGCACAGCCAGTAGGAATTGAATATGCTTTCAGTGTGGATGTTCGTGGAGTGTAATATTTCTCTTCAAGATTTGTGATCCAAACTATAAAAAAAAATATATCTAATGTAGCTTTGGCTATTTTGCACGCATCATGAACAGCTGTAATACTCTCCTCCTCCTGCTTTGAGGATTTGGATAAGTTCAGGAACACAATTTACCTCTGGATCATTCAAGGCCAAATCCCTACCACAGACCAAAAGAAGCTTATTGTAACCTGGCTGGCTGCTTGAACTGTTAAGCCCACATCCCCAAACCCTGAGCTACTTTTCCTCCCCTACACAGTACCGAGGACAGGAACCCGCTGCTAATGATGTTGTCCTCATTCATTCATTAAGATACTTTCTGGTGCATGTCTGGACCAACCTTTACTTTGTAGTTTATTTAATTATTCTATGCTTTTAATGAAGTCTTGCATGCCCTCTAATCTGCAGAGAAGCCCCCACCCCTGCACTGAACCAAAACAGATATTTTCCTTTTGTCTCCTGACATTTTCATGAAGTGGTCATTTTTCACCTCGAATCATTAAAAACAAGATTGAAATCTTAAATGTCAAACTTTGGTCCTGCTAATATTACAGTGTTCAATAGCAAAGCTTTTATCTGTAGTGATTTCATTTCATGTAATAGTGTTAATATCCGCATGTCGACAGGCACATGGTTAAACTCAGATAAATTAAACCTACAATATCTTGGCTTTAGGAGCCAGACTGGTCAATAACTGTGGCGCATTTGCAACATGACGTATGACAGATGTTAATTCCAGAACAAGACTCTCTTTGGCAGTGCAGAATGCTCCCTTTTCTTTTCACCCCCAGTCTCTTATGCCGTTTACATGAGATAACTGGAACATCTGTGAAGGGACTGTCATTTAGACAGATGCAGGTAATTAATATTTAAATACTATTAACTACTGCAGTATTGACCAAAAGCAGTAGTGAGCCTAGAAAAGTAATCTGCCATCCCTGATGTGATTGCTTCGCAAAAAAAGCTTTATAGTTAGATACGGAAGTGCAATATTTATTGTTCTTATGGTTCTCCACATTTCTATGGTCTAAACACATCTAGTGACGCTAGTGGATAATACAGTAGCCTAATATGTTTCCTGACAGTAATAGAATTTTATCTTGTACAATTTTAAGTATCAGGGCATGTTGACCATCAAATGCAATGTGACATCCCATGTTCCAGTCAGACAAGGACTCTTCATGTGATCCATCATCTTTCACGATGTCATTTCCTTTCTGTGCTATACTCAATACCTATAAAGTAAACAATGCCAACTGCTACATATGAATGACACTGATCTGTAAATGTCATTTATGGCTCCAGTTTAAGCATAAAAGATGGAGATTTACATGCACTGCTAGCGGATTCTGACACTGGCCTCATGCAAATCTGCTTTGAAAAATGATTCCTATTTTCTGCTCGCACTCTGGAATTGGATAAAAAAAGAGAGGAGTTTTCTTTAGAGAAGGTGAGGGAGTGCTGCTGTTTTGCATTATCTCAAATCCCCTGCATACTGTTAGTCCACCCACAAAGGATGTTCCATAATGTGTTACCTGAGGATAGAAGAACTGCGTCGGACTGACATCTCCATCACCCGTTCCTTTTGTTTTGTTGCTATTTTTATTATTAGTGCATGGACTTCAATGGACTCCACCCATAAGAAAACAATTCTAGTAAGGCAGAGTGAATGAACACGGTTGTCAGTTTATAGAGCATTGCATTTCCAGAGTAAGCAGTCAGTGGAGGGTCTTTACTGGAGTAAAAAATGCAACACTTCACTCGAACATTTACAGTAAGAAGGAATAAACATACAACAGAATAAATATTACCACTTCCAAATGTGAGAGGTTACAACAACAAATTTACTATGGATGCAATCAGCCAGCTGTTTCCATTTCTATTATGAGAAGAATATCTTAACTCTGGATGCTTACTAATACCATGTATTGGTCTGATACCAGTGTTATTGTAACGACTATACTTGTAAAGTACAGTTTGAGTCATACTTTGGCGAGTTAGGTAACATATGGTTCAACTTGAACATATTTATAGAATATAAATTAACACGAATGAAATAAAAGTATGGAAAACATTATTTATTTATTTATTTGGTTCATAAAGACACTCATTAGGCTGCTGCACACGGCTGTTACTTGGAGTTGGGCTAGTTTTCCCTTTTTCGTGCACAGCTCTAGTTCCAACTAGTGTCCTTATAAGTTCTCTCAGAATGAACGTAAAGAGTAAATTTAATAAATAAATAAAGCCAAAATATGCAAGACAAGTGGTCCCCGTAAAGGTGGAAACAAACTTGTTTCAAAACACATAGTTGAGTACAAACAGGCTAAGAAGACTCAGGCAGAGGAGATGCTAGCAGCTTTTGATGCGCAACCCAAAAGGAAACAAATGACTCAATTGAGCACTGCTGGAGCACTCGCTAGCTTGATTTGAAATTAGTGATGCATGGTGGAAACGAGGGACTTTAAGTAGCTACTTAGGCTACTTTTATTCTTACATTTGACCCATGTTGCATCACTGGACATAATGCTGTGTTGCTGCTATATCACAGTAACGCTGCTGCTAGCACCTTGTTCCAGTAGGTCCACACTTTGAATTCTGTCTGTCATTAATGACAATATCAGCAAAGAATAGGAAATGCTCCTCATTTACTTAGATATATAAATGCTACGCTCTTTAAGCTGAAAGTGTTGATAAAGCTGTTTAGTGTTTTTCCCTACAGTATATTGTTATAGATATCATGGCAGATTTTCTTTAAATATTGTTGAGGATATATCGCCCACCCCTACCGAACATACAAATAAAAGCCGTTGGCCTTGCTTGGAATACCTCAGAATTACTGACCTTTTGCTGTTAGCTTTTCCTGTGCTACATTAGCCCCTGCCATTAGCTGCTGCTGTGAGATAGTGATCAGAACTAAACTGAATGGATCAGCCCATAGATTGACTCCACGTCACCAACATCACGGTCAGAATTGTTTCGGTTTTCTGCAAAATGGATCAAAAGCTCTGACTCACAGCTAAGTGAATCATTCATCTCACACTGTATTTGCTTTGTTGTATCTGAAATTAAACTCATTAGCTGAGTTCAGTGCAGAATGTGATTAACTAAATTTCATTTTTTCTAACATATACTCATGACACAGTTTGTTTGTTATATGCTTTGCAGCTTGTTCAGCTCATGAGTGCTGTATGCTGTATAGGGATAGATAAACCAGACCAGATGCATAGTGAGGAGCTGTAACTGTATATGGTGCATGTTGATAAGAACAGATGAAAATACCCCTTTACCCAGGTTTGGAATTTGTGCATAAATGGAAGAAACAGATGTATTTATGCTTCCAGAGAATGAGACAAAGTGACTATTATTGCAAAAGACTATGTCAAAATTCATTTTGTACATGGATAATTCATGGGTTTTCAATATCACATGAGCTATAACAACTGCTAACATTATACTGCTATTATATTTGTTAAGCCTGAAAATACAGTATATTTTTAAGATGTATTCAGTGACTTGGCTTTCAAGCTCTTTTCACTCTGAATGTGTTTTTATATCTTGAGTTATCATTTCCACAATTGGCATCACTTCAAATTACAGAGAATTATACATGTTACCCAGCTTCAAAGTGACGCGAATGATGAAAGCACCTCATTGAATATGAATGACTCCTGTCTCAAGTTATGCATCTTGCTCGATTGAATTGTCTTTGTTAAGACAAACTGGCAGGACCTACATTTACACACATGAAGTACAAATCACTCAGCAATCCCAATAGGTGGCTTACAAGAGCAACAGAGATCCTTTTAGCAGCACTGTGGAGGAAATTAAAAAAAAAAACAAAAAAACAGAAAGCCAGGGAAGGATTGGTACGTTGTGGCACCCACAAGAGGCTAATGCCAACCTTCAACTATGTCACTTCAGCCCACACAGGCATCCTTCCTAAGTGCTGCTCCTGTGAAGTGATGTCTGTTGTCATGGTGACAGTATGTGAGCCTGGCATTGCACGTCCTCTGACTTCACCGCTGCCTTCCTTGCTCGCTTCTTCCTTCCCTCTCTCCCTCGCAGCCTACCCACATTCTCTCCTTCCCCTCACATGCCAGCAAATCAATCGCTGAAACAAATGTGAAGTGATTGCAGAAGCGCAAGCTTCTCGCAGCATCCTTACAATTGCGCAAGAGAGCAGATAAAAATGCTGCGTGGCGTGGAGTGGGTCGGGGGAGCAGGGGTGGTGGCGGTGTTGGGAGGGGATGATGAGGCGAGGGTGGTGGTGGTAGAAGGTTGGGTTGGTGGGGGTGTTGAGACAGAGTATCTTCAAAATTCAGCACTGTTTCATTGCTGATGCAACTCTAGGATGGAGCTTAGTTATCTTTTTAGAAAATACTGCTTAAGCTTCTCTGACAAGAAGGAACAGTAGCAAAGTACCTTTGTTGACAATGATGACTTCAGTAGTTTCACTTCAGAATAAATGCCAAACATGCCATGCAGCGCAGAAGGGGGGGCCTTCCTATAGAGACGACTTTGCATAAAACTCCTAACAACTCCCCACCTAATAGTGCAAATGCCTTTTCCCACTCTTCTCTTAAATGTAGGCAGTAACCTCCTGGCAAAAGGAGACCGAGCCTGTGGAGTCGTACTGTGTCTCTGCAGAGACACTGTGAAATTTTAACACAGATGACCGTGCAGTTTGTGTGAGTGTGGGAGGATGTGTACTCATTTTCTGTGTGCGTGCGTGCTTTTTCATCTATCTAGGGCAACACTTTGCTGAGATATTAATTTAGCAGTGTGATTTATGACCATGTTCACACATCATTCTGTCGAAGCAGGACTCATCATGGATGGCGAACGTGCCTCAAAGTGCCTGTGAACGTGTGATTTAGTCATTATGTATGCTTTTGTACTCGCTTTTACACTTACTGCACCTCCCACCATTTTTAAAAGGATATCCAACTGAGTGCTAAGCCCTTTTTTGTTATTTAGCTTTCTGTGTATCCCTCAATAGTATCTAAAAACCTTATTCTTCTAACCGAAATTCACGATGTAATAACTAATCTCTTTAGCGCCATGCTCTCTTCATCTCTCCACCAGACACAGTATATCCCAGAGGCTGTTATACCCATGGGGATAACCTCAAGCCGTGCACTGTCAGTTAATGGCTTCCTATGCCAAAGCAAGCAAAGTCATCTCTAGTACGCAAAGCACTTCTTCATTGAGATTTTGTTCAGTGGAAAAAGGTGGAGGAAGGAAGGTGTGATGCAGATCTCGCTTTTTTTTTTTGCCCAGTCCTGCACGTCTGCTGTCTTCCCTCGTGTTTATCCTGAACACTTCTGCAAAGGCTTTGCTCGATTTAAGTGTAGTAGCCACGCATCAGCTGTTCAGAACAAGAAATGCCCAGAATCTGAGAAAAACTAGTTGACTCGTGCTGTCAGCAGCGCCCACTTAGAAATCCAAGATCTGTGCTGCAGTAATTAGCGGCGGCTCTTGAACGAGTCTATATGTGTCTGCTCAGCATCACATGTGCTTCTTTTTGGAGAGCTTGCAGTTTCTTTGGCCAGTTCAGATTTTTGACATCCGGTCAGAACCTACAGATTTAAAATTTGTCTTGTTTTGTACCCCAAGAAACCCTACCTGCTTCTTCTGTGTAATTATCAATAAATGTTCATGATTAAACTTTTTTACTAACTTCCAATTTGTTCATATCTACACTTGTTAGAAAGCCTGCTGTAACTCTCGCTCAAACAAATATCAAAATAAAGTGCTCCCAATTGTCGCTTTTCTATATAATAATATAATAATAAAACTAATAACTGCAGTATATTCCACTTCATCTAACATGAACAACATGTCTGCATCTCTCTGTAATTAACCTAGACCACCAAAGCATTAGTCTGCTCTTCTGTGCCACTATGTTCAGCTTTTATGGGCACTTGAAACAATACTGAATGAGCTGAACAGGCTGTGTTAGAGCTGAGGCAAATAAATGTTGAATAGCATTTACTTTAGATGAAATTATTGCGTTGCAGAAAAGCTAAAGGAGGAACCAAGAGTGACTACATGAAGGTTGGTAAAGCCTTAGAAAACAAGGAAGAGTGCATGAGATGATGCACATGCGATTTAGTGGCTATTGCACTTACATTTAGAGAAATGATGTCAAATGTTGTGTCAAGAAATAAACATCAAAGGTTTGCATTTACTGCATTTCTGTATAGCATATTGCTACCAATTATCAAAGCTGTTGTCTGCACTGCTGCAGCCTGTAGTTACAGTCACATGATAAATAAGGTTTTCACAGGACTCTGGTGGAGCTTTGCTGCTCTCCGCGGGTTTGTTGCCCTGTTGTATTGCCCATTCTGGGCTATACTTTAGCTGTTGGACAGATGGCCTAAAATTTGACTCTAAAATAATTTGGTATACAGAGGAGTTGTTGGTCAACTCAATGACTATAATGTGCCCAGTTTCTGTGGCTGCAAAGCAGGCCTAAATGACAACTCCTGCATCACTGTGGGTGTTAAGTGTTTGGTTTTAGCTAAACATAGTGCTGTCCATTTTGTCCAAAGAACTTAGTTCCATAAGATCTGTGATTTGTTCAGATTCAGCTTTGTAAACCTAAGCTGCCATGTTCTTTTAGAGAGAATAGGCTTTCTCTCGGCAGGCCTTCCAAACAACCCAAACATGTTCAGTCTTTTTCTAATTGTGCTGTCATGAACTTTAACATTTAACATGCTAACTGAGGCCTGTAGAGTCTAAGATATTGCTCTTTGACTTTTTGGAGCATTGCAGATTATGTCTTGAGGTGACAGTATATTTGCCACTGCTGGAAAGATTGTGGGTTTGTGTTAGCGCATACCTGAATGCTCCACACTAGCAAACTGGCAAGACGTCAGCTTTTATAGAGGACCTCACACTCACTGATGATCAGGTAATCAAGTGCATTTGCTTAACAACACCTGACTGCTTAATTTGGCTCTGGACTGCATAGAAACCTTTTTTCACATGACTGTATATTTCTGATGAGGTGATCATACTGGGCACAGGGTAACAGACTCTGATGTACATGCACATTTGACGCTGATCTCTTAAAATGTTAGCAGTTATGGCGAATTCCTGTTTCACAGAGATCAACATACAGAATGTCGTGCATATATGAAAGAGTGAGAATCAGTTGAATTCAGAGCCAAACAGAGTTTTCCCAGTCTTAAGAAATACCAACCTCACTTGCCCAAATATGTGAATAGAGAGACAGTTGGTAGTCCTTTTTACTTGTCTTTCATGTCAGTTAGATGTGTTTAATCTTAAGCTGACTGAAGCCTAAAGGAAGCCTCCTCAAATGCCATGTTCACAGCTTGAGCTGACCTCCTGGCCTTATTTTCATCATTTCTCCTTCTCCCAGATTCCCTCCTTTGCTTTTTCCCTTGTTTACAATAATATTACTCCTTTTTTATTCAGCTTTCTAGCACCTCTTCAGCCATGTGATTACCATGCGATGGTTGCTAAAATATATGTTGGAGCACAGTTTATATCTGTCTGTCTTTTGGTTGTAATCAAAGGTCTCTCCGCTAAGCAGAAAAGCTTCCCTCAACAGCGTTTTTTTCTTTCTTTCTGATGCTAACAGCCAGACTCACCGAGGATTTTATCCTCCAAGCTCAATTGGGGGTTAGCTTGATTGTGTGAAATTGCAGATCAATAGTCGATTTGATTGTTTAGGGACTGCTGTGTCAGTCCCAAGTCAAGTCAAGAAGAACATCAGTATTTGCTCTCTGCATGCATACGTTGCTTTTACTTTGCATTTTAGTGATTTATTCTAAAAAATAGTAAACATAGATTCCCAGCTGATTTTGACCACCGACATTCGATATCCATATTACCTGCAGGATTGAAATAAATGTTAATGCGTGCCTCTTTTTGTTATGTTGTAGGTGTATTAATCAAACGCATCTAGTGTATTTCCCTGTGGTGACACAGGTGACTTAACACTACACAGAGATTTATCAGCTTCACTAAAGGAGAAGTGGTGCTCTAGGCCATTTCATCATGTTATTAAATGAAATGACTAATCTTGTATAATTAAAAATATACTACAAAATCAATTTTATTGGATGGTCTGGTGGAATGTGATTTCCCTCTTGCCTTCAGGACCCTGTTTCAAAGTAAAAGGAAATATTAAAATCATTAACTAGTGTAGGTAGATGTAATAAAAAAAATATACCGAATTCTTTAATTCCAGGATGTTGTGATTTAAATGAGTTGAGTTTTGCTGGTTTCTGTGCTCGGTGTGCTGATGTGGGACCATGTAGTTATTAAGTTTGTTGTTAAGTTTGTAGTTAAGTTTGTTGATGTGGATATTAAACAGCTAGAAATCCCTGCTTCTGCCACAAGAACCGAAGACTTCAAAACAGCTTATAAATACGCCAACAAACCTCAACGTATTAGTGGATGTGCGGCTCCTCTTGGCTCATCAGAGGAGTCCATGCAAATCTGGTAATAGAGTCTCTGAATGCATTAGTAATGCTCTCCAAAGAGGTGGGACCTGGGTGGTGTTTCCATATTGCTATCCATATTTATATCATAAGCCACATATCAACACATGCTGATAATATTCATGAATTCTGTAGCTAGTGATCCAGCTGAAGCAGGATAGCAAAATGTGGCTGCCCCCCCTCCCCTCTGCGGTGAGTGCCTCCTGTAGTGGGTGTCTTACATGTTGATGTATGTGTGGGTGCACGCGTGCACTTTTGCGAATGTGTGTGTCTGTTGTTGTGTGCGTTCCCCGTGGATTTCTATGATGCTACCGAGGTAATTGGATGTGTGACGCCCACCAAAAATCCCCTTTAGCCCTGGGCAAGCGCTCTTTCAATCCCAGCATGCCTCTGTGGAAAGCACAACCCAAAGGAAGGCTTATTCTTTCAACTGGCAAACATCAAATGGTTCCCTGTTCTCTCCATCACAGGCTCCGTCTCTCTGCTCTGCTGTAGCGTTAGGGGAAAGCCCATTAACATGTAATGACAAGACCGTACACATGCGTGGCAGTCGTAGAGGAACACGGAGCTGAGGGTGCACACTGTGCTCGCCACAATTTTCCTCGTTAATAAGCGTTGATTTTTTTTTTTAGTGACAGCTGTTAGGAAGATTGGGGAAATTATTGTTCACTTGTGGAGCAGATAGAGCTTTAGGGCAGAAGCTCGAAAGTATGAGGGGAAGTTAAACTGTCCCTGATGGGTGGAGATGTGCCTAAGCCATGGAAGACCATCAGAATTTAATTAAGGCAGTTTAGCTGCTGTAGTTTGAACTTTGATTATGTAAGGAATGATTAATGCATCAATAATAGCTTCTAAACAAGCAGCAGAACGAGGATTTAAGTTATTTGCAGTATTGTGTTGTAATGCTGGATACTCCTGTGGAGATGAGCTGCTGTGTTTGCGGCACAGACATGGCACGTTCAGTTCTTACAGCTGGTATATTTAAGGATTGCAGCTACAGTTATTTTCATCCAGGGTCAGGAAGTGAAACTGCATAGGCATCATTAGTGTTTTTAATGCTTCTTTATGCACCCCTTCATTATCTTCTTTCTCTTCTTCACTCCTGATACCACATTTGCTTCATCAAAACTGGCAAAGATGATCTTCAGGCAAAGCCTCACAAAGGTTGTCATATGGATTTTTGAATGCATCGGTTGTCGCAGCCACTTGAATTCTGCGGCAGAGCTGCCAAAAAGGAAATGAGGTCACATCTTAGCAACGCTTTGATCTGTCAAAGCCAAAGTATATGGAGTTGGAGTCTCATTTGGAGCAAGCACAAAAAGGAATTAAAAAGTACAGCGTTTTGCATGATAGCTGTTAGTATTTTATCACTGACTGATTCTTCTGTCTGATAATGCTGTGGGAGGTGTCATCCATGACCGCCAAATAGGACTTTAGAGTTTTAAAAATGTCACAAAATTAATCAAGTGAATTTTAGATTGTTTAGAATGTAAACAGGAAGTGAGGTCATACCTCAGAAATTCACAAAAAGGCCAAATTCGGTGTAAAAAATGTGTAATTTGACCCTTCAACAAGTAACATAACTCTAAAAGAGTCATTTTTTTTTCTTTTTTTTCAGTTTGAATCCAAAAATGGCAAAGATGCATTGTTCTTCTTTTTAAATCCAGCATATTACTCATAGTTGAGAATGAATGACTGCCTTCTAGAGGATGCCATAAACTGCATTTGCAAAAGCAGAAAGATTAAGAAGCTGAAGAACGATCAATAAGGAAAGACAAACGCTACTGATGCCTACACAGCTTTGCCGCTTAGCCCCGAATTAATTACAAAACAGTTTTTGATAAACTTCTTCGACTAATTGAGATTTAGGTGATGTTCATCTTCTGCTCCGGTTGTCATTGATTTCATTACAAAGTAGTCTGGACTCAACATTCAAATTTACAAGGCTTTCTTTCCCTTTGTGGTTATTAATGTTAATCCCCTGTGTAATACACAGTGTGTGACGTTTCTTTAGTGTACTAGAGATAGTTTTTTAACCTGAAGGTTGATTAATAATGCATGACAAAGAGGGGGTCATAATAGGGTTGCTTACTCAGGAGGATTCCTTGTTTAGGAAATTAGATTTTAACTGCAGGTGAATATTAATCCTTACAGTAATTCTCCTCATTAGATCAAGCACACATATGAGCATGGTAAAAAGAAAGCGCAAACTCTTTAAAGTCTACAGTTTTACAAATCAGAGCATTAAAAAAAGTAAATACTACCTCAGACGAACAACAACACGTGTCATATAACAGCATGTCATTATTTTATTAGAGCTCTTTCAAATTTAATAAACAAGTGTCTTCAGTAATCAAATCTAGCTTTTACCAGCTGCGCCTTATTGCTAAGGCTAAGCACTATGTCCCTCACAAAGATCTTGAAAAGCTCATTCATGCTTTTGTGACTTCTAGATTGGATTACTGCAACTCCCTCTACTTTGGTCTTCACTCCGCTCTCCTTCATAGACTTCAGCTTGTCCAGAATGCTGCGGCTCGCCTTCTGACTGGCACTAGAAAGCATGCCTCTATCACCCCAGTTCTGACTGATTTGCATTGGTTACCCATAAAGCATCGCATCGAATTTAAAATATTGTTGCTTTTGCCCTGGTTGCACCGAATCTGTGGAACAACCTTCCTATCGCTATCTGTGCGTCAGACTCCGTTTTGTCTTTTAAATCCCGTTTAAAAACTCATTTATTCAACATAGCTTTTCCATCTAGTTAGCGTCCCTGTTTTATATTTGGTTCAATTTCTTATTTATGTACTTTATCTTTTAGCTATATCTGTTCTTAGTAACTTTGTTCTTATATTCCCTTTTATTGTTGTATAAATAGTGCCCTTAACCTGATGACATATGTGGTACTTTGTTAATAGTCTTTTATTTATTGTCTTAATTTTCCTGTTTTTATTGTAAAGCACTTTGGTGTACCACTGGTCTTTTAAATGTGCTATACAAATAAAGTTGTATTGTATTTATTTGATAAAAACTAAACCAAAATACAGAATCAGTGAGGTCCTGCTAACCAAATGTGCTTGATTAACTGATCGTCATTACGTTGGAGTCCCTGTGCTGGTCTGATGTGTTTTAACGCCGTGAAAACGAGGAAAGACATCAGCAATGATCTTAGAGAAGCAACTGTTGCAATGCTATTTGCAAACAATATGAAGTCTAACATGAAGTCTACAGTAAGAAGATTATGCAGACATGGAAAATATTCAAGACAGTTGCCAAGCTTACCGGGAGTCGGCATCCACACAAATTTACCCCAAGGTCAGACTGTGTAATGCTCAGAGAAACGGCAAAAAACCCTGAGAGCTACATCTCTGATGCTACGGCATGTAAAATGTCAAAGTTCATGACAGCACAATTAGAAAGAACTGAACAAGTATGGTTTGTTTGAAAGGGTTTCCAGCTTAATAACACCACAATGATGTGAGGGACTGATAACTTCCTACTGTGAATGATTTCTTCTTATTGCTGCTAAAGGTGCTCATTAAATAAATCGAATCAGCACTATGTTAAATGTCACATGTTGTTGTTTAAATTTAAATTTAGGTTATATTTCAAATTAATCTTCAAACTTTCTCATGACCAGATGACATTATGTCCTGATAAATGGTAAATGGCCTGTATTTATATAGCGTGGCAAGCTACATTGTAGCCACAGCCACCCTGGGGCGCACTGACAGAGGCGAGGCTGCCGGACACTGGCGCCACCGGGCCCTCTGACCACCACCAGTAGGCAACGGGTGAAGTGTCTTGCCCAAGGACACAACGACCAAGACTGTCCAAGCCGGGGCTCGAACCGGCAACCTTCCGATTACAAGGCGAACTTCCAACTCTTGAGCCACGATAACTAAAATCTAAAAGAACTTAAAGAGGCTGTATTGTTCTCGACTGGTCACACATGCACAAACATGATGGCGTGACGGTGCACGTCCTGTTAAAACTGTTAAAACCTCTCCAGCTGACAGTGTCAGACACTTGTCTGTGAATATGTCCATTTGTGTGTGTGCCTGTGTAAATGTCGTCCATGGGCCTTTGTATGCGTTAGCCTCTGCAAGCTGTCTTATTCCAGCAGTCGGGCCTCCTGCAGATTCACACACTGTAATGGTGAGAGAGAAGGGAGAGGATCCTTCTTTTCTTTCCTTCCTCTGTTGTTTATCTATTTTGATTCATCTCGGGATATTTCCGTGACCTTGTTTTGGAAATTGCGTAATAGGCTGCTGGAGGTTTGGGCAGAGGGCAAGGGGTGTGGAGGCAGCGGCGGCTTGAGGCTGGACACTGATCTAAACTGTGATGACAGCTTAGGCTTTTTCTCTCTCACCTCCTCCATACTCTTGAGGGGAGGTGAGAGCGTGGCGACAGAAAGAAACCTTAAAGACATCAGGGGATTTTTGTCATTGCCCCAAACACAGTTTACTAAGGAAGATGTTAGTGAATAAAAGAGCACTCTGAACCGTGCGCTTCACTCACACTTACATGGAAAGAATCACACTTGCACGGCTGGCTTTCTGCTCCTTTATGTTTCACTCCCATGCTTTCTCTCTCTCTCTCACACACACACACATGCACGCTCATTCAGGGAAAACAAGAGGGAGAAGGCCTCTGACTCATTTATTTCACCATTAAGTGGCTTGTTGTACATGTTACAAGGTTATTTGCCACAGCCGAAGTGGGAGTAAGCCACGATGATAACGTCATTAAAACGCCAAGAGGGGAACAGCTGTGGGAATTGCTCACTGCCTTGTCTGATGACATAATATGCTAAAACTCAATAAATTATGGCATAAAATTGCATGGTCACACACAGTCCAGTTGCAGCTGTGAGTACTGCAAAGATCTTCTCAGGGAAGCTGAAATAGGGTTCGATTTTTAAATGAACCGATTCAATTAGGAGCGGGCGATATAGAGAAAAACTTCCATCATTGTGTACATGTGATTAATGGAAGACTTAGAGCAAGTTTGCTTGTGTGGATTCTAGTGAAGTAAATATCTGAAAAGTCACAAAAGTGATGAACAAATTATATAAAAATCCAATACTGCTGCAAAGCAAAATGATCCCCACTGATTGGAGAAAATGCTTACAGTGGTCTAACACACATAAATAATAAGAGCTAGCCATGTGAAATATATATATTGATATATAACAGTTTTATTTCCAATATATGTCTTTTCTTATTGTAGACTAAGTGCAGCGTTTGTCACTGACACGTTCAGAGAGAAGACAAAATAACATCATCTACTGCAGTGCCGTTGAATACTAGAGGTGGAAATCACCATACATCCCACGATACGATATTATCACAATATTTAACACACGATACGATATTATTGCGATTTTTTTTAAAAATATTTTGCGATATTCAGATTCTGTACATAAAGGTAAACTTTATCAATATTCATTTTTATCTAATATCAAAGTCTCACACTCAGTCTTTCTCTCATTTCAGTTTTATTGTTGACAAACTTGAACGGTTTGTGTTACAGTCTAGTCCAACTTAACTGAACGCAACCATCTGGTACAATTATAGCTATTCTGAACTATGCAATTTATGAAAACTATGGAGCCCCTTCAGCAACTGAAGAATTTGAAAGTAAATTAAAACAAAATATAATTTTACATTAAATAAAAAAGTTTTAAACTTAATTAAAATAAAACATGTCTTAAATTAAAATAAGTAAACTGTCATGTTTATTGCTGCCAAAAACAAGTTAAACACATTTGGACAGTGAAGGAATGTCAGGATTCTTGGTCAGAAAAAGGATCAACATGCTCTGAAGTCAGAGCACAAAAACCTTTTTTGTAACAAAATATCGATTTCTGCTGTCCCTGTATCGATACATTATTAGCAAACAAAATATCACCATACTACACAGTATCGATTTTTTTCCCCCACCCCTATTGAATACCCCTGTAGTATATGGTGCTGTTTGATTCTCTTAATGTTGCTTGTCAGTTACTGTCAAATTAATGCATCGTGTTATTGCGTAGTAATAGCAGTGTTCATGCTGTTCATCTACTCGGAGCACATTCTGTTCATAAGGTTCAGACTCTAATTATTTAGACTTTTACACATATCCCCTTTCACTTGAGGTCCTGTGCTTTAGCACATTTAATTTAAAATAAAATTATGAGTTCTGGATTAAAGTACCAGCTTTAATTTGATTAGGTTTTTATTGTGCTGCTATTATGTATAGAGAGAAAAAAATACCCTCTCATTTGGGAACACTGTATCTTTATTTAGGCCTTCGTTAAAGATGCAGGACTACAGTTTTGTGTGATGTGCTGATACAGATTTTGGCAGATTATCACTGAGACCATATACAGTGCTTAACAAATTTAGTGGACAACTCGTCTTCAAAGCAAAACAAAACAAAGATTTTAGAAATTTGTCAAAAACTTGTTTGAAACTAAAAGTTATATTTTCAAACTCCAATTTTAAACTCCACACTGTAAGTCTGAAAATAATCAAGCGTAACATTCAACCATTAAAACAAATTGTTCTCTTTTAATGAATGCAAGTAGATAATTATAATTTGACATTTTAATTTAAAAAAGTAATGATTTTTTTGTATTTTTCTATTTTTTGTAGAACATTAAACTGATTTGATGGTCTGATTTGCTCTGTTATCACAAATGCTTTCCCTCGTGGTTTGGCAGCACTGCTCTGCATGTGCTGGACATGCATGAAATGGACTGGCTTGTCATGTGCTGATAGATTACAAGGCAAGTCAAGAAAGCTGATATTAGCCAGAGCCAGTGTTCATCAGTGAATCTCCCTACTGCAGAGGGCTGCAACAAACCTGTTCCCTGTGCAAGTTAGGATTGTGGCCTTGACTCACAGCCACTGGCACAGATACCCCATCACTGAACCTCTGCTTTGCTTGATCCATTACTGAGCTGTGATACCTCTGACTGGTGAAGTGTTTGAGATGAGATCCACCACACTCCATTAAGCAGTTTCTGCTCAAAGGGGGTAAAGTAAATCAGGTTTACTGCAGTATATTCTTTCTCCGGCTTCATTGAATACATGTAGAATACTGCCTCTGTCCGCGGTAATAGCACAGTTTTGCAGAAGGTTGCGTCTGAGTCTAATGTTTGCAAATAGATTTTGGCCTTGTAAACCAGGCTGCCACAGTGCAAAGCCAATGCCTTTGCCAGAAATCTTTAACATACTATTATACTCTCTGTTTTGTCCCTTGCATTTTTATTCTATTGCTGTTCTCCTCAGTTATGCAGTGCCCCCCAGATATATTGGCACCCTTGATAATAGCTAAACTCCAAATGGTGTATAAAGATAAAGAGGAAATAAGGATAGGGTCCATATTCTCGTTTTGAAACAGTAATTGCTGATATTCTGTAGACAAAAA
Source organism: Neolamprologus brichardi (assembly GCF_056152115.1). Lineage (NCBI taxonomy): Eukaryota > Metazoa > Chordata > Actinopteri > Cichliformes > Cichlidae > Neolamprologus > Neolamprologus brichardi. The sequence continues at coordinate 5,329,768 of NC_142118.1, read as the reverse complement.
GCCATGGTTATAATAAATGCACCCGATGCTTATTGAAGTCAGAGTAACACCCATCAAATTCAAAAAGATCAAGCTTCTGTGATAATATGCTAAATGTTCTTTGCAGCATTTGAATAGATTTAACCCAGATGTGCATTCATTTGATATTTTTTTATTTGATTTTATTTTTTGAGGATGAATCCTCCTTACATAGACTGTTAATAGTTCTTTTTTTTTAGATTTATGTTGACTCTTAATGTAATACGTTAGTGCACTTACATCATCAGCTGACATTGCTGTACTGCTAATTCAATTCAATTCAATTCAATTTTACTTATATAGCGCCAAATCACAACAGCAGTCACCTCAAGGCGCTTTATATTGTGGCAGCCTGGTTTATCAGGGCGATCGTGGCTCAAGAGTTGGCAGTTCGATTTGTAATCGGAAGGTTGTCGGTTTGAGCCCCAGCTCGGACAGTATCGGTCGTTGTGTCCTTGGGCAAGACACTTCACCTGCCGCCTACTGGTGTTGGCCAGAGGGGCCAATGGCGCGATATGGCAGCCTCGCTTCTGTCAGTCTGCCCCAGGGCAGCTGTGGCTACAACTGTAGCTGCTTCCACCAGTGTGTGAGAGTGAATGAATAGTGGAATTGTAAAGCGCTTTGAGGGCCCCGAAAAGCGCTATATAAATGCAATCCATTATTATTATTATTATTATTATTATTATTATTATTATTATATTGTACAGTAGATCGTACAATAATAGATACAGAGGAAAACCCAGCAATCATATGACCCCCTATGAGCAGCACTTTGGCAGTGGGAAGAAAAAATTCCCTTTTAACAGGAAGAAACCTCCGGCAGAACCAGGCTCAGGGAGGGGCGGGGCCATCTGCTGCGACCGGTTGGGGTGAGAGAAGGAAGAGAAGATGAAAGACATGCTGTGGAAGAGAGACAGAGATCAATAACAGTAGAGCAGTATGTCATGGCATGCTGCTGCATGGCCACTGTGTGACGTAAAAAAATTGACTGACATTATGTTTGTCAGTTTATTTAATAATGGACCATCTTTTATATTTTATGGTGGGTTTCTTTGGAGCCAGCTCCTCTTAGACAGACTAACTGGTTGCCAGCCTCCAACATGAAAATAAAGCATAGGGACATTTAAGGTTATTCCGCTGGTATTGGTATAATCCAGCACTGCTCTCCTTATTTGTTGGCTTCACTGCAGGGGTGCAGGTTCTTTAAAGAAAATCATTTTCTGAGGGGTAAAAGGGAACATGGGGCTCACTTAAGAGCACCCCGCTTTGTTCTTTTGCTTGTTTGCCGTCTTATAGTACACAAATGAGGACAGATGAAAAGACAGCAGAGTGGGGATTTTTTAATAAGGGTTTTTTTGTGGCTACACGTGATTTGTCAGCAGTAGATGGATGAGCCCAAGTAAAAGATTCTCTTGGCAAATTGTCCCGGTAACATTATACGGCCACTGAATTTCCATATGTAAAGATAAGAAAAAAGTCTCTGTGTTTATCTTCCTTGGTGGTATTAAGAATACAGGCTTAATTCCTCCTCTATCATTTCTATCTGTTCCCTACTGTTTATTATCCAAAAACCAAGGTGCACGGTGTAAGCGGTGGCTCCTTTGACTGGGATTCTAAGAGAAAGTATTAGCAAGCGTGGAGAGGAGAGAATGCTCAGCAGGAGGAAGATTAAATTATCTTCTTTGAAGGTGTGCTGGCACTTTCAGAGACAGAGGCCATTATTAATATGCAGTGACACATGCATACATCGAAAATGATCCTGGACGCTTCGTCGTGGATCATAAAATTCCCCAAGGTGCCTTTCGCTCATCGCATACTGAGAGCCGCCACCACAGCTTTTATGAATCATAGCGATTCTGCCAGGATATATGGAAGGAGGGCAGAAAAAGAGGGAAAATGGCTCTTGTGTTTTATTAGATTGCCCAGGCAAAATTATATTAGTTTTGAGCAGTTTGACTCCGTGGCAGACCGTTATTCCTCTCCATCCGTGGGTGACAGGAAGGCCAGTGAACATATTGTTGGGGTTTGCGTGGCTTGCAAGAAGGTTAAATGGGTCACGTAAGCCGCTGTCAGTCTGGGCCGTGGTGATCTCATTGTGTGATTTGTTGCTGCTGTCTAAAGTTGAACTTTTATCTCAGCCACTGTTTTCTAAAACGAACTGTATACTGTATATTGCTTTTGATGGCTGTTTGAAAGTGTGGAATCTTTAGTTACTCTCATCAATTAAAGGTGGCCGCTTGTTCAACCACCACAATGTCATCCCTTAGCTTCATGATTTCCCCGTAGAGGCATCTGGATCTCCTTTACCACTTTTTCAATTCTCAATTTATTCATTAGTTACTTAATTCCATTTAATATGTCACGCCCACAGCATGCTCATTGTGCAGCGCGATGGAAGCATCAACAACTTCAACCAGAGGGTTACACATATCCATGGAACAAATGGGCATCGACTGTGTAATTGGAATTTCAGCCCTTTTTATTTCCTAGCTCTGCCGTTGCCTGGTAGACAGCCCAAATGAGCCATCATCCATGATTGATTTTCATATTTCAGGGATGCCTACCGTCACTAAGCACTAACTATTAGAGAAGCTCTGCCATCCCTATGGCATGGAGTGGGCCGTTAAGTACAGAGTAGGAAACAGTTTGGCTTAAGCGCTCTCAAGCTTAATGTGTAATGTACGTGCAAACAGGGACACATTTAGTTCTGCGCACGGCGATGAACTATAATGCACGAGGCAATAAAAGCCATTATGATCCGCAATCCGAGCTGACTTTCAAATTATCCTGTTGGAAGTTTTCGATTTAAGGTGGCAGCTTTGGGTGATTCACGGGGTAAAAGGGTACGTCTGAGTTAAGCTGATGCAGTTGCACTTGAAGTCTGTTTTATGTCGCGGTGTTTTGCTTCGTGATTGCTCACTGTAGAGTAAGTAACAACGTGAGGTTTTTTTTTTTTTGTTAATAGGAAGCAAAGTTGTAATTTGGCTCATTAATGTGATTTAATTTCACCTCAGTTACTCCAATTTTTTTACTACATTTGGGAGCCATTATGAGTCATTACGTTGGTTAGTCGGCTGGGCTTTCAGACCCCTAGATTTAAGATATCAGCAGCACATGCCTGCAGTAATTGATGAGGCAGAATTTTGTCTTGCAGGGGTGGTGGGAGTTTTCCTTTTCTCTTGGTTGGACTCTTTTGAATGGCAAGCCCGCTATCACTGACACGAAATAATTATCGTCTGTCTCATGAAGCTGGTTTCTGGATGAAGCAGCTATGGCTTGGGAATTGACACGGCATTATTTGTCACCTTTTCAGAGCTTCTGCTTTTCATTTTGTATTTATTTATTGATAAATGACTCGGCTCTTGGGTATCCTGTCTCAGTGGACCCATTCAAATACTTTGTTTGATGGATTGTGACAGATAACGCAGCCGTCTCATTGAGATTATTCAAATGGGATTGGGTGATATCCAAGTACTTGACTGGGCATCTGATAATTCAGTTCTTGCAATGAATCTGCAGCGAAAGCCTCGTTGTTAATATTATATATTGTTACTCTAACATACGCCCCATTCATCTAAAAGCGGGAAGCCATTTTGAAGGCATATTGATAAAGCTAAATAATTAAAAATCTGTCTTGCCATCTGGCACGCCTGGTATCGGCTAGATGTTCAGCCTTGCCTTTGACGTACACCGCGAAACACCAGACCTTCCCTTTGAACCTTTAGTCTTTACGACTGGACATTGATTTACTCCCTCTGTGTTTTCTGGATGAATGATCAGGGCAAAGGCACTTATCTCACTTACTGTGTGAAATGGAGTGTAACCAAAAATGTGATTCTGTATGGCATATAGACTCACAAAATGTGCCCGCACATACCAGGGTGTGTGTGTAGACAAAGATTTAGAGCAACAGGGCGACATGGCACAATCAGGCACAGTTTACTGTGCGTGAAATGAACAAAACAGACACATGCTCCTCCCTTGCAGTGGGTGTAGTGTTTTTTTTTTTCCCAGTTTGCTCACGGCTAACATGTAATGGCTCTGTGTATCCTCCAAACTACAGTGTTTGTTCCTCCTTGTAAGAACACAGTCTTTTTCCCCCTTAAATCTGTGTTCAGGTATTTTACAAGATAAAAGATTCAAAATATGGGTTTCTGATAAATTTGAAAAAGAATCTATTATTATCATGAAATGTGAAATAGACGGTTTGTTGATAGTTTAGAAAAATACAACAGATGTAACTACGTTGGTAGATATGCCCCCCAACTTGCAGATCACAAGTCTTTACATATAAAGATACATTTGCTACAGAGAATAATGTTTATTTTTGTAAAATGTCCTTACCTTTTTCTTGTTTAATTATTTTCCATCATCATGACACATAAATGGAATATTCTGTAAAGGGTCACGCTTGGGTTGAACTGACCAAAACTTTCCACTGCTTAGACTGAGGTTTCAAATCAGAGGTCCAAGTGGGATTTGGGCGGCGTGGGAACCCTAAGATCAAGCGTGAGCATGTTGAAAAGAATTACTCAGTTCTAATATTTTTTGTTAGCTCCAGTGGATGTTTCCTTGTGCACAGACTGTAAATGGACCGGTACTTACCAAGCATTTTTCCACACTAACAGAGCACACAAAGCACTCTTTTTAAACTACAAGTCTCATTCAGTAACTCATACACATTAGTACAAGCACTTTCCTCTATACATAAGCACCTTGTCTAACATTCTCACACACACACTGACACTTCGATGGATGCAGAGTTCAGTATTTTGTCCAAGGATGCTTCGAGCTGCAGACTAAACGAGCCGGGAAGCAAACCACCGATTGGTAGATGACCTACTCTACCTCCTGAGCCACAGCTGTGATCGCCTGACCTGTGCTGTAACTCTGATATTCACTCTTCTTTGAGGATTTATCCAGCTGAATTCAGCAAGAATTGAATTCATTGCCATTCACTGGCTGATTTTCAGCTGTTAGAGATAAAAACCCAGTCTAAAAGGTAGAATTCAGTGAATAATCATCACCTTAGATATAGATTCTCTACCATCCATCTTAACAATAACAAAACAAAAATAAAGTGCATCACTGCAAACTTCATAGTAATACTGCAAACTAATCAGTTTACCCTGCAGTAGTTTTTTTTTTTTGCAAGACAATTAAAGAAGACAGAGAAAATCAGACATTACATATAAGGTTTAAATTTCCCGTTTATCAAATCTCACTTCTCAGAGCAGTCTTATGAAAATAGCCTCTCATCTTCATTTCCTTCTTTTTTTGCTATATCTGGGAAATAAAGGGGTACATTTAGCTCACAGACACTGTAAGCTGGCTATCACATTTAGTTACTCATGAGCAGAGATGGGCGTAATCCCATTACTTTTTTCAGGTAACGAGTAAAGTAAGGGATTACTATTGCAAAAACGGTAATTAGATTACCGTTACTTTCCCGTAGGAACGCTGCGTTACTGCGTTACTAAAACCGTGATTTTTTGCGAGAATGTCTCATGACAGTGAGGTAAGCGAGTGCGACGTTTGTGACAACAGCTGTGTGCAGATCAACAGTGGATAATATATCGAGTGCGGGAGAGAGTATGAGCGTGCAGCGTTTAAAGCGTGGAAGTACTGACCTTACTTTGAGTTTGATTCCATAAAAAGTGACAAAAACATTAGTGTCCGCTGTGCGTGGGAAGAAAACTTCTTTTTACAGCGAAAAAAAATCCTAAACTTCCAAGCAAGCACCGAGTGCGCAACAACGTAATGGGAAACTCGCAGAGAAACTCGTGGATTCTTCCACTGACCGCTGCGGCACACCTGCACCAGGGTAAACCTCCGCCTACCCCACTCCTGCTTTCCAGGTGAAAATAGAGCAAAAGGACCGCTAGTCTTTGACTTTATTTATTTTCTGCTGTGTTTTACTTGCATCTATTTGAAAGATTGAGTGTAAACACAAAAAAAAAATAATATTTTATGTGCTAGAATGTGCAGAAAATAGGTTTAAATATTAAACAAATTTCTTCCAGTCAGAGAATGGTGCATATAATTTAATTTTTGCTTGATGCATAAAGTTAAAAGGTTAAAACCAGTAAAACAAGTTTTAAAAAGAGACTTTTCCATTTGATTACATTTTGTATGATGGATTGTAGAAAAAGTAGAATTGGGCTGAAAGATCTATCGCTTTATCACCTATTCAGGTTGTAAATCGTGTTTTTAAAAAGTAACTAAGTAACTAAGTAATTAATTGCATTTGAAAATAAGTAATCAGTAAAGTAACTGGATTACTTTTGTGGGGAAGCAATCAGTAATTAGTTACTGATTACTTTTTTCAAGTAACTTGACCAACACTGCTCATGAGTTAAGGGAGCTGGAATTCTTTTCCAGTCCACTTTAACCTCTCTAGCAAGTTACAATTCTGTATTTTCAAACTCCAGAGAAAGGCTGAGAGGTCATTTTGTTGTCATGTTTAAAAAATTGAGAAGGCTTTCTCTAAAACATAAACCACAACTTTTCATGGAGGTCCTACTAAATTAGTACCTGCTGAATTAGACATGTACCGTGTCTAGCGTAGCTCGCCGTGTACCACTTCTTATACCAGAACGCGTGAACACTCACATTAATCCACATTTTAGGGCAATACAAATGAAGTGTCCCATGTGTATGTGGGTGTGTTGATATGTAGTGCCTGTTGTGCCTGACCTTTAACCTGAGGAGATGTGAAATATTCATCCCTTTCCAGCTTCAGGCTACTCTCTTCCTGCAGCCCTGTAGGCTCCTGCCATGCCCTCGGGGGGCAAGGTCCTGTATTATAAATGCAAGATTAGAGGTCACTGACAGCGAATCAGAATGCCATTTTGCCAGCAGGGACCCTGAGGCTTTGCTTTAATGAAAACTCTGTTATATTCGGAGGCCACAAGCTCCTGTTTATAAGTAGAGTTTGTGGATGGTGTAGAGATCAAACAACTATATATATATTTATATATATCTTTTGTATTATTTATGATTACAAAGAATAACTAGTTCTTTTGCAACATGACTCAGATGACATCGCTTTTGGGGGTCTTTTTGGTAATAAAGGTGACATTTTTTCAAAAATACACAAACACATGCCTTTAATAAACCAGCGGATGTAATATGGCACTAATCTAATTCAGAGGTACCTTATTATTTCATTTCAGTGATTTAGATCCTCCATAAGGTCTTTGCCAAAAACAAAATGTAATTGCTAACGATATGAATCAGTTTCGGGGTGTGATCTGATGTCCCCATGAGACCCGCTGTCATTTATAATACAAAAAGCTCCAGACTCGCCAAATGCAATAAGGGTACCATTTTTACATTTATTGAATTTTTCATCTGTAATAACCCTTATATGTCTTTTTGCGCCTCCCCCTGGTATTTAGATTAATGTGAAAAGTGAAGAACACAAAGAGCAATTTGGATCAGAGCTGTCTTAGAGTAACTAAAGTGCACAAAAGCGAGAGGGAAATCTATCATATGAACATTTAAGTCTGACAGTTCCAAAGAAAACTCCCAATCCTCTAAAGGTTTATACAAAATTACAAATGATGTAATGCTACAATAAGTACAGGAGAGCCAAATTTGAATTCCATCAGTTTCGTTTGACTTGTACAGTCAGTCAACATTAACAGTTTCGTCTGCTGTGATCCGTCTTTGACTAAACGCCTTGTGGGACCTTTTCCTAGAAGTGAAACAGCAGGATGAATGATCGCCATGATCACTGGTCTTTCTCTTCTTTTTCTTCCCGGGCTGATCGGGCCACTAAAGCTCTGCTTGCCATTTGGTTGCTCCTCAGCTGGAGAACTGAGGGTCCTGGCTGCCGAGGAGACATTACAGGTTGCTCCGCTTTGACAGGTATCTATAGATGCCATTGACTTTAAATTAAAACGGGGTGTGAGGTAATCAATCATAAGAGTGCACTTTGGACAAAGCTACAGTGTGATGCATGGGCTTCCCCTGCCAGACTTCAGGACAGTGCACTGCGATCAGAGCTAAATTACCCCAGCGACCTGCGCTCCTTCTCCTCTCTCCCGCTGTCCTCCCTTTCAGCAAGCTGCCAAACCCTCCCATTTTACACTCCATGGAGCACCACTGTTTTTTATTACCTTACTACACCTCTCTGGCACAACCACTTCAAAAATGTTGCGGTTTTTACTTTGGAGTATGTTAGAACTAGAAGTGTAGTGCATGATGGAGTGGAAGTTTATTTCTGTGGCCCAGTAAATTAAAAACCTCCACACCAGCATAGTTAGCATTCAAATCAAAAAGGCAGTCGCAAGGTCATCCTTTAACATCAGCACCTTGACATAATGGGTTATGTAATAGTGAGAGGAGTCTTACTCCCAGCTCCATCAGATATGGGTAAACACTGGGTAGCCAACAAGGGTGCCAGGAAAACTTGTGTGTATTTCTTTAGCTCCAGGGGTATCTGACAAAACAGCAGTAATTGGACACCCTGAGATGAAAACATGTTTGTAGAAAATCTACAGATGACCTACAACTGATAAGACTTCTTTTTTAGTTCTTATGTCTCATCTTTTTCTTGCATAATGTCAGATAGTAAGGCAACTGCTCTGAAAATTCCAATCATTTGTATGTTCGGCGAAGTTTCTGATCTAAGTTTATCATTTTTAAATTGCTGAACGTGAAATCATCTTGCTTTCTGGATCTATTTTTACCTTTTCTTTTTAGAGGGTTACTTTACAACAACATCCTGCACCTATGAGGGATATTCTGATTGTTTTTACAGCACTGTGGAAAAGTCTAAAACACCTCTTAGTTCTTTAAAGTTTGCTAGGAACATGTGGAATAGTTGAAGCAATTTATTGACATCTGTCAAAGATATGTAGAAATATAGGACATAAGGCAAAAATAGAGCTTGGAAGTCAAACTTTGGTGTGACCACCTTTCTTGTTATTTCTTTAAGTAGTTTTCGGGAACACTTCTCCAGGTTTCTTGAAGGACACTCAAAGCTCTTCTTTGGATGTTGACTGCCTTTTGTTCTGTTTTCTGTCAAGATGATCCCACACTGCTTTAATAATGTCCAGGTCTGGCCTCTGGGGAGTCCAGTTCATGACTGATATTGTTCCACTATGTGTTTTTTCTATTCAGGTATGCTTTTACTGCATTGACAGTGTTATACTGATAAATAACGCTGTTGCCAATGAGTTGCTTTCCAGATGGTATTGTAGGGCTGCACGATTTTGCATAAAATGAGAATCACGATTTTTTGGCTTAGAATTGAGATCACGATTCTCTCACGATTTTCTTTTCCAGTATAAATATTTATTGCACTTATTAACTGCACATCAACTTTGTAACAGTTGAGACTGAACATAAAAACAATAAATAAACATAAAAACAACAAATGTCTCACATTTTGTCGTTGCAAAAATGTTGTACTGCTTGAAATTCCGTCTCCACCGTTGCTCGACACTGCGTGTATAGAGCAGGTAGTGCAACAATAGAAAAATAGTTGCGGGACGGCACTGTGTAGCGTTTGTCTAGGGTGTTGATCATTTTCCTAAATCCCTCGTTTTGCACAGTGTTGATGGGAGCCATATCTTTGGTCAGGTGATAAGTAATAGCCTCCGTGCCTGCGGAAGTTCTACGAGTATAGGGAAGCGCTGTATAAGGTTCCCGTTATTGACGTTTGGGTGGTTGAACGCGATGGATTTTCTCCAGTCACTTTCTCGTCATCCCTGACGTGTTCTCCGTTGTTTTTTTTCCCTGCTAATTTTAGCATCACACGGCACAGCCAGTGTTGCCAACTCCCCAGTAAGGAAAATCGCTATTGGTTGTCCTAAAAGTCGCTAGAAGTCGCCATATGACGTCATCGCTTAATTTGCATAATTGGTCATGCTAATATAATTGTAACCTACATTGTTGGAGAGAGAAATAACATCGTGGAAGAGACATAAAGTGAGTAAAAAACGTCCTAAATGCATTTAGAGTTTATTTAGAACTACAAATTAAATTTCTTTTAGCAATTATTGTTTTTTTAATGTCACAATTCCAACCCTGCTCCTTTACCCGGGCTTGGACCGGCAAAAGTGACCCGAAATAGGCACTCTGGTGGAGTTACTTTGTGTGTGAATAGCAGCTGGGGGAGGACTATCCTCCGCCCATGAGCGCTTTGGCACGGGCGAGGTGCCCACGGCAGCACCGCTGCTTGTTGAGAGTAAGAGCGCGTTTTCACGTCAAAAAGTCGTCATAAATAAGTCTCTAATAACGCCAGAAAAAGTCGCCAGATTTGTCGCTAGTCGCTTTTTAGAAAAAAAAGTCGCTAAGGGGTCTGAAAACTCGCTAAATACAGCGACAAAGTCGCTAAGTTGGCAACACTGGGCACAGCTTCTGTATCACGTGGTATAAGGCTCCGCCCTTGTCATTTGTTGAGCAGGAAGAGTGAGCGCTTGTTTTCATGCAGATTACGTCCCGGATCAAAATGCGGTACAATCATCGTCGTCTTTTTTTTTTTTTTTTTAAATCGTTGTCATTTGGAAATGAGATTGCACATAAGTATGAATCGAGATCGCGATTTTCTAACGATTAATCGTGCAGCCCTATGGTATTGCATGGTGGATACAAACTTACAGACTTTTTGGTTCATAATGCCATCAGTTTAATGCATGGCCAAACCATGACAAAGCCTCTGTTGTGTTTTTCAGATGACTGTGGACACTCACTGTTATTCACTGTACCTCTGTAGGTGCATCTCTCAGGTCCTGTTTCAGGTCTTTACTGGATTTTTTCATTTCCTAAAGACATGACTTTCAGATACTGTTCATCTGCTGTTTTTTTTAGTCATGTCAATTCTTCTTTTTGTTGTTAAGTTGTTAAGGACATGCTGCACACTGTGCCGAGATATGCCAAGGTTTTAGCTAAGATGGCTTTGAAAATCACCTTGTTGATGCAAAAATTCAATTTTTATTATGTTTGGCATTTTTTGTTGATTCAACTAAAGAAATGGGAACAAATGATGTGTTTTTTTTGACAGGCTGCAAGTAGCAAGGTGCCAATTTAACAAAAATCTAAATGGGTTCTCTTCTAAGTTGTCTGCTATGTGAAGACACAACACTAGTTAATCTCTTGAGTTAGCTGCCTTTTAATGCCCAAATGATCGAGAGGACAGAGTTAAGTGGCTTAACCAACAAAAGAAAATCTTCTAAAAATGAACTGGCTCTTTAGAATCAAGATATGAAAAAAGGAGGGGTGGCTCAAGTCTTATCCCTAATACTGCACTCTGTGATATTAGTACTTTTTTGACATACAGTATTTCTTCCAATGTTGTTTGATGCTGTGCTTATACTTTCTGAATGACAAGACTGCACTCATGTCTTATGTAACTGACTGAGTGTGCCTTTGAATACCGACTGCTTAGGTTAAAAATGGCACAAAATATCTGTGGCTAAGCAGGAGGGGTTCTGAAATTCAAAAGCATGGTTTATTTTATCTAAACATCATATAGCTTATAAGTTATGCAGTGTGCATCTATATAGGCAAATGTATGAAAACAGTGTAGTTTGGCTGCACTGCTTTCCCCCCTTCTCTTCAATTTACCCATTTCTTAATTTCTCTTCCTAAAAAGTTTCACACTAGACAAGGTAACATTGCTCAATTTCATGGTCTAATGAGCTTCTCGTCACATGAGGTATCATACTGGCACACAACAGCATGTCAGCTTAGTTATGGGAAAAGGAAAAATATATATATTTTAGCTAGTTTCTTGTGCCAGCTGGTGTGGAAGACTGCCCACGCTAAACAACTACCGAGAAAAATAAACTTTAAAGCTACTCAGAAAATTGTGCTTTTGGTGCAGATATGGAAACTGAACCATGAGCTATGTTGAAAAGCTTTACATTTGAGAAAATGTGAAATATCTACATTGTTTCAGCTAACATCCTCGCTTTAAAAATCTCAGTATATGCTCTTTTCACAGTGCCATTCTCACACATCACTGTGCACACATATGCCAACTCTCACTGCCAGCAAAGCAAAAGCAAACACTCAAGCAAATGATGAAAGGATTCATAATCAGAACTGGTGAACTGAAGAAAAAGCTAATGAGCATATGCACTGGTATAGTGCACCAGCACCATCTTCACTATTTTTCAGCGCACGCTCCCTTGAAAAATAATCAACTGCAAACCCGCGTTATGTCTAATTGAAGCTAACATGATTGCCTGTCTCCTGAGATGAATACTTGTGCAGTTTCTTAAACCCTGATGGTTGCTGGAAGAAGTACGCCTTCCTCAGTTCCCCTTTTCCTCCACTGTTTGTCAGCTTTAATAAATGGAGATTAGAAGGGCAAGCACACAGTAATATGTAAAACGATATGTTATTTCTTTTGCTTGGACATATTAGCATTGGATCTAGATTTTTTTTAAACATACACCAGTGACCAGCAGTATACTCAGTCTTTATAAAAATCTACTTTTGACTGACAATGTTACCTCCCAAACAATGAAAGTACTAGACTTGATTATTGGTATACAAGTTAAGTGCTTACATTACTCATTATATTGCTGTTTTACTTTCATTTGCAAACACTGACAGGTGCAGTAAATATTATTCATCATCTTGTTTAAAAGGCAGTGTTCTGCTTAGAAACCTTTTTCCCACCACTGCACCTGTACTGCATTGGCAGATGTTTCAAATTAGATCAAATTAGATTTTGTATTTTTCCTGTTGGCGAAAAGCTCATAACAGGCGACAGTGTTCTTTACATCACCGACTGAGACAAACTCAAAATAGGGTAAGGCTGCTTGATTTGTATGGCATATTGACTAAATTGGGGGAGTCGGAGTGTTTAGCAGAGTGAAATCAACAGATCAAAAAATATAGTAAAAGATACTTGCTTCTAACAGTCTCAGATCCAATAACTTTATACAATACTTGCAAACATGCAGACACACAGCTTCTCAAAGGACTAGCATCTGAATTAGGTAAAGTTCACAACACTGGACAACGTTTTTATGAGGAATTTTGATAAGACAGCATTAAACAGTTTCCATAACATTAGCATTAACATTAGCTATTAGTGTTTACCCAGTAGCCACTTCAACCTGCCTTACCTGTTATCAAAAAAATAACGGCTAGCAGCTTTAGCTAATAATAAAACAGCTGTCCAAGCTAGCAACTGGTAATTTTTCGCATCTGTAGTTTTAATAGATTGTGTTACTTAACAATTAACGCTATCTTTTGCGTCTAAAAACATTAGATTTCTCTTAAGTCTAATACTGAATTGAGAAAAGCCTACAGACAACTAGACACAAACAACAAAATACTACAATACCAACTATACTTAATCAACAGTGAAAAGCCACCAGAATTGTAACCCTAAAATATTGCTCTCGTTTTTGTTTTTTTGCAATACATCGGTGAACTTAAAAAATAGTGTTGTTGTTATTTATAATGTTGCACGTATTGTTTTAATCTTTATTTTTTTTTAAAATATATCTCTTTTTTTGTCATTTTCCATGTGGGGATTGTGGGGATCACTATTAAATTGAAGATTCTTGAAAAAGTATCTTGGCAACCCCAAGGTATAAATAAAAAATAGAAAATAATAAAGTACTTAAATCAATTTAAAGTGAATAATATTAAAAATGAAATGACAATGCTTCCAGCATTGAAAGAATACCCTTGGCCATCATCTTTTATTTAGGTCTTGGCTGGTAGTCGATACCTGCAGTACATCAGTGTAATATAACCTGCAGGTGAAAATCAGAGTATTCCCTAGAATAGTGATAACTTTACTTTTGTAATACATTACACCAGCGGTCCCCAACCCCCGGGTACCGGTCCGTGAGTCGTTTGGTACCGGGCCACGAGAGTTAAGGCTCAGGTGTGAAATGTATGGTTTTCAGGGTTTTTATCGATTTTCAGCATTATTTTGTTATCGTTTTTATCGTTAACTCGGTTTTCCTGGGTTTTTTCACGTGTGTTATGAATAAATGTTCTTTTTTTTGGTACCGGTACTAGTTTTATTTTGTTGTATTTATCCGTGACACCTTAAAAGCTGGTCCGTGAAAATATTGTCGGGCATAAACTGGTCCGTGGCGCAAAAAAGGTTGGAGACCGCTGCATTACACTATTAGTGGAGGGCCACCGTACTTTCACATTTACACTTTTATGGTAAAGCAGGATGTGAATCAAGTTTGCTTTCAAATGCTGGAACCAAGTACCAGGCACTGTTCACACAGCAGGACAAAAACCTTATTTCCCCTGTCTGTGACAATGTTAGTGCTTCAATTGCCTATAGTTCCCAAAAGCCCTGACTGGACAAAGAAACAGACAAGATGTTCTTAAAGGCCTCCCTCTCTACTCCACACTGTTTGACCTTTCTGCTGATTTAGCATGTCCGTGCGGACAGCGTGCTTTGCTCCAAGAAAGAGACATACATCGCCCGAGTAGACATTCATGTGCTCTCCAACCCATTCATTCAACGAGAAGAAATTACATTTTCCAATTGTCTGCGGCGATATGATGGAAGTACATTGGGGGCAAAAGGATGTGTGGAGAAACACAATCAGCACAGCGCAGAGCCCACAAACATACCATCAAAGTGAATTTCATAGAAATAACATTTTCAAAGCACAATCAGAAACCTTTGACCTTTTGTGCCAGGTTTTGGAGGTTTGGGAAGTCTGGGTGTGTGCGCTAGGAGTTTAATCCTTGCTTTGTTTGTCATCATCGAAGTTTCACATTTTTTCCTGGGGGCACAACATGGCTGCATTAATTACAGCTTTAATTGGGAAATATACAAGTATACTAAGTTATAAATATCTTAAATGCGCAGCAAATCTCTGCAGGGACAATATGTCCTCCTAGGAACATTATGCTGTAAACAAAGAAAAAAGAAACATTTAGATAAAAAAAGGAACATAATTTCCCCTTATTGTCTATATCTGGGAGCGCTAACATTCTTGAAGTATTCAACACTTACAAGACATAAATGTCGTACCTTTGGGAATTGGATTCTAGGCTTCTGGGGATTGAGTTGTAATTTTGTCATCTCATTATTGTCTATTTGCCAGTCTCATTTGATTTTTAGTCTGCACTGTAAAAATGTGCTATGATAAAAATATAGCTTGATTACAAATTATGATCCAGTTTACTGGCTAAAAGGGATTTGGGATATGTAACCAAAAACTTAATTAGGAAAATTCCACAAAAAAGTGGCGAAATGTAATTAACTAAAATCCGGAACAGCTGTTGGACAATCGCAATTCAGCTGGAATTATTGGCAAGTCCACCAAGGACAAAAAGACTGGAGTCTAATTAGCTGAAACAGCAAGTCCTGTAGTCTTACCTGTGAAAGGAAGGGAAGTTCTGTTAAAATAACATGGAGCAAATGACCTTGGAAGACTTCCCGGGGATCGGAAGCTGTCACCTGCTCCACTGCTCACAATTTCAAATTCATAGTAATAGTAATAACTGCCACATATATGGGGCACAATTCAACATTGTTATTGTATAGCTATTGTAATAATTTTACAATACAAACTTCCGTCCTTGCAGTAACAAGGCTGGTTGGGTTTTGTGAGTGACATAGAAACTTTGGTGTATGTACTGTCTTTCCAAGTACAGCTGAGCTTTCATTCAAAACTACCAAACTACCAAACAATATTGGCCAGGACACCTGGGCAGAATCTAAATTGTTCACAAATCACAAATGGAAAACAGACAGTTGTCTGTGAAGGTTCTCAGTCATCCAGGTCATCGTAGTCAAAGGAGCTTGCAAAGAAAAGCGTCTGGACTTCTTTAAGTTACTTGAAGACACAAGTAAGACACAAGTTTTCACACCTTGGCTCAGGCGATTTGAGGATCATTAGGGGGTCCTTTTGTCCCTCTGTGGGGGGACACTCCCACTAGGTTTATATCTGGGACTCTCCACCATTTGACCTTAGAACTGAAGAAGCTTCTTGGATGAGAGGTGAAACGTCTTCAAGCTACTTAAAGAAGTCCAGACGCTTTTCTTTGCAAGCTCCTTTGAAAACAGACAGTTGCGCTGTCCTTGGTACTGAAGTAGTTCCTCTCTATACTACTGTAATACATTTGGAAGTTGTTAAGTTTCAGAGTTTTCAAAATGTGGTTTGCAATTTGTATAGAGTTCTAAAAATTGGCATTACTGATGCAAACTGTCTTCAGTACCTCAGAGAAGTCTTAAAGACACATGAAAAAGTGTATCACCCATGTGCGCACACTTTTTTTTCCCCAGTGGTGTCAGATTACTCAGCCTATCAACAAGCCAAAATATGCAGCAGTGCAGCAGCAAAGAGAGGGATGAAGAAGACTAGTAGCAACTAAATATGGCTGTAAACAAATTGGCTTTACTGAGGAAAGAAATACCGTTAACACATTTGTGAGCACTCAAGAATGCATTCAGTGGATTACAGTGACTGCTCCTGAATGTGTAAACATAGCTTTTTGTTTGTTTGCAGGAAAATTAAACTGGCCACCTCTAAGAGGCACAATGTTCATTCCAAGAAGTGCAGCATGGTTGGATTTCCTCCTTTATGTCTGTGTGACCGCTCATTCATCCTGTATTGTATGCAGTCATATTGCGGTTACCTTATACCTGATCCTACTCTATATGCAATTTGGCTGCCTAGTTCCTTTATGCATTGAGCTCCAGAATTTGAATAGTAGCAGAGTTCAAACTTGGAAAGCAGTGATATAAAATTTTAATTCGTTCTTTATCAACGTGTTGGAGTGCAAGCTCGGCCTTGTGTTTTGTCCAAATAGCTTTTAAAACTGATAACGAGGTTGCATTGTTTAGCAGTATTTAGCTAATCTGTAGCAGATGGTGTGGATATTGCATTGCGACAGTGCTTTTTAACTCATGTTTCGGTGTTAGCAGCTGAGCAGTAAGCTGTTACACAGTGTTTCCTCTGGCGAAAGCCTAAAACATTAATAATCAGCTGTTGCTGGATGTCGTGCTCTACATTTCATACGTTATGATTTTAGAGATAGTTAAATTGAAAGGTGGCTTAATACAGCGGCATGGCATCATGCCTGCTGCATTTGAGTGTTTTACTGAATGAAGCAACTCCCTTTGCTGCAGTTATTATGCGTCTAAACATAGAGGTAATATGGTCCCTAGGATGAGAGATCAGTAACTCCTTGTGAATAAACCTGTCAATCTCTCATGGCACAAGCTAGTTGTTGTATCGCTTCTTTGCTGTCTGTCTGTGGTCATCTCACTCGCCCCATTCACGTCTTTGATTACTGTCCCCACCACTCTATTGCCTTTGTTGCCCCCCCAATTCGTCATGTTATCTCCCACCCATCCTTCTTCTTCCTTAACTTTTCGCTCTCTTTCTCTTTCTCATTCTCCACGCTTCCCTTGCTCTCACTTTATCTTAACCCCTCCATCTCCTCCTCCTCCTTTGCCCCGGTCTCATCAGGCAAACACAGAGAGTGATGCGCGAGCACCATCCCTCACATCTCCAATGAGTACCTTGTTATCATCTTGTCCCCACAGCGGCTTTCTGTCTGGCTCCGTCTCAGCTTGGATTCCGTCACTAATGGGACCGCATCATTTTCGACAGCTGCAATTCGTCAGTGTTGACAAACAAAGATGCGGTGCAGCTATGCGAACACATCTCAAAGGGATTGTAGACTAATGCCTCAGTCTGATTTACACATTTACAAAGGGTATTTTTTTAAAAAAAAAACATTCCTCTTTTTCCACATGACCTGTAAAGATCATATGCATTTATATTGCCTGTACTTTTTTAATTAAAGTAATGTCAGTCATGATCTCTGTGCCAGAGAAAACAATGCATGAAATATTTATTAGACCTCAGAGTGTAGTGGCATCAGACAGTTAGTCGTCAGTGTGCTCTATATGTATGAGCCTTAGATGTTTCAACGTGGCGCCTCAGGCTCTTCGCATCTGTTAAATAGAAGCTAAATGAAACTTCATGAAAGCCTAAACAATAGCGCACGTTAGAGTTTGCCTCCATCTCTCAGCCCACTAATCGTCTCCACTGGGCCCTGCAGGGCAACAAGAAAGACTCTCAGACTTTGTATGCCAATCTTTTTCTATTTTCTCTGACCGCATCTCTAACTAAATTTACTTGATTTTGTGAGTGTTGCTTTCATCTCTCTCTTATGTTCCAAAATCAAATCCACTGCACAAACAACAGTCTCTGTTTTTTTCTGTTTGTTTGTTACAGCTATTTAATTATGTTTGGAAAAAAAGAAAAGCTACTCAAGGTTATTTTGTAAGATCAATGCATAGCCTGTATTAAAGATCACATTTGTTTTCAGATATGTCAAAACACAATGCAGCAATGCTAGCTACAATTTAAATTTAGCTGAGATTCCTTTCACCAGAGTGGCTTTAAAGAAATCCCTCTCTAATGTGAATTTGTATCCAAGTAAGAAAACGTTCAAAAATCTTTGGTTTGTGTCATTTTTTTATAACGAGGAGCACCTTTTTCTATGACACCTATCAATCTATGACTTGTGTCTATGTAACACACATCAGAAGTAACAACATTCTTTAAAAGAGCCTGAATTTAAGCACATGCCAATACTACAGGATCGTTTGGTCCGTGATTTTCAGGTGGTTGCTTGGCCACATTGTGTCATATTATATCATGACATCATAATATATTATAACATGATGTTATATTAAAGTGATAGAAGTTTTTTATAAGGTGCTTTAGGGGCATGAACTCTACAAATGGACAATTTTGGTAGGTGGCTATGAGGCAACCAAATGATGATATAATATATTGTGCCTAATTCAATTTTTATGGATATGAATTTGATGTTATTGTTATGAAATTAAAATGACACAATGATTTTTAAAATGTGATACAGATAAGACCCTTCAGGGACCCAGGATGTATCTGTGTGCCAAGTTTGATTTGCTTAGATTTGAAGAGTTTGCAGACAAAGAGACAGAGATTGCATGTGCAGTTGTGTCTTTTGATCCAGTTTGTCTCAAAGATGAAGAGTTTATCTATATTTTATTATTCTTGCCATTAGATGTCAATTTGTATGTTATCTCTTAGATTGGATCTGCTGGAGAAAGAGATCTCCTCATGGTCATTATGGAAAGAGGGTTTACTGTAGAGAAACCACAGATTTTTTCAACATATCTAAGGACATCTGAATATAGTTTTTGGACAGACTCGCACAAATTGAAACCCAGAGTGCAAAATCCCTTTCTCTCCTCCAGATAGGTCGAAAGCCTGACTTGTTGAAAATTGTTGAACATTTTAAAATAGCCTTAAAGGTCAGACTGGCCAGGATGGTAGCACGAGTCAGAGCAAACATTTTAATTTCCTGTTGGTGGACATTAGGCAGCTCATGCAGCGAACTGAGGAGAGCTGTGTGCTGAGGCTTATCGTGTTTGAAGAGAGGCAGGTACACTGATCTGTGTTAATAATGTGGTGGTAAGAGCCATTCATCCAGCCAGCGGTTATGGCCTGCCAGTGTATTACCAGTGACATCACAGATCAGGCTGCATTTGGCTCCGCTTGGCCTGCTCTTATTAGAATAGACATCCTGCAGGAGACCCTGCTGGTCACATACACACTGCCCTTTAAAGTATGGTCAAAGAGCATCAGTGAAAGCCTTACAGACAATTCTTTGTAGCTGTTATCAGATAACAGTCAGTATAACTAAATGTTTGGTATGTAGATTAGGCTTGCTTCAAATGGCTGTCTCCGGTAGCATAAAAACCAAGAGGGAAATGTGCGAACAGTCTAAGGAAAGATAGAAATATTCCCTTCGATATGTTTTGATTTAGGCTTCGCAGTTGAGAAAGCTCCCTCTCATTTTCATTGAACGTTCGGTGATTTCTTAACCACAGTCTGTTTTGGCCTGTTTATGCTTTAGTCATGGGATCGTGGGCTCATGTGTAATCTTATTTTAATCAGGCATTGCAGGAAAATTTTAATTTATAGCTGGCTGGAAAAAAAAATCTCTCTGAGTTTCTTGGAGTCTGAACAGAGCCAAGCGCGTTAAATATTTCAATAAACAAGTAGATTTTGAATATTTTATGGGCAGAACGATTGATATGAACTGAAACTGCTTTATGAAACATTAAAGGACCTGTGTCCATCTCAAGCATTCAGATTTGCATGGCTTTCTCAGAGCACTGCCAGTGCCATGGCCTTCTTTAGCTGCATTTAAGCCAGGACGCTGGAGAAATACATGCAGCGCTCTTGTGATTGTTAGCGCATTCATACATCATGGGAGGAGAAGAATTTGCTTAACAGGAATCTGTTCTCTCTCCCAGGCATTCTCCTTCTTTATCTCACTCCAAAACTCCCCTGATATGCGTTTCTCGCCCAACGCTGCTCTCTTTCACTGGGGTGAGCACAGAAGAATAACACTGCATAAAATTTCAAAGGGTGAACAAAACACATCCAAAAGCGTGGGATGTGGCCAAGTGGAAAAAAAAATTCTCTGCAGGGTTAGGGAGTAGAAGGAGAGGGGTTTATCTTGTGTACTACCACATCTGTGCCTTTCCACAGAGAGTCAGCTTGTGAATTTTGGCTTGCTGCGTGTACTGCAGTACTGATTCACTCAGATAAAACAAGGTCTTCGCAAATGTGCAAATCCCAAACTTAATTACTATGAACCAAAATGGAAATGAACTCAATTATGAAGATATTGCCACATATTTACCCCTCAGTCTTTTTTGTATCTAATTAAATTCATTTCTTTATTTTTTCCCACTGTTTCCCTACTTTATTTCCTGAGTAAACGGCACTAAAAATATGGGAAGATACACTCAGGGAAAAAAATAAAGTTATTTTGTTAACAGAATTTTATTGCACATACAAAGTTATTTGTAAATGAATGTAAATATTTATTTTCATTTACAAAGTTGTCTTTGTTGATGCATTCAAGATAATTTGACCTGCAGTCTTTTATTACTGGTGTACTACTCAAGATGATTAGCGATAAATATACTTTGGAGGACTCCCCAAATATTATTATGTTGTTGACTACTTTTAGCAGTCATTATTTTATTTTATTTTTTTTACTTTTCATCAACCTGAGAAAAATGACAACATATTGAGCTGAGATTCTCTCCTGAGAATATTCTACTGGAGTCCACATGCTCTTATTTTGAAATTCTAGTCACCCTTGCTTTCCTCTTGCTTTTTTTTACTCTGGAGATTTGGTGGATAATCTGCATAACACATATTAAATTGTGTTTGTTTATAAAAAATCCATATTCATATGTATCATGTTGAAAAAAACAATCTTAATATTTGTAAATAAAAGAAATTACACTTATTAATCATGTAAATTCCCTGCACCTGTCATGCCATGACGTCCCAAAAAATTACCCAGTCAAAAGTGAAAATGTTGAACATCATATTGATGTCCAAGTTGGGTCGTGGTTGGATGTCCAAATTGTGGACCTAGTCTGGATGTTTCATAGAATTGGTCGTGGACCCACGGACCCAATATAGAGATGATCTGCATGTTTATCTGACCTCCAATGTTGGACAGTGAGCTGTTTTTATCACTCCGTCATTTATTTGTCACACACTAAGCAATTAACTTATTTGCAAATGAGCAGCTTGTGAACAGTACTGTTCAGTTTGGACACTGCTACCTCCACACACTGAAACAGAGTCTGTGGAAAATAATGGCGCGTCAGTCTGTGGCCTCATGCATGATTATGGCCAAAATGGTTATAATGAATAATAAAAGTTCATAGCAAGGTACTCAACAGCTGGGAGATCCCTCTCTGGTTCCCTTCTGTGCTATATTTTGCATATAACGCAGGTAATTTTACTTTGAAAAAATATCACAAGGGGATAGCATAGGGTTTTTTCCTGTTTTTTTTCCTGAAGCCTTCATTACTCAACATTTTTAATGGAAATTTATCTTTGGCCAAATGGTGATTTTGGTCCATCTCTGTGAGCTGGTCTGATATGCTGAGGTGCTGTGCAGGCTTAGTTTTATCGACGTCTGAGTTGATGCTGGAGGACTGACGTTATCAAACACTTGACTGTGTTTCTTGGCCTTTGTGCATTCGTCAGATTGCTGTTAGCGATGGTAAGGAACATCATCATCAGGTGGTGTGGGACTGCTTTTGCATTGCGTTTCATAAGTGAAATGTATGATTGAGATTAAAATGTTATTATTGTACAGCCCTATTGTGAAGTATATGTTCGTTTTGGCTGTCATTGCTAAGTGGGCCAGGTTCATTATTTTTTCTTTTTTCATTTGTGGCCTGGGGCTGTGATATTATGCATGCTCACACTGGGTTAACTGTGACACACTGAACAGAACAGAATCAAAAAATGTATATTTATGAGTTACACCTGTGTTAGTGGGAGTACACTGTTAATATCTTATAGCAGATGCCGTAGAAGGCACTGGTAGAACAAGTCAGTATGACTTCTTCTTTAGAAAGATATGTTCTGATTATCTACTAGCTTTCAGAATTAATAGTTCATTCATTGTGTCCTGAGATGCTCTAATCCATAGGTGTCAAACTCTGGCCCGCGGGCCAAATTTGGCCCGGAGTCTAATTGCATTTGGCCCACGAAGCCATACCAAATTACTATTAGAGCTGGTCTACTGGTATTATACAGCTAATATATATATTGTTTAGTATTAAGCTTTGCTTGTTCCATATTCAGTTTTTCAGCAAAACGTGTTTGAGTCCATAAGAAAAGATTCATTCTTATATCTGGAGGAATAAATATATTTCAATAAATATTAATGTTAGCCCACGACTTTGTTCCAGTTTTGAATTTTGGCCCACTGTGTATTTGAGTTTGACACCCCTGCTCTACCAGTTTGCATTTATATTGTTTATACAGTATGTCTGGATGACATGTGGTGGCTGAATATTGCTAATTTAGGTTATGATACCACTTGTAATGGAGAATTATGCATGGTAAGGACCTTTCTTTCCAGGCATAGTTCATATATGATGAAAAAATTTGTCTGAGGATTTATTGATTTATCTTACATAAAAGGTAAAACTACCAAAAAGAAATAAATGAAAATGAATGAAGACAGGAACGTTTAAAAATATGGTTGAATTCATATGGAATAGCCTTTCTTATTATGTGAATGTCAATCACAACACACAACTCAGAAACAACTGGAGATGTCACAATGCTTTATTATAATGCTTTTAATATTTTCTTCCCGTTTACTTCTTGCACTGGTAAAGTATGTTGACCCTGAGAATGTCGATGTCAGACATGCCAACATTCTGGCCGATGGGAACGTTGGGATTGGGGATGGGAGTTAATGTTTCTGACTGTGGAGTAATTCCGAAGGCAGTCCTATAATTAGGAAGAATTGCAAGAGGCGATTAAACAGAATTTGTTTCTGTGCAACACAATTACACTTAAGATTGTGTTTTTGTTCAGGCTTACCTTCCATAGTGCATGACAGAGGAGTAATCATATCTAGTGTTGAGATTATTGGTGTCCATCTGGTCAAAATTGTTGAAATAATCTGTGGAAAAAAGACAAATAAATTAAAAAGACCAAGCAACAGAACAGTCTTATTTCAATTAGTCATCATTGAGGCTTTGAGATTTTTACCTTTTATGATGTTTGGCCAGTTGACTCTGATGTACTGGTCGCGGTCGCTTCGAGTGTGTTCATGGTAGAAACCAAGTGCATGCAGCAACTCATGCTGGATGATACCATGCTGGATGCAGCCAAACCTCTGCAGTGACACCACCTGCTTGTCTCCAATACGACCCAGCAAAGAGGAACAGCTAAAAATGTAAACAGTATAAGAAGCCAGAGATGATCGTCAGAGGAAGACAGTTGACATTAGTCTGATGTTTAACATGTATCGAGTGAAAGTTTGAACAACTAAGGGAAAAAACATTTGAATTGAAAAAGTAACTTTCCACTTTTTGACAAATATGGCAATACAGTTTAAAATTGTTTTTAGTGTTACACCAAGTTGTGTATTACTCTTTTACGCTGTGCCTGACTCTGCACGGATCGGCTGGTTTGTGGCGTTCCAAACACCTGTCGCAACATCAATACTAACGTGGTTAATAGGGATGGGTATCGTTTAGGTTTTATCCGATACCGGTGCCAAACCGGTACTTTTGAAACGGTGCCGGTGCTTAAACGGTGCTTGAACAATGGAAAAAACACAAACTTTGTCCAAAAACCTCTCATGTTCAACTGTTTTTTTGTAAAAAGATAACAATGTTAGCCTTTTCTGCAGCTATGGGGCATATATGGTATCACTCTTGGCTGGAAGCAGCTTAAACAATGGGAAAAAAAATAACTTTGTCCAAAAACCTCTCATGTTTAACTGTTTTCCACTTTTTCTTTGGTCATTTTAGCTTTTTGGCCAGGGTGAAGGGAGTATCTGCCATCAAACAAGAAGACAGCCGCGTGTAGCTATGATGGTGTTTGCTAGTTCACCTTACATGCATTAATGTAATAACGTGGTTAGCCTACTCAACGTAAATTACACACGAACAACATTAAGCTACTCACACAGAGAAGAACGGCTGCTGCTGCCATCATCATCCTCATCATTTCTGCTACACTGGCAGGGCTAGGGGCCAGGACGCTCCTCTTCAGGTTTTTGGGGGATGTTGCTAACTCCGGGTCCGATAACAGGCACCACACCCACAGTAGATGTGCTCGGTGTGAGGTCTTGCAGCAAGCTATCAAATACGGCGCATTTCTCGGCTTTAAAAAAAAAACGCTATGCGTCGCCAGGTGTTTCATCAGATTTGAGGTGTTACCTCCTTTGCACAGTATCACCTTAAAGCACTTGTTGCAGGCTGCTGAGTTTGCATCTTTTGCTGTGAAGCACAGCCAAATTTTGACCGCTTCGCCTTGGGCATTTTTAATCTGTAGCTCTGCTCTAAAAGAACGTACGTACCTGGACCCACCTACTATCCTCGGAAACGTAAAATGATTGGCTAGAATCTAAAGTGTATCACAGCTCAGGAAAAAAAAGCACCGAAATAAAGCACCGAAATGTGCGCTGCTTTTCGGTCTGGTTACTACCGTTTATGACAGAACCGGTGCCATCATGGATACCGGTACCCATCCCTAGAGGTTAACATTGTTTTCTTTGTGTTTTTCCTGCCTCTTCCTTACTTTTGTTACAAATGCTGATACAACATATTGGCAAATAGCTAATACTACAAAGTTATGTTTAGAATTGCCATAAATGTTCACAAACAATATTTGTTTCTTCTACCAATATGCATTATGCAGTAGTTGTAAAAATGAAGGGATTATTTATGTAAAGTTTCAAGTCTGATGTAAGAACAGTAATGTATCCTAAATTTAGACACAGTGTATCTATTTATATTTAGCTGAAACCACAGTGATTGCTAACCTCAACCAGATAGTTTTATTGCTTAACAAGCCAAAGTGTGGGACTGTATGAGAACTCTCATCTGGTAATGAAACTGTTCCCAACTTTACAACATCTCCTTT
This sequence comes from Neolamprologus brichardi, assembly GCF_056152115.1. Lineage (NCBI taxonomy): Eukaryota > Metazoa > Chordata > Actinopteri > Cichliformes > Cichlidae > Neolamprologus > Neolamprologus brichardi. Next base: position 5,304,293 of record NC_142118.1, on the reverse strand, counting down.
ACACAAATTATTTAAATGAACATACTTAAGAAAATAAATGATTTACTGTTTATTTTTTCACTTTTCACTGCATATGCAGTCATTTTCAGTGATTTCCATGCAGTGTATTTTGTTTCAAGTAGTGTTGTAGTAAATAACTTACCCATATTGTGGTTCAATACTTAGGTACACGGTCTCTGACGTCCGTGGAATGAAGCGAACACAGGTTGCTGTTTCAAAGCCCTTCATGGCCTCTAAAATGGTCTTCTTCTCACCATTATCTACAGTTGTGAATAACTTAATCAGTGACATAAGTGTTTCACTAGATGAATGTTAATGTGCTGCAACATGCACCACAGTTAAACCCACCGTATTTATCACTTAGAACGTAAGGGACGTCAACAGTCCCAGATGTGTGAGACTTTGGCCATCGACAGGAGAATTGCTCATTTTTGCACTTCAAAGCATTTCTGGTTCTTGGAATGAGTATGTCTCCTTCCACCAGAAAATCTGTAGATCCTATTGAAATAAATGATAGAATGACTTTTCATTCTATCATTTGACACTGATAATGACACAAGGTATTGCCCACCCCCCCCCCCCCCCCACCCCCCTCTTGTAATATAATGACTGAATACTTACCATTGTTCATTCTGAGGATGGTTGTGGTAATGTCCTCCCCAGAGATCTCTATGAATGCAAGAAAATCAGAAGTCATACAGCTTTGTTGTTACAATGAGAAAAGTGACAATGTGACACAGTTAGTTATACAGAGCTGCAAAGAACCCAGATTTGTTCATTTACCATTCTGACCAGCATAATCCTGTGAACAGAAGATAGAAACAAATTTCACTTGTATTGTAATTAATGTTGTTGTATTTAATGTGTTGAATGCTACGTTACAGATAAAGATAGGCGCCAATGTTATGGGAGATGCATCATGTGGTAAATGCAGTATTAGCAAGCAATTTTACTTTTTATTGAATATTTACTTACATGGTCATGATGAGCATTACAGAGGCCCAGAAGCAGCAGCAGAAGAAGAGAAACTGTTGTTGTCAGGTCCATTTTGGTCCAAAGATGTCGACTTTCAAGTTGTCACTTCAGGAACTTCACTTGTCTTCCAACGAAGTGATGCTAAAACCCAGTCAGGGATGAACTTATATGCAAGGTGTCCAGGTGTGTCTGTGTACAGAGATTAATGGTAGGGGTTCAGAAGGCTTTGCCTTAGACACACAGCTGCCCTGTCCAGCATTTCCCACTGTTTCCACACTGATAATTTTATTCTGGGGGGATTATAGTGACCACAGGCTGGTGTCGACTTGCTTAGCATAAGGCTTTTTTAACTAGCAGGAGATTGTCTTGGGAGATGTGACCCTGCCCCAAAGCCTTATCTTAAAAATGACAAACATAACAGTGGAATCATGCAATGTAAAGAGTTTGCAGGCGTTGCCTTTAAGTAGTATTTTTTTAAACCATTAATAACCTGATTGCAAACAGGCTGGGGTATGTGTGTGTAGAAGTCGAACTACATAGACAATTGAAGAGCGTCTGTGAGTCAAGGGATGTCAGGATTGTGTACTTGTTCACCACCTTCAACAGAAGCTGAAATGGGTTTTGATCTCTATCTTCTTTTGCAGCAAAAATATCTTCCAGAGAATAATTTTTATGATAGTTGCACCGCTGTTTTAAATAAATATTTTAGTAAGTTTTAAAAACAGTATTTAGAGATCAGTTCAACTAAAATGTGCAGCTTTTGACAGATTAACATGAAAATAGAACCACTATTATAATGTTAATAGAAATATGGTGCAGTGAAAGGTGTGCTGTTTTTGTGTGTAGAGGGGGAGATGTACTGCAGCTTAGGGATGTTAAACTCATTTCACATTGGGACAAGTGAAATTCATCTTTCTGTCGGTGTAAAGAATGTATTTAAACCTCAAGATACTTTAATATAACAAAAAGCAGTTTCATTTTTTTTCGTAATGATAAGCAAATGCTGCTGTTGTTAATGAACGAAATCTGTTTTCAGAGTCTTTGGGCTAAAATCGTAAGAATCAAAAGTGTAAAATTACAAAAAAAAGTCCTGGAAGCTCATTGGCCAGATTGTCCTTTCGTCATAAAGCAGAATGTTTTTGTTCATTCCCAGAAAAGGTCCTATTTAATTTATGTATTTTTTTGGTCAAAAAAACAAATCAAAACAAGCAAAAAAAACAAAAAAAACAAACCCAGACATTTATTTTGTCTTCTGTGAAAAATACAGGACCTTTTTGGAACTTTACTTCATTACTTTGCTCCATAAGAAGGGGGGTCTTTATCATTAGGACAAGCTGTAAAATTTAGGAAAATACATCCCAAAGTTTATGTCCTTCTTCACATTTCCCAAAGGCAGAGGGCTGACTATTGGTCCAGTGCCTTATATTTGACACCTCTACTGTAGATGAATACTGAGTAACATCCGCTGTGGTTAGTTGAGCTCTCTGAAAACATATTTATTTGTTTTGTGGGCAGCACAGTGGTGCAGTGGTAAGAACTGTAGTCTCACAGCAAGAAGATCCTGTGTTTGAATCTGTTGGCTGGCTGGGGCCTCTCTGTGTGAACTTTAAACATTATCCCTGTGCCTAAATGCCAGGTATGAAGACTTCCTCCCACAGTCCAAAGGTGTGCATGTGAGGCCACTTGGTAATTTTAAACAGGATGTGGGTGTGAATATCAGTGTGACCGGTTGTCTTACACTGTGTGTTAGGCCTCTAATAGAAATCAGTTCCCATAGAATCATACATCAAAATATCCAGTGTTATGCCAGCAAAAGCAGAACCACAGGTCCTTATGTCTAATGCCTTCAGCTGCAACAAACATTTCATAACTCACCCATTTAAGCTCTATTAAAGTTTGCAATTTGATAGGGAGAAGCTAACACAGGCAGTTGTAGCTGTATGCTAGTAAGTGCTAGACATCACATCAGCTGAATCTGAATCACTAGCTTAAACCTTGCAGTTATCAGGAAAACAAACTTGTTAAAAAAACATGAGACAATATTTGAACATGGCTTATTCAACTTACTCAACTTGGGTAAATGAATGTTTTCTTCTTTTTGTTCATCAACAGCATTTCCAGGCACTATTATAGGAGCTACAGTAAAAATAAAAATGAATATAATTTCATAATTTTGATATCAAAAGGTAACAAAGGTATTGGTGCATGGTTTATTGTACATCCCATCCAAGAAGTCTGAGACATATAATCTGGGAAATTCTTGCATTTTATTTTTTGGTTACTTTCCGGTAAATGGCGGTTTCTTAGATGATTAAACAAAACAAAACAGAAAAAAAGAAGCTGATGACCAAAATAGCAAAAGTGAAAATTCAAGTTAGTTTCCAAACCAACACATTGGTTATCATCAAGCATTTGAATAAACCAAGCATATTTTTCATTAATCTGTTAATTCTATAGTAATAGATAGTTAACAGTAGAGCTGGGCGATAGAACGATAACGATATGTATTGCAAAATAACTTTTTCTCGATAGAAAAATTAAACTATTGCGATAGGCCTCACCGCTCTTGTCCTCTTAAAAAAAAGAAAAAAAAGAACAGCCAATCCAAATTAAGTAGTACAGAGCCGAACCAATCACAGCCGCAGCGGCACGTCACGTGACTTGTTACGTACAGCACAAGTGCCAAAGCAGCCAGCCGTCGTGCCGCCCGGGTAATGGAGGAAATGAGTGCGCCGACTACAGAAAAATCAACCGAGAGCGTGACCGAAGGTTACCGAAGAGAAAACACATGATGGTTCCAATGCCGGAGAGATTGTCGAACGGAAGGGCCATAGAAGTTCCGTAGTGTGAAGGTATTTCGGCTATTTCAAGTCTGACAAAAAACAGAGTAGCGCGCACTGTAAATTGTGCCGAAAGCAAGTCTGGAAATACAGTAAACCGGTGCATGCTCAATCTTTGACTGGAAGCGTTAATTCGTCATCCGGCTTTTGTCAGACTAAAGTAACTGTTAAAACTGTTTGAAAAGCTAAGCTATACAACAAGGAGAGATTGAGAATTTCCTTTTAGTTCTCAGTTTATTTGACATTGACAAAAGTTAGTCAATTCTGTCTGTTCTTCTGTCAAACAAACTAGGATTTATTTTTAGAATTAATATTTTGTTTCTAAGTGGAATTGACAATTTAGTAGCCTGTTTTGTTTGTTCTATTTTGAAACTTAAACACTTTGTTTGCAATATTTGCCTTTATTTATCTGAAAAAGTCTCATGTTTCTTAAGTACATCTACCCTGTTGAACTTATTATGGGAAATAAATATTTAAATCAAAACAAGCTGCTGATTATTTCACATTTTACTTGTGAGCAACGGCACATTTAAATCTTACAAATATAGTTATTTGGCTTATATCGTGATATATATCGTTATCGCCTGAAATGAAAAAAACATATCGTGATATGAAAAAATCTCATATCGCCCAGCTCTAGTTAACAGGTTGAATAGGTTTGATTTATAAACAGCACAGGACAGCTTCATCTTAACTAGAGACAAGTCAGTGTTTTCTAAATTTTGAGGAAAATAAAAAGAATGAAAAGCAGCTGTACAGAAAACAAACGTCTGATGTAATTAAAGAAGCCACATTACATATTAACTGGAGAAGGTTTTTACACAGGTTTTGGTACAATATACAGCATCAGAATAGAAGTGAAACTCTTATTTGACTGAGCAATCAATTGCCAGTCAAGAAAAAATGAATCAATTCTTTTGATTTCGCTTCTCCAGTGTAAGAAAAGCTTTCTCTTGATTTTGGTTTTACATTATTCCAAAAACAGATTCTGAACTCCAATTTAGACCGGAGGAATTTAAACATGTTTTTCTTCCAGTTTATTGACAAAGGCAACAGTCCAGCTCTAAATAATAAGTCTTTTTTTTTATTTCACTTTGACTTCATCATTTCTGGGAGGTGTAGTAGTAAATGGAAGAAGTGGAGAAAAACAGAACTTCTGGCACCTTGTTCCTGAACACCAAACAGCAGTGATGACATATCCAAGTCCAACACTGATGTGGTCCTGTGCTGTACATCACAATAATGTGACATTTATTATCAGTGGGGAAAAATTGCACTGTGTGTGTGTTAGAGAGAAATGGTGCTGCAAACTCTGGCATCTGTTTTATGTGTACTTCAAATTCAATGTATTTGTATATTTTCCAATGTTTGCATGAAGCATTTTGAACACATATAAGTACTTTTCTGTGTATATGTGCCACCTGGATATCAATGCCTGTCCACTTCAGGGGATCTACGTGGGTACACAGGTAATCCAATTTGATCTTTTACTTCACACATCTGCACTTGGCTGAGAATAACCTTTAGAAAACTTAAGCTTTAAGACTTTTCCAGCATCACATTTAGCTTTATTCATTTTCCATAAGAAGTCAAACTAGCAAAATAAAATAAATTCAACCAAGTTTAACAATATGTGATATGGAATAGTCTTTCTTATTATGTGAATGTCAATCACAACACAAAACTCAGAAACAACTGGAGATGTCACAATGCTTTATTATAATGCTTTTAATATTTTCTTCCCGTTTACTTCTTGCACTGGTAAAGTATGTTGACCCTGAGAATGTCGATGTCAGACATGCCAACATTCTGGCCGATGGGAACGTTGGGATTGGGGATGGGAGTTAATGTTTCTGACTGTGGAGTAATTCCGAAGGCAGTCCTATAATTAGGAAGAATTGCAAGAGGCGATTAAACAGAATTTGTTTCTGTGCAACACAATTACACTTAAGATTGTGTTTTTGTTCAGGCTTACCTTCCATAGTGCATGACAGAGGAGTAATCATATCTAGTGTTGAGATTATCGGTGTCCATCTTTTCAAAATTGTTGAAATAATCTGTGGAAAAAAGACAAATAAATTAAAAAGACCAAGCAACAGAACAGTCTTATTTCAATTAGTCATCATTGAGGCTTTGAGATTTTTACCTTTTATGATGTTTGGCCAGTTGACTCTGATGTACTGGTCGCGGTCGCTTCGAGTGTGTTCATGGTAGAAACCAAGTGCATGCAGCAACTCATGCTGGATGATACCATGCTGGACGCAGCCAAACCTCTGCAGTGACACCACCTGCTTGTCTCCAATACGACCCAGCAAAGAGAAACAGCTAAAAATGTAAACAGTATAAGAAGCCAGAGATGATCGTCAGAGGAAGACAGTTGACATTAGTCTGATGTTTAACATGTATCGAGTGAAAGTTTGACCAAATCTGACCTGATAGTTAAATGAAACTGTTCCCAACTTTACAAAATCTCCTTTACACAAATTATTTAAATGAACATACTTAAGAAAATAAATTATTTACTGTTTGTTTTTTTCACTTTACACTGCATATGCAGTCATTTTCAGTGATTTCCATGCAGTGTATTTTGTTTCAAGTAGTGCTGTAGTAAATAACTTACCCATATTTTGGTTCAATACTTAGGTACGCGCTCTCTGTTGTGCGTGGAATGAAGCGAACACAGGTTGCTGTTTCAAAGCCCTTCATGGCATCTAAAATGGTCTTCTTCTCAACATTATCTACAGTTGTGAATAACTTAATCAGTGACATAAGTGTTTCACTAGATGAATGTTAATGTGCTGTAACATGCACCACAGTTAAACCCACCATATTTATCACTTAGAACGTAAGGGACGTCAACAGTCCCAGATGTGTGAGACTTTGGCCATCGACAGGAGTATTGCTTATTTGTGCACTTCATAGCATTTCTGGTTCTTGGAATAAGTATGTCTCCTTCCACCAGAAAATCTGTAGATCCTATTGAAATAAATGATAGAATGACTTTTCAACATAGTGCTGTTTTTCTCTAAAAAGTAAGTTACTTTACTCAACATTGTAATATAATGACTGAATACTTACCATTGTTCATTCTGAGGATGGTTGTGGTAATGTCCTCCCCAGAGATCTCTATGAATGCAAGAAAATCAGAAGTCATACAGCTTTGTTGTTACAATGAGAAAAGTGACAATGTGACACAGTTAGTTATACAGAGCTGCAAAGAACCCAGATTTGTTCACTTACCATTCTGACCAGCATAATCCTGTGAACAGAAGATAGAAACAAATTTCACTTGTATTGTAATTAATGTTGTTGTATTTAATGTGTTGAATGCTACGTTACAGATAAAGATAGGCACCAATGTTATGGGAGATGTATCATGTGGTAAATGCAGTATTAATAAGCAATTCTACTTTTTAATGAATAATTACATGGTCATGATGAGCATTACAGAGGCCCAGAAGCAGCAGCAGAAGAAGAGAAACTGTTGTTGTCAGGTCCATTTTGGTCCAAAGATGCCGATCATCAAGTTGTCACTTCAGGAACTTCACTTGTCTTCCAACGAAGTGATGCTAAAACCCAGTCAGGTGTGAGCTTATATGCAAGGTGTCCAGGTGTGTCTGTGTACAGAGATTAATGGTAGGGGTTCAGAAGGCTTTGCCTTAGACACACAGCTGCCCTGTCCAGCATTTCCCACTGTTTCCACACTGATAATTTTATTCTGGGGGGATTATAGTGACCACAGGCTGGTGTCGACTTGCTTAGCATAAGGCTTTTTTAACCAGCAGGAGATTGTCTTGGGAAAATACAGCCCAAGGTTTATGGGATTGTCCCTGCCCCAAAGCCTTATCTGAAAAATGACAAATATAACAGTGGATTCATGCAATGTAAACACTTTGAAGGCGCTGCCTTAAGTTTTTTAAACTATTAATAACTGGCTGCAAACAGGCTGGGGTATGTGTGTTTAGAAAAAGAGCTATTAGTAGAGCGTCTGTGAGTCCGGTAATGTCAAGACTTTGTACTTGTTCACCACCTTCAGCAGAAGTTGAATTGCATTTTGATCTCAATCTTCTTTTGCAGCAATAATATATTCCAGAGAATAATTTCTAATAATAAATTTATGACACTTACACCCCTGTTTTGATCAATGTTTTCGTAAGTTTTAAGAACAGTAATTACACATCAGTTTGACTAAAATGTGCGCTTTTTTGACAGATTCGTTACTGTTAATGGGAATGTAGAACTGTGAAAAGTGCATTGTTTATGCTGCAGAGGGAGAGATATACTGGACATGAATGCTTAGTAACATCAGCCGTGGGAGGTTGAGCTCTATGAAAACATATATATTTGTCTTGTAGGCAGCAAAGTGGTGCAATGTTAAGCATTGCAGCCTCCCGGCAAAAAGATCCTGTGTTTACATCTGTTGGCTTTGCTGGGCCTTTCTTTGTGTTCTCACTTACATGTGCCTAAATGCCAGGTATTAAGAGTTCCTCCCATAGTTGAAAGGCATGCATGTTATGTCACCTGGTGATTCCTGTCCCAAACGGTCATGGCAGATATCCATGTTAATCCTGGTAAAAGGGATTTTTTTGTTTGCACTCTCACCAGCGCTCTTGCTCATATGGGGTCATGTGATTGTTGGGGTTTTCTCTTTTTTCTCTTTATTTTTGTTGGGTCTTTACCTTACAATATAAAGCGGCCAATGTTTTTGTGATTTAGCGCAATATAAATATAGTTGAATTGAGTTGAATTGATTTTAAAAAGGCTATGGCTGAGAATATCAGTGGGAATGGTTGTCTGTCATTCTGTGTTAGCCCTGTGAGAAGTGATCTGTCCAGAGTATACTCCACCTTTTGGCCTGTGACAGCCATCATGCCCCAATTGAGAAAGCAGTTAAGACAATGCATGGATGAGTATTTATTTGCTGGTTCAGGTTCTTCTATTTACACTTCAAGAAAAATCTTGGTTATACCATCTTCTAATATCGCTATTTTTTAGATTAATTGTATGAATTTTGAGTAAAGGCAATCAAGTGTAATTTTGAAATAAAAACCATGATTATTACTTGATTTCTGTTTGCTGAGGAAACAGAAATCAGATGATTATTGCTTTAGTTTGGAGCTGTATTGCTGTAACCACCTACGATGCAGTTTTTTTCCTTCCACACAGAACACCCTATTTATGCCCAAAGAGCAGCTCATTTTACTGCTGGTATCAGAACAAAGTTCCTTTTTGTTTTAACCCCCTATGAGGTCGATCACTAATAACTTAAGTGCTACATATTCCGTCAGTCCATTTCATAATAAAATGCACATTTGCTTTTTTATTTTATTCTGGCTGTAACTGGTTGTTGTGTTAAAATGTGTTGTTTCAAATCATATTATTTCTTCAATTACTCGCTATAATTTCCTGTATTCATTAATCAAGCTCTTCTGGCACAACAGTGATTATCTCATGAAGTCTGGGCCTTGTTTATCAGACTACAATGAGCAAAAAACTATTTTCTAAAACCTCAGAATGCAGAAATTAATTGTTTAGCGTGAGAGTATTCACATTTATTAAATCCTCACTAATAGATCATCATCCTCCAGACTGTTGTTTACAGGAAAGAAGTCTAGCTGTCTAGCTTTCTAGCACCGTAAACAGTTTCAGGGTCTGATTTTGCATGACAGGACTGGCGCTTTTGAAGAGATTTCATCACGGCAACCTTTAAATGACGTGGTCCTCTGCTGTACATCACAATAATGTGGCATTTATTATCAGTGGGGTAAAATTACACTGTGTGTGTGTGTGTGTGTGTGTGTGTGTGTGTGTGTGTGTGTGTGTGTGTGTGTGTGTGTGTGTGTGTGTGTGTGTGTGTGTGTGTGTGTGTGTGTTAGAGAGAAATAGTGCTACAAACTCGCGAACTCCATGTACTTCGAATTTAGTGTATTTTTATATTTTACAATGTTTGAATGAAGCATTTGAACATGTGTGTCTCGGTGTGTATGTGCCGGCTGCATGCCTGTGCCTGTCCACTTTGGAGGATCCGTGTGGGTGCACAGGTAATCCAATTTGAGTTTTGGAGTCAGAGCACAGCACGAGTAATGTTCAATGATGTATGACCCATCCATTCGGTTGAGCTTTATTTCTAATGCTTTGCAACTGCAAGAAGAGGTAGATCTCATTCAGCTGCATGTCAGCCTAGTGGAGCCCACAAAAAAATCTGCTTTTCTTTCTTTCTTTTTACACATCTGCAGTTTTCTTAGGTGGAGAATAACCTTCAGAAAACCCAAAGCTGTAAATTCTTTCCAGCATCATATTTAGCTTTATTTTATTTCTCGGTGGCATAGTTTTTGACATGTTATTTTTATGTTACTTTGCACTAATTAGCATTAGCATTTTTTAAACAAGGTTTTATAAGAGAAATTTTGAGTGCGCACCCCCCCCACCCCAACTGATGACCATCATGGTAAAACTGAAACTTCAAAATGTTATTTCACAAATCATCACAATTTTCTTTTCTTTTTTTTTTTATCTCCATTCATGTATGAATAAAATTTTTATATGAATGTAAAAATTCCGCTCATATTCTCTTTCACATTTGGCAAGATGTGTACAAATATGCCATTACACATTTTTAGAAGATAACTATTGTTGAATTATTGCTGAAATATGAAGTTTCATTTAGCAATTGATGTGTACAGAAAACACTGTCAATCTTGTGTGGAAATAAAATTTAGAATTTTGCCAAACTGACCATGTGATTTCAGACAAAAGTAGCCGTTTCAACTCCCCAAACCAGCTTCCTAATATTCAATGATTGTAATTTTGAATTGATATGGAATATTGTTTCACCTTCCATTAAAAGTAAAAATACCAAAATAAAATAAATGGATATGGATAATGTTTGAAAATATGGTTGAAGTGATATGAAATAACCTTTCTTATTATGTGAATGGTAATCACAACACACAACTCTGAAAATATTCTAGAAGTCACAATGCTTTATTATAATGCTTTTAATATTTTCATCCTGTGTACTTCTTGCACTGGTAAAGTATGTTGACCCTGAGAATGTCGATGTCAGACACGCCAACAATCTGGCCGATGGGAACGTTGGGATTGGGGATGGGAGTTAATGTTTCTGACTGTGGAGTAATTCCGAAGGCAGTCCTATAATTAGGAAGAATTGCAAGAGGCGATTAAACAGAATTTGTTTCTGTGCAACACAATTACACTTAGTACATTTGACTTGAGATTGTGTTTTTGTTCAGGCTTACCTTCCATAGTGCATGACAGAGGAGTAATCATATTTAGTGTTGAGATTGTAAGAGTCCCTCTTATATAAGTCAATGTAATAATCTGTAGAAGAAACGCCAATAAGTTGAAAAGATTAAGCAATGAATCCGATTTCAATTAATCATCATTTGAGATTTTTACATTTTATGATGTTTTGCCAGTTGACTCTGATGTACTGGTCGCGGTCGCTTCGAGTGTGTTCATGGTAGAAACCAAGTGCATGCAGCAACTCATGCTGGGTGATGCCATGCTGGACGCAGCCAAACCTCTGCAGTGACACCACCTGCATGTCTCCAATACGACCCAGCAAAGAGAAACAGCTAAAAATGCAAACAGTAAACGAAAGCAGAGAAAATAATGTATAGAAGGCAGTGAAATTTGTCTTATCATCCAGTCTGTGAATGTTTCTTTACTGTTAGCTAATGATAAGGAACATTCTAACAGACAACATGGTTGCTGTAGTACTTGGAAAAATTAAAGCGTTATAGTTTATAATTTGCAGTACTTTTAGACAAAATATATTTATTTACATGTGACTGAAACCACAATATTCCTATCTTCAACCAGATAGTATAACTTTGACCTTCAATCAAATAGTAGTGCAGTAAATAACTTACCCATATCTTGGTTCAACAGTTAGGTATGCCCCCTCCGCTGTGCGTGGAATGAAACAAACACAGGTTGCTGTTTCAAAGCCCTTCATGGCCTCTAAAATGGTCTTCTTCTCACTCTCACCATCATCTACAGTTGTGAATAACTTAATCAGTGACGTAAGTGTTTCACTGGATAAATGATGTTAATGTGCTGTGACATGCATCACAGTTAAACCCACCATATTTATCACTTAGAACGAAAGGGATGTCAACATTCCCAGATGTGGGAATCAACAGGCTATTCCATCAACAGGAATAGTTTTTATTTGGGCATTTCATGGTATTTCTGTTTTTCAGGAGGAGTATATCTCCTTCCACCAGAAACTCTCTCGATCCTATAAAAATACATGAAAGAATGACTTTTTAGGCAATTGACAAAATAAGAAAGCGCTGTTTTTCTCCAATATAATGATTGGATACTCACCATTGTTCGTCCTGAGGATGGTTGTGGTAATGTCCTCCCCAGAGATCTCTATGAATGCAAGAAAAGAAGTCATACAGCCTTGTTTTTACAATGAGAAATGTGACGCAGTTAGTTATACGGAGCTACAACGAGGCAAAACCAGATTTGGTCACTTACCCTTGTGACCAGCATGAGCCTGTGAAAATAATACAGAAAAAAATATAGATTTGTATATAGTTGTTTATAATGTTGTGTTACAGATAACGATAGGCACCAATGTTATGGGTGATGCGACATCCATTAAAAACAGCATTTACAAGCAGGTTTAGTTTTTAGTTAGGATTTCTTTACATGGTCATGATGAGGCCCAGAAGCAGCAGCAGAAGAGAAACTCTTGTTGTAAAGTCCATGTTGGTCTTGATGTGCCAGTGGTGAAGGTGTCAATTGAGAGACTTCACTTGTCTTCCAATGAAGTGATGCTAAAACCCAGTCAGGGTGAGCTTATATGCAAGGTGTCCAGGTGTGTCTGTGTACAGAGATTAGTGGTAGGGGTTCAAAGGGCTTTGCCTTAGACACACAACTGATTAGTGTGCCCTGTGTAGCTTTGCCCACTGTTTCCACACTGATAATCTCATTCTTAACTTATGCTATAAACATTCAGTGTAAAGAGTTTTCTGGCACTGCTTTCAAGTCGTAGTTTTTAAACCATTTACACACCTGAGAACTAAAGGCTGATGTATGTGTGTTTAAAATGGTAGTGTTGTTGTGAATCAGTTGATTTTCTGCTTCTTCAGTTGGTGCGTATAGAGAAAAACACTTGTAGGTTTATGCTGCTCTGTTATATGTACTGTTCTACCTCCGGTAGTGTTTTCAGAATTTTTGTATCAAAAGGTAAGGTACATATTGGAGTGTGATTCATTGTACAGCCCATCCAAGTAGTGTGTCGCAGGCAGCAGGATTTATTAAAATTCTAACATTTTATTTTTTTTTATGTTACTAGCAGCTAATTTTTTTGTTTTTGTATATGATTAAAAAATGTAAAATAACAAACTCGTGTGCAAAATGTTCAAACTGAAACTGAAAACTTTAGATCATAAACCAAAACAATGGTTCTCGCCGTACATTTTTTAGAATCAGCATATTTTTAATAATAAAAATATTATTGGATAAATCTGATTTATATACAGCACAAGACAGCCTTCATCTTAACTAGAGACAAGTCAGTGTTTTCTAAAATTGGGAGAAAATAAAAAGAATGAAATACAGCTATACAGAAAACAAATGTCTGATGCAAATAAAGAAGACAATACCTGGAGAGGGTTGCAGTTGTATAAACTTTATATGGGTTTTGGTACAATATACAGCATCAGAATAGAAGTGAAACTCTTATTTGACTGAGCAATCAATTGCCAGTCAAGAAAAAATTAATCAATTCTCTTGATTTTGCTTCTCCAGTGTATGAAAAGCGTTCTCTTGATTTATATTTTATATTATTCCAAAACAGATTCTGAACTCCAATTTAGACCGGAGGAAATTAAAATGAGTTTTTTTTTTCTTCAATTTTATTGACAAAGGTAATAGTCCATGGATGCAGCCCTACATAATAGCTCGAATATGTTTTTTATTTCACTTTGACTTCATCATTTCTGGGAGGTGTAGTAGTAAATGGAAGAAGTGGAGAAAAAGAGAACTTCTGGCACCTTGTTCCTGAACACCAAACAGCAGTGATGACATATCCAATTCCAACACTGATGTGGTCCTGTGCTGTACATCACAATAATGCGATCAGTGGGGAAAAATTACACTGTGTGTATGTTAGAGAGAAATGGTGCTGCAAACTCTGGCATCTGCTTATGTGTACTTCAAATTCAACGTATTTGTAAGAGAACTTCTGGGACCTTGTTCCTGAACACCACACAGCAGTGATGACATAGCCTAGCCCTTCTCTGCTCTATAGTACATCCGAGTCTCTTCCTCTGATACTATGTGGGCAGCCAAGGACAACAGTCAATGAGCAATATCAATTTATGTAATAGACTATTAAACAGTGCGCTTAACATTTAGACTTGCTACACTGGTGTTCAGTGGGAGTGTGTGCCAGGAAGTCCTCTGCCATGATAATAGCCCTCTGAAATGAAACATGTTAGCCCGCTCTGCTGGCTCTTACTCACTCTTGCTTCTCCTCCTACAGTCGGTTCCCTGACCCCAACACAGGTGCCCTGCTTACTCTTCTTCCTTTCACCTTTTGCTCTGAATACCACTGGATGTCAAAATAACAATTAACTGTTTTATATACTGCATTCATGTCGAGCATCACCTGTGAACCCTCTCAGCATGTATTGTTGCATGCAAGTGTTGAAATATCTAATTCATTCTTCAGTTGTTTTCTCACTGGCTGGTTAATTTCATGTCTGACATGCAGCTGATGTTTTGTTTTGTTTTGGGGTTTTTTTTTGGGGGGGGGGGGGGGGGGGGGTGGTTACAACCCAAAGATTTTATAGAAGTAGCTTTCCGCTTGCTTTCCTCTGTCTCCTTTCTTGCCCTCTCCTTGTTCCTAATACTAGAGTCAATCTGTGATGGTAAACATCGTGTTCATAATAATTGACATTCAGACAAACAGGAACAATTACATCGAATATGAACACTGTCTTAATTGGTGTGCATTTCCAGTCCTGTAAGAGTCATGTGAAAAGTAAATTAAATCAGATGTCATTGCAGATTGATTAAGCCACAATCTAGTTGCACAGTCCATTCGGAGAATAACTGCGTCTGATGGATGACATGTCAAGTGCTTTATGAGGCACATTTGAAACTGATAATCTTAAAGGTCTAGGAGAAGTAGCAGCAAAATAAAAAGAAAGAAATTTTTTGTTTTTGGTCAGGCGGTTTTAACATAACCGTGTCTGGTGCGTGTCTAATGGAAAGAGCCAATACTCTAGCAAATTTAAAATGAAATTCACAAGATGTGTTCAGCTGGCGAAACTTAATGGGATTGTGGACTTTTTTGGAGGAAAACAAACACATCACTGTCTTTATTGGTACCAGTTATAGTGTGGTACGTGCCTTGCTCAGGGGCACATCGAAACTGATTACGAGCGAGAGAAAAGTGTGACTCATCCAGTCTGCCCACCCACGTTTTCCCAGCACGCCTAGAACTGATGATGTTAGAGAAGTAGTTGCGATCCCATTTCCCTTCCTTCAGGCAAAAGTTGCTGAGATAAACCCTTTCTGTTAGCACTTCTGTGTAGATACTGTAATGCAATCATTTTGAACTTTTAGAACATTAATGAAATAATTTAAAACATCTCAACCCCAGCGTGGAGAAACACATGCTTCATAGATTTAACAGTTGAGATTTAGCTCTTCACAATGTTCTGTAGGTTTCTGCAGTGCAGTGATGATGTTACCCTGTAGTTTGTTTTGTTTTTTCCTATAATGTTTTTGGTTTCTAATCTTACAGTATACAATGCTTTGAGATGAATGCTAGTGTGATTTGGCTTTCACTGTCATATACGTAATTGTACACTGTTTTGGATGAGTATTACAGAGCTGAGTAAACATAAAACTAGTGCTCCAATCTGCTCTGTTGTTTTTGAAGAATCATGCTTTGGTAAACTTTCTAAAGTAAATGATTTAAAGCTGTAAATACCTTATAAATATCTTCAGCCACCCAGCATTTCTTTTTATTTTGAAAAAGCGAATGGGAAATAGGGATTTATTGAAATCACAGTCCATGGGGCAAACACAGTTTGAAGTACAATTTTAACAAACAATTCTAACACTATGGAGCATGACCAGCCTGAGCATCGCCTGAAATCTTATGGCCAAGCTTTCATGTCATTTCTTTAAGTAGTCTTCAGGAATGTTTCTCGGAGGACATTCAAAGCCGTTCTAGGAATGTTGGCTGCAAGTTGTTCTGTTCTCCATCAAGATGATTCCACGCTGCTTCAACAATGTTGATGTGCAGGTTCTGTTGAGGCCAGTCTATCTCACCAGTCCAATCCAATGTGAGTTTTTCTATCCAATTATGGTTTTATTGAATTGACTTAGAATTTTTGTCCTGCTGTAAAGTTGTCCAGTTGAGTCTCTCAGGTCCAGTGTCAGTTCTTTTATTAGGTTTTTTTCCCCTAATTCTTAAGAACATGACTTTCAGATACTGTTCATTTGATGTTGATAGTTTTGCAACTTTTTTTTGTCCTCTGTGGGCCGAGTTCCCTCACATTTGTGAAGTACCGACACACTGCCCAGCATGCCAAGATATGCCAAGGTTCCAGCTAATGACTCTTTAGGAATCACTTCATTGGTGTAAAAATAGTTTTTTAGATCTTTTGAATTGTGTTATCATTTGCATTTTTCATAGATTCAGCTAAAGGAAATATATGTTTCTCCACCAGTCTGCCAGTAACAAAATGCAAGATACAATCTGAAATTGGTTATTTGCAACATTGTTTTGTGCAGACACAATGCAGATTCATCTCTTGAGCTAGGTACCTTTTTTGTGCTCGTTTAGTGTTAAGTGGCATTGTTTATAAATGGTAAATGGCCTGTATTTGTATAGCGCTTTTACTAGTTCCAAAGGACGCTTTACACATCCAGTCATCCACCCATTCACAAACTGGTGATGGCAGCTACATTGTAGCCACAGCCACCCTGGGGCGCACTGACAGAGGCGAGGCTGCCGGACACTGGCGCCACCGGGCCCTCTGACCACCACCAGTAGGCAACGGGTGAAGTGTCTTGCCCAAGGACACAACCGAGTTTGTCCAAGCCGGGGCTCGAACCGGCAACCTTCCGATTACACGGCAAACTCCCAACTCTTGAGATCGTTTAGTGTTAAGTGGCTCAATAAACAAAAAACCTTTTCTGCAAATGGACAGGTACAAGTACTGGAGTGAAAATGAGTGAAAAAGCAGAACTTTGAAAGCTTGGAGAACTATTGCTCTAAAAAATTACAACAAAGTCTTGCTCTTTGGAAGCACACTGTAAAGAAATAGAGTGGCTCTAGACTTTTGCAAGATGCTGTATATATGTATATGTTTAACTTTGTAAAGCGATCTTGTTTTACTATTTGCATTTTACACCCAGTTCAACCCATGGACTGTTAGTGAACACCCTATTGCATCAAATTACACAGTGCAGGTGTATTACATCTCAAGTCAAGATATTAGGAGATTTGTTAAACTTCTTGGTAGGTTACTTTGGTAAAACTTGCCATGTAAGCTCATGAGGTTGTGATGGTAGGCAAGGTATTATAGGTATGAATGAGGAACAAGATGAAAAGCTGCATTTGAAAGATCTTCTGCTACAGTACACATGTGGGACTGAATGAAGTGGGTTGGCCAGTCGTGAGTTTTTACTGCTTCAAACTAAATTATTCTAGTATTACACCTGCATATAGTGTGAAATTAGGCTGACTTTTTTCAGTTCAGTATACATGCTAATGTATACTGAAATAGGAGTACTAGTTTTTGTTTTTGGTTAACATCCAGTACTTCTCTCTCCTCCTTCAACTCCGTAAATGCCCCAGTCAGTGCATGCACGCTAGCTTAAGTTTTTCCACCAAATGTAGAAAATCCCCTAATGAGGCTTTAGGCACTGCTATTTTTCATCTCCATCATTTCACCAAGCTGTATTTAACATCACATGAAATAAGCACCCTTCAGTTAACAAGACTCAGTGGAAAAATTCATATTCATTAAAACTCGAAAACTCTCAGAACCAAATTAATTAGCACAAGACCGTAACAGTTTGTGTTTTGTGATATCGTACTGCGTGCCTAGTCAGTTGGTGGATTTCTGTAGTATAGCTAACTTGAACTAAAGAGGCATTTCCCCAGTCTATGTCGCTGATATTGGAAGACGTGTAGCCCATATTTCCAAGAGCATTGCTCAGTGAGAGATCTCTAAAACCCATTTCCTGCCTGGCTTAGAATAATGAGGTGTTAGAGCCTGCTGGCAGAGCTTAGCTGCACACCTCCCCAATGAAAAAGTTATGGATGATATGCAATTGGAAACACACGCACACACACACACACACGCACAAACCCACTTCACACTCAAAGACATGGACATATGCCCCCTGGAGGTGTTATGGATAGCTGCATATTGCAATGCCAGCCAGCAGGAAGCACTGTCAGCCAGTCTGCACTGTGGGCATTGATAGGACAATCAGTTCGCTCTGGAGCCATCACAGCCAATCATCAGACAGTTTCTTGGCGGGCTGCACCCAATCTTCAGAGGGTTGCCAGATCTCCTTTTCTCAGTGAGCTGTTGCTGGCTTACTACTAGCCAACCATAAAAAAGAGCTGCTGCCTCGTGTCAGCCAATCGTGTGAGTGTTGGCCAGAGTTAGTCCTATCAACAGATAACTGCTGCACTGTTACAGCCAATCTGGGCTTTATCCTTCCCTACAGATGTCCGATTAGTGTAGTTTAGGGAAATCAAACTGCCACAACAGGCCCACTTTGCCAATGTGGCAGCGTGAATGGAGAGAATAGTAAAATGGGATAGGAAAAGCCCACAAAGGCTTACTTAACCGTAATACTCTGGCTGTTACGTTTTAATGCTGTGCGGGTGAGTTTTTTTATTTGTATTCGCAGCACTGTTGGTCACAAAATATAGTTTCATATCTCACTTTCTCTAATAATAATGTGAGCTAGCAGGTGCTGCTTAACTGTGGACGTCTTTCATTAATGAGATTTTAAATTTACCAGCATGTACTTGTCAAGGCCTATAAGTTTATTCCTCGTAAACCTGTTCCGGCATTCACGAGGCAAGGACGTGTTCGCTGAACTCAAGTCGTGTCCATTTTAATGGCCCTATAACACATGGCAGCATCTTGGTGACAGAGCCATTAGATCAGATGATAGAACAGGGGTTTTTAGACTTGCCCTATCTTTTCTGCTTTCACTGCAAAATGTTGCAGGTAATGTATGAGTCTGTCTCGTTTGAATTTGGCCCTACGTGGTTATGCACATTCATGCTAATCCATTCCAAGTTTGTTTCAGACCATTCAACTCTTTCTTCAGCACAGTGGCAAAACAGTGCTAACAGCACCTTTAATCACTGCTCATGCAGGAAAACAAGCATTTTTTTCACTTAGGAAGACATAAGATTTCCTCCCCAGCTTTTCAAGAACATTCTAAGAAAATTCATCAGATGCTTGTTTGGTAAGTATTACCTTAAATTTTTCTGTACTTGGCTCCGGCATCAAAAACAATAATAATAATAATGGATTGGATTTATATAGCGCTTTTCAAGGCACCCAAAGCGCTTTACAATGCCATTATTCATTCACTCTCGCATTCACACACTGGTGGAGGCAAGCTACGGTTGTAGCCACAGCTGCCCTGGGGCAGACTGACAGAAGCGAGGCTGCCATATCGCGCCATCGGCCCCCCAACACCAGTAGGCGGTAGGGTCTAGTGTCTTGGGCAAGTGTCTTGCCCAAGGACACAACGACCAGGACAGAGAGCCCGGGAATCGAACCGGCGAGCTTCCGGTTACAGATACGCTTCCCAACCCCCTGAGCCATGGTCGCCCCAACGTTAGCTTTAATTCAGAGTTGAGCAAAAATTCTGCCTGGATACAAATTTTGGTGATGTACGTTGAACATGACACATAAAGCAAACGGAAACGGGTATTGTAAAATCATATTTGCAGAGGGATGAAGAACTGAAATAAATTTATTTATAACAATCAAAAGGATTGGGGATTATTTAAAAAAACAAACATTTTCTTTAATATAGGTGTCAGTAATTGCTTTATGTGTTGCTATTTGTTTCATTCAGATATACATGCACACGCCATCATCCTCAAGTAAGACTTATATGCATCCGTTATCTCCTCTTTCCTTTCTCTGTTCACAGTTGGTGTGGTTGAGCCAAACACTCTTCATTTGAATTTTCAGATAATCTGTTAAAAAATTTCCTTTATAATTCATTTAATGTATCCGTCTGTAAATTAGCACAAAAAAAAAAAAGAACCACTGCACTTTAACCGATTCCAAGCTGATGGCTCCTAATTGCTGGATTGACTATTTAGCAGTCCAATTTCCTGTCATAGATAGCCCAGTTTGTGCGAGACATTTATCATTAAAAAAAATTACCAATTTACTAATTACAATATTTGCAGATTCATTTTCTGTTGCTTAATGATTTCAGTATCACTCAGAAGCTCAAATTGCAGAACAGTTTCTCATTGAAGAACTCATGTAGCAAATCTTGGCGTCTAAGTCTTTCATGCTCAGAGTTTTTAATCAAATTTAAGGGCTGTAAATTTAAGATACTGGGTTTCTGCTGGATGTATGCCTGTGCTAAACAAGTTAAATTAAAAATGACAACACATGGTAACTTCTCATCACTGTATACAGAGAACAGGCATAGCTGTCTTTTTTTCCTCCCTGCACTAACCGATAAGTTTCAGCACCACAGACCAAGAAAGTACCATCGCAGCACTGCTTCCAGCCAGACACCACGCAACGTCTAACAGCGTTAGCCTCAAATGTTTGGCTTAGAGTAAAAACCAAAATTCGAATACTAATCCCTTCAAAGTCAAACATCAGATGTTACCAGCCTCATTTATGTCACTTCCTGAAGATGGCTCGCATGGCATAAAGCTTGCACAAACATAATGGCTGCAGCTGTATGCAGTCAAGCTCCATAACTCCTGCTGTGAAGTGCTGTAATATGGGAGCAAAGACGAATCTGTCCTCTAAATCTCCCTACCTTCACCCTTCATCGTCATCTCTTTTCTCTCTCTTCCCATCTCAGCAGGGCTTTGGCAGCTTCACACTGGCCTAATTTTAGAGTAACAAGATGTGTGTATACATGACTCAGTGTGTGGTTGCATATGTGTTTTAGTGTGTGTGTTTTTCATGTATGTGTTGCCTAACTCCAAACGAAATCTCCGAGGGCTAAAGCTGTGTGTTCTGTGTTCCTGTAATGATCCACGTCCACGGACAAACGGACCTCTCAGCCGTTTTAATGAGATGTCTCAACTCGCGTATCTAGCTCGGTTTGTTCTCTTGTGCCAAAAAAAGACCACTCGACATCTCTATTCAGTTTAATAACGACTGTCTTCTTTTTCCGCTGAACCGGACAAACGTGTTTTCCGTGGCGCTGCGAACTTTGCACCGAAAGATTGTGTTTGTTTTTTGCCGCCGCAGTACACACTGGGATAGATGATCTGCGCCAACAGTGTGAAGCCAGATCTATACAGAGTCTCATTTACAATAAGAGTGGAGGATGAAGACTCCATGCGAGTGCATTACAGTGTGTAATCAATACGCTCTGACAACCTCTGATGTAATAGTATGCATGTGCTGCTGGCAAACCATTTCAAGACCTTATACACATGGATGACCCCATGGATGAGTTGCTTCTCAATTATCCAGCAGCCAGGCCTGGGTGCAATGTAAACTTGCAGTTTCAAAAGGCACGGGAGATGCACAGAAAATAATAGAATAGAATGTGTTGCCTTTGGCAATGGCCCATGTTTACTTACTCTCAAAAGCAAAACCCACAGAATTTATTCAGATATAACCAGTGGCACTGTTGTGCATCACCTGAGAGAATTTGAACCAAGTCCAACGTTAATAATGGATGTGCTGTATAATTCAGTATCACCTTCTTGTATTTGGAAAGCTCTATTTGCATAACTATTCAATGTAGAATTCTTATTCGAATACTTTCTTAGTTATAAATTATTAACCCGACAATCTTAAAACTGCACTAATCAATATTTAAAACCAATAATTCACATTTTTGTATTTAAAGTAAGAGTAGTCCCTTGCAGTCAGTAACCACTCTGCATTTGACACTGTCGGATACTTTTACCCCACAGCTTCACCGTTCTTATTAGCCTGCTGGTTTCCAAAGGCAGCGCACAGCTGTTCACAAAACAAAAGAAGAAGAAAAACACTGATAAAGCTCATTGTACACTGCTTATTCACATAAAACATCAAAAAGCTGAATTAAGCAACTAGTTGGGGTACAAAGTGGAACATTTGGCTGCTAAAAGATGTTAGAGTGAATATTTGACTAAACATTTGCCAGGTGGCTTGAAGCACAGAACCCAATGAATGCTAATACTGCATTTCCACGTGTCAGTATACCACTGTCTGTAGACTGCAAATAGCCAGAAAGTGTTGCTTTATAGTCTTTTGGAGCTAAAGCAAAAATGTTTGGTGAGGCAGTGCACATTTTGAAGTGGGAAACACAAGCATTCCTCTTATAGCTTTAGAGTTAAATTCATATATATTCAAATACAAATATATTTGGTTGAATCCACATGAGGGGTTTTCTACTAAATATACTGCTAGTAACCTTTTTTCATGCTGTGTATGTTATGTAACTGAGTCAGTTTGCTAACTGTATGACCTTTATACACTTGTATATTCACTGTCTTAGACAGAAAATACATTTTATCGATTTACACCCCGGTACACAATATACACTGTTCACCATGGTGACTCTTGAGCAGTACAAATGTTGAACTTGATACTGTAGTTGTTTTCAGCAGACATCCATACTTGATGTTGTACTGTTCTTCGGTTTAGCACGCGTATAGAGGTCTTGCATCTTGTGTGAAAAGGCTCCGGTCAAACTGATTCCATTAACATGCGGTTTTAATGGAGTCTGCTGAAAGCATGTTAGACTGTATTATTTAACGGTAAGTGTTGGCTGTAGAGTATTTAAGCAGTTTTACAAATCTTCTTTTGAAAAGCCATTGTTTTTGGCAGATATGGCAAATGTGAACTTATTTGTGCGTTATCGCTAAGCTTTTGATGTTGGCATTGTGCAGTGTTATCGCACAGCTGAAATTGCCTTTTCTTCCCCAACAGTCCTTTTAAAAGCAACAGAAAGTGTATTTCCGGTGGTGCTAGCACAGAATATATAATGAGTATTTTGTGATAACAAAACAGTTATTTCATGAAATTGTTACTCCATGCATATTGCATATGTTTCTCTCCTCCTGTTTCTCGCTCTGTGCTGTTTCTCTCTTTTTGGATCTCTCATTCTGAGAAGGTGATTACGGAGCCAGAAAACTAGCAGGATATGGTTAGTGTTCCTCAGGGGTTGGTCTGAGGACATTAAGCCCACAGTGACAACGAGCCCCAGCTGTTGGGCGTTTTTTTTCACATTCATTTGTTTGTCAAATTTAGAGTCTCGTCTATTGCCAAGAACTCCCTCTGCCACACAAGCACTCCAGAACTGTGGTGACAAGGCTGCTTTTAGCCAAATCCAATTTAATCTCCACTGGCGGTACTGGATAAAGCCGTCTCCATCTCCCCTAACTGAGGCCAAGGCAGGCTAGTTATTCTACTGTATGATGCTCATTAACCACGTAAAGACACAACACAAACTTGAACGCACACGCAAACACTCTCAGGTACAGGCGAATGTGAAGTGCGAGTACTAAACTAACAGTTTAACACACACAGTTATATGTGGCGAGGCTTCGTCTCGTTCTCTCCTCCTACTTTTCTGCATTTTCTCTCAGTATTGTGTATTTCTGCAGCAGGGGAAATGATGTCACTTTTATGGAAATGAGAAACCAAAATGAAAACGAGATTCACATCTGAGACTCCTGCTTCTACCCTGCAGGTCCGCTGCTTTTCTTTTTTTTTCTTTAAACTAATAATTACCAGAAAGCTAGTGTGTGTGTGTGTGTGTGTGTGTGTGTGTGTGTGTGTGTGTGTGTGTGTGTGTGTGTGTGTGTGTGTGTGTGTGTGTGTGTGTGTGTGTGTGTGTGTGTGTGTGTGTGTGGAGAGAGTTTGGATGTTTGTGCCTGCAGATGGTTAGGTGGATGGGGATAGTGAGGGGGAGTAATAATAGAGGCGGAGATTTACATTTATGCAAATTTCCCATCGTGACACAAAGGTTCAAGACAACATTTGCTCAACATGCGCATCAGTGCTGTTTAATCACAAGTGCATGTGGTGCACATAAACAAGCCACCTTAATATTATACTTTTCGTTTGTGTTTATTATACTGATATTTCTTGTACACACATGCTTTGCTGTGGAGCAGCCTACAAAACAAACACAGTGAGGAAATAATATTCCAATATTATACAGTAATAAATGTTATTTACTCTTAATGGTATTATTTTGTGTAATTACTATTTCAAATAGTTCATTTAGTGCACCATACAGCTATACTTCTGGAAAACGGTAGAAGGAAGTGTTTTTATCACCCCTAGTGGGGGTTATGTAACAGTGCTTCAACAAGTGGATCCTGTTGTTTTTTTATGATGTGCATGTTTGAAGAAGAATTTGAAAATGTATATGAAAGGATGTCACAATATCAGAAGTTTAGTAGCCAGTACCACTGAACTTCCATGATTCTTTAATATGACAAGTCCAAAATAACGATGATGGCTAAATGGATGATGGCAGCTGCTGATCTTCTGAGCACTGCTCAGCTCGAGTAATTGTGAGGTATTTCTCAGAGACGGCCGCAATTCCCAACCAATAACAGCAGCACTCCAGATTATGAACAGTTTGATGACATCATACAATAAAGCTGGAACATAGCACTGCTTCATCTTCACATTTATTTATTTATTTATTTTTTTGTGCAGGTCTGTACGACTGATTTTAATATGCTTAGATTAAGTGTCCAGTTTCAGGTTTAAAAATACTCTGTAGCATCTTTTTGGTTGTTTTTAAATTGTGTCTGATAAGCTTAATCACTAAAGGTGTTTTCACACACGCCCTTTAGCTGTGAACTCTTCTCAACGTAGTGGAGCTGCAAGCAGGAATGTAAATGTCCAATTCAGATTGAAGATTAAACAGTCTTTAACCTGCCAGCTCGCTAGTAAAAAGTGTAACGGTCTGGAAAATTCACAGTGAGCGAGCAGGTGCCACATGTCCTGCTTCCTGCATGCTCGACCCAAGAAGCATCCTCACATCAACCAAACGGAGTAGAATATGGTGAAAAAGTCTTTTAAAAAGTCCTCATTGCTTTATATTTTTCTAAGAAAATGAGAAACAGGTGCAAAGATTCTTTTAAATGGGCTGTATTTGTATAGCTCCTTACTAGTCCCTGAGGACCCCAAAGCACTTTACACATCCAGTCATCCACCCATTCACACACTGGTGATGGCAAGCTACATTGTAGCCACAGCCACCCTGGGGCGCACTGACAGAGGCGAGGCTGCCGGACACTGGCGCCACCGGGCCCTCTGACCACCACCAGTAGGCAGCAGGTGAAGTGTCTTGCCCAAGGACACAGCGACCGAGACTGTCCAAGCCGGGGCTCGAACCGGCAACCTTCCGATTACAAGGCGAACTCCCAACTCTTGAGCCACGATCACGATAAATGTGCAAACATACATGGAAATACAGTATAAAAGGCAAAAAAGAGCTTTATACAATTCTAACTTTACACAGCCTGAACTCTCTTGAAAGAAAATACAAAGCTCTTTGTTACATTCTCTGTCAAGATGATGCTGAGGTCCGGGTCTGGGGAAGCCAGTCCGTGACTGATCTTCCATTATGTGTTTTTCTGTCCAGGTATGCTTTTACTGCACTGGCAGTGTGTCTGAGCATTGTCATGCCGAAAAATGAAGCCATTGCCAGTTAGACGCTTTCCAGATGGTATTGTGTGTCAAGATGCGTCTTAATGATAACTTTTGTTGTTTGCAAAACTCCAGCGGGCACCATTAATTATTATCACATCTGTAGGACTTCAAGTTGCAGCAGAGCATTTTGTGTTTTCCATTTCTTAGAATTATGAACTTAGTGTTTCTTCTCCCACTAAAGATAATTAGGCCTTGTTGGTTTGGAAACTAACTGAGCAAAACTAAATTGGCTGAAAATGAAAGATTAAATTAAGTTATCTTTGTTAAGCTTTAGCAAACATTAGCAAATTGGACCCTCGCTAGTCTGAATAATGTGTGATCTGCAGTTTCTTACTGCTGGCATGTTCCATGTACTTACTGCTGAATACAACATAATGTGATGCATCTAAATTTGAAGCTTTTATTGAAATTGGCTTTCTTAGGCGTCTTTATTTAAGATGTTTACTTACAGATTAAATATACTGTTGCACATATGACACTTTATACAGTTGTACATACTAGGGCTGCCACAATTAGTCGACTAGTCACGATTACGTCGACTGTCAAAATCGTCGACAACTGATTTAATAGTCGACACGTCGTTTGAAGCTTTGTAAGATCACAAAAGACACAGGAATAAGTAGTAGGATTTAAGAGTGTAATAACGGACTGAAACAGAAGATGGCAGCATTGCATGTACAAGGATGCCAGCTGCCGTTAAACCCCGAAGAAGAAGAAGTAGCTCTGTCCCAGAATTCATAGCTCAGCCCAGCTCAATTTCCAACAATGGCGGCAGGTACTTAGTTTTAATATTACTGTTATTATTCTTTCTGGGTCACAAAATAAACGTTTAATATATTTTCAGGCGAGAATGTAACTGTATAAACCTCAAATATCTGCTCAGTTTATCAAGACGCCACATACTTTCAAAAGCGCTCCGACGTTTTCGGAGACGTTTGTTACCCACTAGCTCGATAGCTAGCCGGGGGCAAGGCTCACTAGAGCCGTGAGAACACCGGACTCCGCAAATCGTTTTCAAACCCACCGCCTCTTTCACTACTCAGGTTAAACATGATATATAAGTCACTTAGATAACTTAAAAATGTTATTGTTTGGCTTTTTTTAGTATTTTATTTGTTCCTGAGTAAATCGGTTTGGCTGAGATTAAAGTTATAGTTTTTACACAGCTGAATAAACATCAAGCAGACAGCTGATTATCAGAAGTGTGAGATGCTCGAGAATATACTCCGGTGTCCTGTTATATTTTAGATAGCAAGGAGTTTATTAAACTTCACCGAAACAATCTGCAAATTTCATTAAAATTTAATAAACTATCATCTTGTCTTTATTTTTAGTTAGCACATACCTTAAACACTTAAAGCTGTAAGCTAATGATAGTTATATAAGAGCAGATGCTGCTGGTGCAATAAGTTGTATGCTGTATGTCCAATGGATGATGATCTGATTAGTCGACTAATCACAAAAATAATCGGTGACTAGTCGACTATCAAAATAATCGTTTGTGGCAGCCCTAGTGCATAACATGTCAGGCAGTCATAATAATTACACATATAAGATGCAATCTGTAATTCAACCTTAGCAGCACACCAGTCTTGGTTAAATAACAAGATTAAAAAAAAAATTTGTAAAGGCAAAAATCCTGTAAGGCAAAAATTCTTATTCTCCATTCAAAGCATGCAAGGAGGTAGATAGAAACGATTAGACAGGCCCTTTATAACATACCATTTGCAGTATATAAGACATCATCTTTTCCCATGTAATGAACTTGTATGGGATGTAGTTAAGAATTAGAGGGATATAACCTGACACTTCTGACCCGTTGTGGTGTGTTCAAAGCTTTGTCTGTCTCCTGTTTCCCTTCAACCAGCACATCTTTTATCTCAGACCTGTCAGTCCGCCGATGTCTCACTTTGTGAAGCCCCGGCCCTAAATCCCACAGCATTAATGTCACATTGCCCATTCCTAAATATCTTTTCTAAGTATATGAGTAGTTACTGTTTGTAAAGTATCAAGTGGCTTTTACGAACGCAAACTGAAAATTACGTTGTAATGACAGTGATTTTAGCTCACGCTTTGGGCCAAACGATTTGAAAAAGCAGGTCTTAGCTGTACAAGGATATGTGTCACTGTTAGAACATTAGGATGCTCATTATGTAAGCTCAAGAGACGGTTATTTGCTTTTGTGGCTGTAAGCCTGGTGTTGTCTGCATAAAGAACGAGTGTGTGTTTATGCGATTGTGTATGCAGCTGTTGCAGTAACTGTGATAGGAGCTGAAGATCATTAATTATGGGTGTTTCCCTACTTTCCTCCAGGACTGATAGTAGCCTATGCTAGAGAGATACTGGTTCAATTGAGTAAATGCCATTAGCACTTTGTTTAGCTAGTACCCTGGGGTCTTGTTTCTAAGCCTTTTTTCTTTCAAGTGGCAGCCTTGCGTGAAGCTCCCTTACACTGAGCCTATTTCTCAGACCCTTATTCCCCCCCATGGAATTCAGCACCAGTGTGTCCAAATTGAGAAGGGAAGACAATGAAGGGCAAGGACAAGAAGGAAGGCTTCATGCGTGCGCATTTAGCACCTGTATCAGTGCACATCACCATGTGGCATTTAGACAGGCAGGATAAGTGAGAAGGAGCATTAAGCCAACGACCCGGATGAAACAAACAGCATGGCCAGTATCAGGGAGGGACGAGTGGTTAGTGCATGGCGAAGGATACACTGAGACTCCCAAAGCAGTGTTAGGGAGGAGTGGCGATGTGCTCATTAGCATTGAAGCCTGGGTAGAGGTAGAACTGACTCTGCTGCTGGGGCACGCTCTGCCTAGAGAGGCCCACACAGGAAGCTGCTCCTCTAACATGAAAGGCAAGCAACAGTCTGAAACTCCTCGTGATTTTTCAGCATGAATTTTTTTTTCTCCCCCTTCTTTTTCACCATTTTGTACTCCTCCTCCTAATGATACCCCGTATCCGCTCTCTAAATCATCTCATCCCAAACCTCTTCACTAATCATGTAAGTTGGAGAGGAATAAATGCTTAACAGATGCTAGTATTGTCAGGGGTTGGTTACATGCAACTGCATTTTTTACAGCTCAGTGGAAGTGAATATTTTGAAGTGGTTTACCTAAGATGACTCCTTCCTCTGCTCAGTTTAACCCCCATCGCGTATGCACCACTGTCTGTTGGTGTGTGCAGAGACCAAAAATCCTCTCACCGTCTCACAAGGGTCAAACAAATGATGGAGAGAAACACCAGTGAGGTAATTACAGCTGTGAACAGACAGCTGTGGGTAGTTTAATTTGCTCATATTGCAGTTTCCGGCATTTTTTATATCCCTGATTAGATTGCATTAGGAAGTTATGCGGAAAAATGAATGTGCAACATGATGAGTTCGTTTCCAAAATGAGGTGCGCAGTAATTTAAATATGGACACCCACTCTCCATATGGTCTAATGGCAGTTTTTTTTTTAGCTGGTATTAACATTTCGTGAAATATTATGCTTTTCTGAGTCAAAGTGTTTTCCAGAAGTGCACTGATATATCTTTCATTTCTTTTTTTAAGTAATCATTTTTGTAATAAAACCCTTCTTCCATGTAATTACACTTAGTTCTAAATTAATTCTGATATCTGATGGCACGGAGGATAGGGGAGATAGTGAAAGATATTTTCCAAGATTACTAGTTCTGTGGCATACCATCAGTATTCTGCAGATGGTCATTACTGCTGCCTGTCTGATTGAAATTTGACGTATTTTATTCGGTTACTGCTTCTGCCACAGCTAACGTACAATACCTCCCCAACCTTTCTAAGAAGCTTCAGTTCAATTCAGGTGCATTTATATAGCACCCAATCACAACAACAGTTGCCTCAAGGCACTTTATATTGTAAGGTAAAGACCCTAAAATCAAAAACGAAGATAGTTCTTCCCTGAGCGAAGGTCTTTTAAGAAAATTCTACAATTAACTCAATCAATCACTGGCCCAAACAAAATCATACAAATTTTGTGCAATAGTACTGTTAGGCCTGTATGTGTTTTTGGCAAACTGATCACACTGAGCAAAGTAACAAAAAAGCAATAACAAAAAAAAAAAAGAGAACACAGGCGGTAGATGTTGTTTATATGCTTAAAGTGGGTCATTTTACACTGTTGCTAGGTCGTTGCTAGGTAGCAGGATGGCATCATAATACATCATGCATAATTCAACATTTGTGGACTTAAATGAAATGTTGTTTTGGTGAAACAAAAATGATATGATGCTTTTATAAAGTGTTACAGTTGCATAAATGCTCAAAATACATGATTTAAGCCTGTTGCCGAGTGGTTATTTAGCGACACAATGTTGTCACAACCTCTGATATAGATAAGAACCTTTATGGGCCTACCTGTGTGCCAAGTTTGGTTGCTTACCCTTGTGACTTAGAGAGAGACAAAGTGCTACTACTGCCAGTCCCCAATAATTAATAGGCAGCTTTTAAAATGCTAAGCCAAGGGGAATGCTATAAAAGTAGTGTCACCTCTTTTTGCAATTCTTTTACCTGTCTCTAGTTATTTGTGTGCTTGGTGCAGTGTAAATGTGTGCACAAAGCTTTGGAATAGCCTTGTTATAAGTGAGACAACCTTTTAATCAATACACCATCTACTTCACTAAACTACTCATTCCTTCAGAAACGACCAGAATGCTAACACACTTTGTGCTTTTTCCCCCCCAAACAGCACCTCCTACGGTCCGCATTATACACTCGGGGCACGCCTGTAATGTTGAAGAGGAGAGGCACACCGAGAGAGTCTACACCATACGAGAAGGGGAGACCCTGGAGCTCACCTGTCTGGTGACAGGTCATCCTCGACCGCAGGTAGGAAAGTCAGCGCCTTTTCATCTGCCCTTAACCGACAGCACGGGAAAGAAAAGATAGTTGCACATGCAAATCATGGGGCAGTATGTTAATTTGTACCATATCTCTGTATCCATCTCTCCTCTCTGCAGAAAGCTCTCTTTTAAATCTGTATTAGCATCAAAGCTGCACACCACATAAGTCTGCGCTAAACCAGCTTAAAAGTTTAATCCTTTAATTATTAATGGTTTCGTTTGCTTTGTGCACCTGTATGCTGATAATTACAGCTTCCAAGTAAAATGAGATTGCAGAAAACAGCAAAAACATCTGCCAAACCAGTGAGAAACAGGCCACAGTTAAAAGACTCTAGGTCATGTGAATGCACATGGGTTCTCAACATCTGAGAGCAAGCCTTCCTCACATTCTTATTTACTGTTGTGATGTGCACTAATTAAAAAACTTCACACCTTTTTTCTCTGATGAAAATAAGCTTATAATTAGTTTGTTTTTTTTGTGCTCACTGTGTATTGTTTGTAGTAGTCAAATCTAGAAACATACAATTAAAAGTTTAAAAAAGTAAGCAGATGGCAAAAATAAGGTCTCATCTGCTCTTTTAGACTAAATGTGAGCGATTATGAGCCACATAGATACATAAAACAGGTCTGCTATGAATTACTTGACCGTGACATTTTGTTCTTATTAACCCAGTAGGTCACCCTAACTTTTATTGTCTTTTTATTACATGTTGCTTCTGATTTGAACAAAGACTTGCAGTTGATCAAACCCACACATGTGCAATAAGACTGCTATATGTGCAATTCTTTTTCTGACATAGTTGTATTTTCTTACTCAGTTGTATATAGCATTTGTATTCTATTTCATTCTATTGTATATATTATTCTATTTTATTCTATTGTATATAGTATTTTATTTAATTTTATTGCATTCCAGTGTTTTCTAATTTCTGCTACATAACTTTGCACTTTTGCTGTAACAAAACAAATTTCCCACCTGTGGGACTAATAAAAGTCATCTTATCTTATCTTATTTGCTCAATAACAAAAATGTTACAGAATCTCCAGAAACTCTGGACGGCAAAACCAAAATGCATATGTTTTATTTATGTTTCAACTGGAAAGGTGACGCTCCTTGAATAAGACTGTTTCAGGCACACTGTTCGTCTCTTTCCGTCCCCGGGAGGGGGTCACAACTTTGCACTCATCATCTCTGTCTTTCCTCTTAATTAGAATTTTTGAAAAACAGAGCAGAGCGAGGGAGTGGGTGGGAGTGTAGCGCGAGATCAAAAGCTATGCAGGGCTGTGGCAGGAAAGGCAGGATCTCCTTTGAAACTGAGTCATTATGAGACTCATGCAGATCCCCTGGCACAGTGGGTCTCGGCTGTGTCTCTCTAGACTTTGGGATGTGTCAGCTTTGTCCCCCCCTCTGGTAGTGGCATGGGACTGGGGACAGAACACACTCATTCTGAGTGGTTTAGGAGGCTGAGGTGGCTATCTGGAATGGCAGTAGACCTAAGGCTGGTTTTGTGATGTTGCAAGAAAAACCAAAGGGTGTGTGACCTCATCGGAAACAGACTTGCAAGTTAATACGGCAGTAACAGCCCATCTTTTCGTTAGAATTAAATATTAATCCTTAGAACGTGTTCTGAGCCTTTCTTTGCCCCAAAGTTCCACATTTTAATTGAGCTGAGTTTCTCTATCTTCCAATGCAGGGGAAATAATCAGTACTTGCAAAGGTTGTACTTCTTTTTTTTGTGTCCTGTCTTGATACTTTACAAGTGTGCAAGTTCGGACAGACAACCAGTGCGAACAGTTCTTTATGTGTGTGTGAGTTTGCTTTCTGTGTCTTTTGTATGTACTTCTCTGTGATACTAGCAGATATCTTCTATACATATTTCCACGTTTAACTCTCACATGATTTACTGTATATCATATAAATGATCTTGTTTTTTATGAAACATGATGATAGGTATTATACATACAGTAAATTATTAATATATATAAAATACGTAGCTTATAACAGGTGAATAAATTCAAATTATGCATTAAAACAGTTAGTTTCCCTGGCTAATATAATCTCTTGACTAGACTCTGTAATCTTGTCAACTGCCTACAGTACTTTATATTAACCAAAACAGCATAACCATAGAGTACAGCAAGACTTTTTTCTATAACTTGTTTTACTTTACTAAATTATATAGGGTAGGCCTGAAAGAAAGACAAAAATCACATTTTGTGTTTTTCTCAGACTTCAGAATTCATATAACATTATTTAAAAAATATTGGTAGGCACAGTTCACTTGCAAGTTTGCACTGATAAGTCAGATATACCCTCTATATCTATACCAAGATCTCAGTTGCACAGGCCCAGGAACGGGTCAATGTCTTTAGGCCTCTGACAAATGCATATTTCCAGCAGTTGTCAGAGGCTGCTAGAAGTCAAAGGTAAAATTGATTGCTGAGAGGATGTTGCACTAAACTGCAGCTTTGGCTGCTACCAGAAACTTGCTAGCTACCAAGTGGTAGCAAAACTTAAAACGCTGACACAAAAACAGGAAACGGAGAACAGTTTCCTTCAAAGTAAAACTGATGGCTTACCGCTGCAGCAAACACATTTCAAGAGGTGCAGCTTTTCCTTTCAAGGCAAATGTTCGGCATTTCCAGTTTGTATTTTTGCAGACCAGTTGGTTTCTCCCATGCTAACTTTGGTGACCAAAGCAATCCTTCCATATAGCAGCTTGAATCAATGATGATATCACATAGACTCATGGGACATCTCTAGCATAGTAAAATCCTCAATTAGTTCTGCAATAGCAAATCACAAAATTGCCTTTTTCAATGTTAATGTTCAGATTGCAGTCTCTTTCTTTGACTTTGACTGCTGCTGGGTTAATGCATGCACTGAGGGGTGCTGTGCCAAGTATAGCGCCACAAAGGACCAACTGCAGAGTAAATGGGTCCGTGGTTGGCGATTTTGCCACCGTTAATTCTTCACATGTCTATCAATATGCACACTTCTTAAATTACAGAGACGCCCCTATAGGCCTTCTCACTGGCGAGAGTCTCTGGATTGTGTCCAACCAGGCAGCATCCTCCTCGTAGCCGTTCTCCTTGTCAGCCCTGTGCCTATCCGCCCACCTACCTCAGAAAGAAAAACAAGAGCTTTCTAATAATAAAGTCATACATGCATCCAGCCAATACAGGCACACAAACAAACACACTTGTAGCAGCAGCAAGACTTCTCTGCCTTTCCATTTAATTGTCAAATAAATATATGTTCCTGTCAGTCAACTCCACACCATATGTGTTTTTTCACTGCCGACTTGTGGGTTAGGCGTTTCAAGGTGTTACCCTGGGCTATGCAGAAAGACTGGGACTATTTGTATCTGGAGGGATCAGGGACCAATTAAATCTAATTCTGTGGGATGTTTAGTACAGATGTCACTAGAAGGATTTTCAGATCTTAGCTCTGTGAGGAAAAGAATAAGACATTTCTCAACACTAAAATACGCTCTGTTGTCTCATACTGTTTCAAATACTATTTGAAACGTCCTAATATACTGGTTATAAGCAACATCTGATGCTTTGGTCATAATAGCGTCTTATGTTCGGGTATATTCAACAGCTTATGATTCAGAAATTGCAAATAAGCAATGCCCTGTTTAGCACCAAACAATGCCCCATCTAATAAACCTCTTGACTATGAGGGGAAACCCCTCGCTCAGTACAGTCACAGACATCTCAGGGTGTGATCATGAAGGTCAGCCAGCAAAATTTGCCTCCTTAGTGATGTTGCTGACTTTTCTGTCTTTAGCTACAAGTGGCTTGGCTGTCCTCCAAAGTGTGTCTTTTGTCCCGTTTCCTTCCCCTCACCCACAGCCGATCACGGCAGATGGCTGCCCCTCCCTGAGCCTGGTGCTGCCAGAGGTTTCTGCTTGTTAAAAGGGAGTTTTTCCTTCCCACTGTCGCCAAGGGGGACATAAGAGGTTGTCTGATTGTTGGAGTTTTCTCTATAGTATTTTAGGATCTGTTGTTGTTGTTATTTGACTCTAAATAAATACATTTAGATTGAATTGGCTTTTTAGCTAAATATTTTACTAAAACTGTAATTCAAAGAGTGCACACAATTCGACATCTTCAAGTTAATAATTTATAGAAAATAAAAAAAGATAAGAATCATGAAATCTGGTGAGTCTAGAAGTCCTGAAATTTATATTTTTGCATCTTTACCAAATTTATAAAAAAGGATGACAAACATAATATCAAATGGCTTGAAAAAACTCCTCATTGATGCAGTGCCTCCCCTGCTACAGGACTAACATCTCTTTGTATTGCAGCAGTCCATTAATCATTTGCTCAAGGAAAAGAACTTAATTGGTTTTAGTTTGCTAAGAAGTCATTTATTAAGCGATATTAACAAACAACTGGCTAAAGCTTGTAATTGCAAAGATTTGCAGTTGTTCAGTGTTTTGAAAAATGTAAAACATATTTATATGTAAATCTAATGTAAAAAATGTCCTCTGGGTTTCTACAAAACTGTACATATTTTTTAATATTTTCTTACATTTTACAAATTCTTTTTTTAGAGAATTGCACATCGATAGATGACTCAAAGCTGGAAAGGAAAATAGATTTGTTCATTCCTTTTAAAAAAAACAGTGTTTCGTAAGTCTTATTTGCTTCCTTAATCACATTATTTGTCTTTCTTTGACTGTTTGGGTGTTTTTGACTCTGTCAGACCACCACATAAATATAAACAGCTTTTCCTGTTCATACTTTCATGGTCACTGTTCTCCAGATCTATTCATTGTCTTTGATGCTATGAACAGACATCAAAGAGTCCCTGATGATGAAGCCATCTGCCCCCATCTCCTCTGCCCTGGCCTCCATCCATTATGTCCACAGTACTTTGTTTGAGTACCGAGCTCCAATAGCCAGCAAAACCACATCGCAAACACCTTTTTTTTGTGTGTGTTTCAATTATTGGCCAGCCAGATTCGACTCACAGCACCACGGGTCAGCAAGTACAAATAAGCTGACCTCAGGCCCTAGGATATTTCGCTTTATACAGACCACTTGGAGTATGTGATCTGTTTTGGATGCTCCCATGACAGTTAGCCTACAGTGCCAGTGTCTTTAGCAGATGGTGCTTTTTTTGAGCATGATGTAACCTTCGATTTTTCCACTGTTTGCCATACAAACTGCAGTATCAAAAGGAGATCTGTCTGATAGCTTTCCCTTAATCTGCACCCTATCCAACCCACCTATAGTCTTAAAAGTGAATTTAATAGCACCAGTCAAGCATACACTGTGCAGTTCAACAAACAAAAAGCAGATGTAGTATCATTTTCGTGTATGTCACTGTCTTGTGCTTGTCCTCTTTGATTCAGGTTCTGACATCAAAACTGTCACTGCGATGCGTTTCATACAGTATGATCATCCAATTTTTATGAAGGCCAGTATTTTCTAATATAGACCCGCGGTGTAAGTGCACTCTCAATTTGTGGACCCCCTGCTGCGTTTTCTGATCACTTGATTGTCATGCTCAGCCACACTCGTCTGCACCACTGTGCAGCGCGGACCAATGTCACTGCCTAAAAGAAAAGATGGCTGGCAATTAGAAACTAGTCTCGAGTTCGGTAGAGGGAAACGTCACAGCGGGCAATATGGCAGATTCACCAAAGATGCGTGCTCCAGCATATGATCACTGCATAACAACAGACACTGGGTGCATTTTAATTAGCTCGTGCTGTGACATCTCAGCATGTGTGGTCTCAGACACTGCTGGGATATTCAGTTGGATATTAATCTATACAAGCTTCTGCTTTCCATGTAAGCAAATACTGTAATTCCTGCTAGGGTTGTCTGATTTAAGGAAAACAAAAAAAAAGCGTTATTATTGTGTTTGACTTCGCTTTGTCATGGTGCTTTCACAAAATGTGAAACAAAGCAGTTTTTTTAATCAGAAGGCACAGACAGGAATAATATTCTGCTAGAATGCTGTCACTAGCTGGTACACCACGGGTAGTTTGGCACATTCCCTTCTGTATACGTGCAGGTACTTTACGAGTTTTGTTTGACATAGTCCTTGAAGAGAACAGAAAAAAACCCAGCTAGGCTTTCAGTGGGCTGAGAGGAACAATTATCATATTGCTCAAATCTGCCAGCGCCTCTCAGATCAAGAGTATTTGCATTGCACTGAGGAGAGTGAAGAGGGTCAAACTGTTCTCACCGGGTATACTTCAGGACGCCCCTTGTGGGCAGAGGTAAAAAAAAGTCAGAAGAGTGCCGGAATGAAAATAGCCCGAGGGTACAGAAGGAGTTGAAAGCTCACCAATAATGTGGTCTGCTGCAATTTCCCTTTTTTTGAAAATATAAAGAGTTATTTGAATACCCACTTCTTAGTGTCACTCTAACAATGCATTTATTGATACTGCATTTTTCTGAAAACTCAAAGCTCTTTACACAAAAGCCAAAGAAAATGACTGGGGGTATAAGCTGGGTGAATATTGAATTCTGCTGAGGTCGCCGTAAGCCAGCTCGCTTTGTATTTGCATGAGGGAATCCAGAGCACTGTAGTGACACAGTATTCAGAAAAATCTGCTCCCATCTAATTTATGCTCATAAGTTATTTAACTTTAGCGCTTGTTGTGCTGAACTCATGATGTCCCCAACTGTTAGAACAGGGCCCCAGATTTTCCGACGGCGTGGCTTTTGCGTCTTTTGGCTGCTGAGTTTGGGCTTTTTCATCAAGTGCTTTCTCTTGGTGTCTCTCAATGCATTTTAAACAGGCCAAGTGGAGCCTTTTGTATGCCGGGTGCTAATTTAGAGGCTTTTATTTTTAATGGTAGTATGGCCTCTGTGTAAAGGGATGGCGTGTAAGCACAGTCTGACAACAGAATCTTTTTTTCTTTTCGGGGGAAGAGGTTGTTGAAAAGAATTAGTAACTTACACACACTCTCCGTATATGACTTTTAATTTATTTCTACCTCTCTGAAAAGTAACACCTCAAGCAAGACAGAGAATCTGAAACTGATAAGCTTCAATTTTTTGCTTCATGTCATCGTCTACCCCCAAGGTCCAAAAACGCCTCTGGAATAGGTTAACATTATCAGGTTTTGGGCCACCCACCCTTCCCTTTCCTTTCTCGTATCTGTTTGGAAAATGACCAAACTTCATACTGTCGTAACCTTGGGATGGAGTCGTCATGGTTAAAACCCTACAGCTAGAGCAGCGCTGCAGCAATCTCTGTGATAGCACCCAATCCCTATCCCTGCATGCAATGATATCCCTGTTCCATCTGATGCCATCGCTGCAAAATGGGATGTTATCAGTATCCGAGATGATGCTATCACCATACAGTGTGGAGATATTGGATTCTAATTCATAGCCTCCGCTGCCTAGACAGAGATATGTAAGGCTCTGCAGGCAAAGCCAGTCCATCTGTAGCTTACTTAGGATGAGGGATTGAATGGCGCTTTATGCTTCACGGTTCTGGTTGTGTGGCCCCCGGGCCAGAGTTGTCACAGTACCTGTTCATGCTGTATGCTTTAATGAGGACAGGAGAGGGAGATGATGGAGAGTCAATTACAACCTCATGTTGGAGAGTAACACTATTTCACCTTTCATTACACCTCAATGCCATGGGCTAACTGGGTCTCATCAGTTCGTGAAAGGTACTCATGCTGAGAAGGCCATGCTGAGGTCAGTCTTGTGTGGAACAGAGGAAAGGGAGTTAGATGAAGATTTTAGGTACCAAATCAACACTGTGCGCTTCACAAAAAGAACCTTTCAGCTGCTTCGAGAAGGAATGTTCCCGCATAAAATGAATGCAGGATCATGTGAAAAACAGAGTGGCAAACATGCAGGTCATCGTAGCTGCCGGAGAATTTGCAGGGTGAGCAAGGCCAGCATATGATACAGACAGACCTTCATTTCTATTTTCTATTTTACTTATTTTTATAGATGTTGTTTGGTAATTTGTTTTTAAATATTATATATTATGTCTACTGCACAGACTACATTGATTCGATTTGAAGATCAATATTGCTCAGATATTGTATTCATCCATCCATCCATCTTCATCCGCTTTATCCGAGGCCGGGTCGCGGGGGCAGCAGCCTAAGCAGAGAGGCCCAGACCTCCCTCTCCCCAGCCACCTCCTCCAGCTTATCCGGGGGAACACCAAGGCGTTCCCAGGCCAGCCGAGAGATATAATCTCTCCAGTGTGTCCTGGGGCTGCCCCGGGGCCTCCTCCCGGTGGGACATGCCTGGAACACCTCACCCAGGAGGCGCCCAGGAGGCATCCTTGTCAGATGCCCGAACCACCTCAACTGGCTCCTTTCGATGTGGAGCAGCAGCGGCTCTACTCTGAGCCCCTCCCGGATGGCCGAACTTCTCAACCTATCTCTAAGGGAGAGGCCAGCCACCCTTCGGAGGAAGCTCATTTCTGCCGCTTGTATCCGCGATCTCGTTCTTTCGGTCACTACCCACAGCTCGTGGCCATAGGTGAGGGTAGGGACGTAGATCGACCGGTAAATTGAGAGCTTCGCTTTTACACTCAGCTCCCTCTTCACCACAATTCAATTCAATTTTATTTATATAGCACCAAATCACAACAAAGGTCGCCTCAAGGCGCTTAAAATCTATTCTATTCATCTATCTATTCATAAAACATGGATTCGGACAGTGGAGGGATTATGCTTAGTTTAGCACTAAACATATACACTGGGGAAAAAGCTACATGTATAGGTTGGCTCTGTGGATTAGTGACAAAAATTGTTTATGGATACCTCTAAATATCACTGCTTAACACAGTATTATTTGTTTCATTTGTGCACAAGTATGTTACATTGTAAATGATGCAGACTACAGTCACTTGTTGCAGTTTACTGTTTTTTTTCTCGCAGTCTCACAACAACAAGGCTATGAAGTCTTTAACCTGATCATAGTTGTTGATGTTTGCCATCTTCCTAAAATGATTCGTTGCATTCTTTAACAGATTTAGTGAATCATTTCAACAGATTTTTCTTTCCCATCCAGTTTAGGTTTTTTTTTTCCTTTTGCTGTTAATCTTTTGGCAGTGAAATGCCACTGTGAATGTTTCACATCAAAAGCCTTATTGTAGCTCTATTTTCCAGTAGCCGCATCACAGGGAAAAAATGGAGGAAGTGTTGAGTTCCTTTATTGTGATCAAAAGAAAACGGAATGAAAACAGTAATTTTGTTCCAATCAGAATAAAATTTTCTTTAAACGAACGTTTTCTTGAGATTGCAACAGCTTCAGAGTTTTTACCAAGTCTGTTTTACCTGCCCTTTTCTGTTTATGTTGGCTGTGGTATTTATTCTATGCTTACACTATATATTAGCTTCTTAACTGAGTCTGTTCTGTGTCTCTTCAGTCAAGTCGTTGAAAAGCGTAGTAATTTTCACTTTTTCTTCTTTGTAGATACGGTGGACAAAGACAGCTGGTAGTGTGTCAGATCGTTTCCAGGACTCCAGCGTCTTCAACGAAACGTTGCACATCGCAAAGATCCAGAGGACCCAGGGAGGCCGCTACTACTGCAAGGCCGAGAACGGCCTTGGCTCTCCTGCCATCAAGTCCATTAGGGTGGACGTCTACTGTAAGTGTGATGAATTTGAGTCAGCACAGACCATTTTCATTTTTCAACATTGC
The DNA here is from genome assembly GCF_056152115.1 of Neolamprologus brichardi. Classification (NCBI taxonomy): domain Eukaryota; kingdom Metazoa; phylum Chordata; class Actinopteri; order Cichliformes; family Cichlidae; genus Neolamprologus; species Neolamprologus brichardi. The sequence goes on along the minus strand of NC_142118.1, from coordinate 5,264,037 downwards.
CCAAAAACAATTGCCCATTGTTGCTTTACAGTAATAAGGTTGTGGTTGTTTTGTTCACGGACTTTGTATTTTTTTCTTGTGAGTTTAGCCTCTTTCTGTGTGTGTGTGTGTGTTTTTGTGTGTGGTTGTTATTATGTTTTTCTTCCTGGTTTCAAAGAAGTCCAAGTGCGGCAGACTGCAAATGGTAAATTGCCCAGAGGTGTGACTATCAGCGACTGTATCTGTGTTACCTTGCTAAGGATTGACCAGTAGACCCTTATTCTTCCATCTAATTCTATTTTGGCAAGATTCCAGACAGCCATGACCCTGAAAATGTTTCTGTTCACAGTCGTGATTTTGCAGCAATGCCAGCCTCGTAGTGGTGTAGTAAAACATACAACTCAAGAACCTTTTGCTTGCCTGGAACAGCATATATGTATGCTTTAGAATTGAATCGGTTTATTATCCTGCAAAGAAATTAGAACGTAAAGTGAAACAGGTGTTGCAGTATTAATTTATAAGTCAAAATGTTAACACAGACAGCTGGTGAACAGATGAAACGATACAAAGATGCATAGCCCAAAAATAGCAATGTTCCAGTAGTTATTATGATGTAACGCATAAGAACAGAACTTCTTCTTCCTCTCCTGAGAATGTTACTTAGATGTAAAGTCAGTCATTGTACATGCAGATTCTTTATTTTAAAAGCAGCTGCATGACAAATGCGAAAGGTTCATTAGCATTCATTAAGCAAACGTAACAAACTTAACTTTACTGCTTTTATTGATTTGTCAGTGATTATCCGATTTCACTTCGTGATGAGGAATAGCAGTCGCTGCCCTCCATCAGACACCCTCCAGCCTACTTATTTGTGCAAAGACAGCCAAATCTGGACTTTATGTTCAATAAGAAATCCGTAGTCATGCCATAATTAAAAGCTTGTCTTACTGTTTGAGCTTCATGAAATTCTACTGAGATACATTTAAAATGACTTGCTTAGTGCCTTTGAAAGATCTCCAAGCTGCCTCACTGATTTCAGCAGCTCTCAGTCCCTTGCTCTTCTTTTTTTATGCCAGACTGCAAGGAAAAAAATGTTGTATCTTTGAAAATAAATGACCCCAGTGTCCTTAATTTGTTTCCAAATATCATTTTCAATCACAGAGGAAAGAAAAAGGTAGTGATGCTCTTGATTATTTTCCAGCAACGCCTACAATAATTCCAGGCACTTTTTCATGAGTTAGGATTTATACTCCTGCAGTTCCCTGCATTGATGGCAGTGATTTGAGGCAGTATATTTACAGTAAAAATTCCTTTTTTATGTGTCAACATTATACGAGTGCTTCATTTAACTTGCGTTAGCAGGGAACATTTAATTGAAAATGACTTCATAGCTACTTAATTATGTCTTCTTTGTGCTGTGCTTTACAAAGTAGCCCTCTTGTAGTCTGCCTCATGACTTTAGAAAAGCTCAGGCTGGCATGCATTGGTAAAACGTTGGGATGTTAACAATGCATACATTTTCCAAATAACATTCTTAGTGTTCAGCCATAGTTCGGTTAGTAAAACAGTTTGAAAATCAATTGTGATAAATAATCCTGTCCAAGTTTGTTTATAACGTTGGAACTGACTTTTATTGTGAAGTACAAAGTAATTGGCATTTCTAAGCACTCGGTCTCAAGGACACGTAATGCCCTTCATTGCAGTTTGTTGTTCCATACAGTGCAGAAAACCTCTTATCCCCTAAAAAACAAAACAAAACAAAACAAAACAAAACCCTAGCACAGTAGCAACAAGAGTCACCCAAGAAGGAAAATCCTAACTTGTCTACAAATGCTCACCGTTTACTCCCCATTCTGTTGTGATTTTTGAATAAGTGTAATACATGCCAGAATGAGAACATGATAGCCTTCAAAGTAAGAGTTGTGCATTATCGCTACAACCAACGCAGCCAAGTCAAACGATGCAGCTTTTACTTTGAAGGCAAATCCTCTCCATTTCTGGACACTTTTAACAGTTTTGCTACCACTTGGCAAGCAGTTTGCAGGTGATCGCAGACATCTCAAGTCGATGTCTTCCATGCAAACTACTGGCAACAGCAGCAACCTACTAGCTACCAAAGCAATCACAAGGAGGTTTGTGGTGCAGCACTGTATACCTATTTGCAGCCATGCTAGCAACTCCTGTCAACCTACAGCAACCAACTTGCCAACCAATTGCAGAATACACACGTTTCCCTAGTAACCAGTGTTTCCCAGGGTGGTCACTGACTGGTCTGTAGGTCTGCATGAACGGGGCTGTTGGAATCAGTTTCACAGCGACTGCCAGAAACAAGCATCAAACACTCACAATCAGTTGAGGAATCCACTCTAGGACAGTCTTTCATGTCCCAAATGGAGCCAAATGTTGCTCAGTGCTATTGGTATTAAATAGTGTCTCATAATTTCCTGTTGATTAACAGTTACCCTCAGAAAACAATGTTAATGATGAATATACATTTTTATGGTAATACCACGTGTCTAAAACGGTTTCACTGATGCTCTCCATTTAATCGGTAAGGATACTAGCGTGCATGCTCTGAGGCCCCAAATCCACAAAAAATGTCGCTCATTTTTCAACTTATGAAAGAAGGATAATTTCTTCGAAGTATGCATGACTGAACAATGAATAAATGAGGCACCATCTTGTGATCCAGTTCCCCTTTATATACCCTCTCTTTCTCTCTCCCTCTCTGTGCTTCCTTCTCATGTCCCCCACAGAAATACAGAGTACATTGTTAACTGGCTCTCCTTTTCACTCTTCTTTCATGTCTCTGTCTTATTCTCTTTCAGCATGTGGGCTACATTCTTGTACTTGTTTATTTGGACTGACACTGGCAAAAGTTGTGGAATTGAAACTTGTTTAGAAAGCTTGTGGAAGGGCTTAGTGGTGCAGGAGGATGGGGCTGAATGCATCTCAGCTGCTGACAGTTAGAACCGTGTTCCTTCTGTGCACTATTTCACCTTGGCTGCACTAAAGAGGTGCAGGAGCAGACGTGGAAATGAAGCCCGAGACAGACTGGAGACACAACCTTAGCATAATAGAAAGGCATGGCTTCTCATCCAGCTTCATCATACGGTATTTTGCAGCCTTAGTTCTCTTGATGTTGAAAGCAAACTGATGATTGTCATTGGTGAATGATAGCGATGTAAATGAAATAAACTGGCTACTGTGAATAAGTATGCATAGTTTAATATATAGACAACGTCCATTGGTTACAGTAATTTGGTAACTCACACGGAATATTCCATGCATATTTTAGATCATAGCATTTGTTTGCTGTCCTTGTAATCTCCTTGCATCTGGCCTTGTAACACAGCATGTTTGTATTTCACAAGAAATGTGTTATGTTGCGCATCCAGTAAAAGCACATCATTTCTACAGAGCCACGTTATAGCTGTCCCCTGGGGGTGAATTTAATTTGTTGCCCTCTGCAGTACACGCTGCTTTTAGTGGTTTGCAGCTACAATTTCTGATTAGTATTAAAATAGATACCGTGGCTCCGGACCTCACAACAATAAAGCCATGAATTATATTTGCTTTCTGTTTCAGCTGCATCTTACATGTCTGTCTTGATACTCGTTTGTTTACATCTGACAAATAACTCCAGCAATAATGGACTATATCGCTTCTGTTGTAAAGGAAAGATAGTATTCATGACGAGACACGGGGCCCCGGCATGGTTTACAATGAGAGGCTTAAAACCTGAATGATCTTTCTGCAGCTGATTCCTTTTTACTCTTTTCTTCTGAGACTATTTATTTAGCTTCTGCTGGTTGGAATCAAGGGTCCTGTTTTCAATTTTCAAAAGAAGCACTCGAAATCTTATATTATATGTGTATCTTTATTAGATCAGTGAGCATGCTTCCCTCCTTTGTACGCGCAGCCTCACCCTGTTGTGCTTTCTTTCAATAAATTTTGATTTAAACAAAAACATTAAATGTAGATTCATGAAGCAGATACATGAAAATAAAATGACAGAGAAGCGCAAAAGTTCTCTTTAGAGTTTTCTGTGAACAGCAGCCAATATGAGGAAGGGATAATTAATGGTAATAACTGCCCTCTCCAGCTGGGAGGAGCTGATATTAGCTATATACCCAGCTCAAAGCTAATGTATTTACAAGGCTCAGAAGTCCATCTAAGCACATTTTATACCTGCTGACACCTCAGTTGTGTTTGTCCACAGTAGGGTCTATGGGGAAGGTCCTCTGCAAAGTTAATAAAGAACCTTGCCCAACTCCTACACTGATCGATTTTAAGCTTAAGATGCTCGCTTCTTTTTCCTGAAGGGGAGTCTTTTCAGTGCTCTCATTTAATTTCAGCTGCATTAATTTTGCTGCAGCATCTAATGTTTCATTGAGTGACTGATCGAGGAGAGCTTAAGAGTTCTTCAGGGGCAGCTTATTGCAGGCTCAGGGAGTTCATTGACCATCACCAGCACAATATATCTAAACGAGATTTGGCCAGAAGGCGAGCTGAGGAAAATGTTCATTGAAGAGACCGCTCAAAAAACAAACTGTGAGAAAGAACTTTTAGAGTCTGGTCTATTCCTTTTCATGGTAGTTGGTCAATAAATGTATGCTCCTTTTTCCAAAGTGCCAATGGGAAATCTAAAAGTCTTTAGAGACCCATTTGTTTAGGTTTTCTGGTTTAATAACCGATATCAAGGCCAAAATTTCAGTGTTTTCCCAGCAATTATTGTTTACAAATGTGTATTACAAAAAGAAAAGAAAAATGTATCTCAGCATCAGACAGTATGGTTTAGGCAGTTGCAATCCTTTTGCAGTGTTTATTTACATGCTACCAAAGTCTATTCAAATGTGATTGGTCAATAGAAATCAGGGCACAGAAGCCAGAAAGCTCACAATACAAAATATATTTTCCCTTGCCTACATGCTGTGTCTTCCAATGTGAAGATTTGCAGCTTGCTTGTGCCTTTTACATAATTTAAGTCTAGTCTTGGCTAAATCAGGTTATCCGAAGGCATCACTTTGGTCTCACTTTGATCACTGTGGAGCAGATGATACATTGGTTATATCTGGAAAAAAAGTAATATAATTCTAAAAATTATTAATATGCAAATCAGAAAATAATAATTGTCAGATTTACCTCACAGTCATTTAAAATGAATCCAACAGATGATCAAATGCAAAACAAATGACTTGTCTTTAGATCTCCTCCATCTAGGTCAGCTTTTCCTGAAATATACCATTTACTGATTTTGTGATGCTGGTCTTTTATTCTTTTATATAAACTGACAGCCTTCTATGTAATGCTGCACTCTGTTTCTGTTGCTAACATGCTAAATTTGGCCACGACATAGCAGTAATTTACAGAAAGGATGCAAACATGCAACAAAATGCACTGAGAGCTTTACGGAGAGAGATTGCTAAAAGGTTTATGTTTTAATTAACACATGTTTTTAAATTTCACTGAGCAAGCACTGTTAGCCTTGCTTGCCCTGGCCAAAATGTATTGCTCTAAACAATTTTAAACAAGCGTTGAATAAATTGAGCATATAAAAATGCAATACAGAGAAGGAAAAGAATTCCAGAGTTTACAAGAAAGAAGTATTTTGCACTGCCGAAGTATGTTGTGCAAATGATTTTGATGTTGTCAGACAACACCTGTTTTCTGTGCAAACACTGGGCTGTAAATGTCATTGCACTGAAACTTCCACTTGCAGCTTCACTTTTCCCGGTATTCATTCAAAAGGATTAGAAAGAGACAATAGCCTGCTTTCTCTGTGTTATCTTTGGAAGGACTTATGCAGCCCTCACTCCACAGCGCTGGTGCAGAAGCCAACGAATTTTAATAAGGACACTGTGTGTTTGTGTGTGTGTGTGTGTGTGTGTGTTTGTCGCCATGGACTTGGTGTTAATACTGAGCTCGAATAATTTTCGACATGTGAGAAGCGCTAATGTATGCGCCCATGTCTTTGTGTGACATGGTCTCATGTGTGAGAGGAAACAAAAATTGATGCTTCCTATTGGGTTCAAGCACACACTTATGCATGAACACACTCTTCACCAGTGAGGTCCTGACTCACAAACATGTCAAAGGCTTAACTTGTCTTGGCATAGGCCTCCTCAGCTGTGCAACACTTTGCAGCAACAGCATGCAGGGTGGGCTCACTTGGTGAAATGTGTCTGCTTGATGTTTGCTTTTCCTCGATGGAGTTCATGAAGGAGCTCAGAGACCAAACAGCAGCTGATGGTGTTTGTTTTGTGGACGTGCTGGCTTTTCTTTATCCAGTTTGGTCAGTAAAACTGGCATGTGCTATTTCATTGGGTGTCTTATTCAGGCTGCCTTGCTGAAAGGTGTAAATGTGCAGAGCAAGAGCATGAAAAGGCATTCTGGGGAAAAAGTTAACTCAGAAAAACAGACTATGGTGATAAAACCTGAGTTTTGAGTGATGCTTATGCACTTCCTATTAACTCCTATATCCTTTCATTACCCATGTTTGCCCTCTCTGCTTGCATTTATATACTCAGGAGAGGCTCCTCTAAAGTGACTAGGTAATTTATTTGGGTATGGGCAGAGGGAAGTGTGTGGGATGGTGATCTCAGGGGAGCCTATGGATTAATGGGTTCAGCTGGATGCAGTAGGTGCTGGCGGCAGGTTCAATAGGTTGAGTTATAACCCAGATTGAAAGAACTGACAATTGTTAAGTGTTGGACCCTCTTCTCATTACATTAAAACATTACATTGACTGTTTACTGATAAAAACAAATGATCTACATATGCTTTTTATCATCTCTGGAGAACATCCAGGAAATGGGTGAAAGCATCTCTGGCTGACTTTTAAATGTTTCTAACCATGCGTGCAAGTATCAAACAGAAAGTCGGGGTGTTTACAAGAAAATGATCTATAAAGACATGGGAATGAAACACTGTCCTCATATTGCAGTGTTTAACCAATGTGCACATAGATAGATAGATAGATAGATGTAAGGGGCAAATAGCTTTTCAGGATGTCCTCAAACAGCTTCGTTCCCCAAGTTCCAAATCTATTAAAAAACAAAGTGTCCACAAAGACAGCATAAAATGCAATTAAGTATATAACTGGTTAGATTAATGAAGCTTTTCCTGCCTCCGATAGTAATCCAAGTGCTAAAACACAGAGTTGCGTGGTCGCCTACAGCCATTTGCATGTATCTTTCCTCCGAGTTTTGTTGTTTTTGTTGTTGTTGTATTAATTAATATCAATATCAGCCAAAAGTGGGAGGGTTGCTTGACACACATGGCACCAATATGTTTTGTGGTTGTTCATGATTATTAATTGTCTCCATTATTGAGACAGGATGAGTAAAGGATAGCAAATGGCTCTTATGGATAGCTCATCTGTCACACAGATAGTCATAGAGTCATAGAACCTATAGCATGTCCTTTGTATACCATATGTACCTGTTACATGTGGTTTACATAGTACCTGTTCCTGCTTCCATGTAAGCTGTCGTTATTGGATACGTTGCTAAACAGCACGCAAACGCTGCAATGTTTAAAATATATGGAAACATAGGAAAATACAGTAGGAATTTAAGATATTGTAGTTAAGATAAGTCATCATTAGATAGTGCCTATTTTTATTGTTTCCAAAATTGAAAATTTATAAGAAAAGATACAGTCAGTTAAAAACAATCAGCATATTTGTGGTGATGAATACTAATTAGTAGAGGCACATCATCTAAAATCAGTACTTACTTCACGGTGCAGATTTACCGGAGCCAGCTTCAATATTATTCATTAATCCATAAAAAAAGTCTATGGCATCACCCTCTCTGTGGATTGTGCTTATTATATGGCATGACCCTGAATTTTTATTTTTATTTTTTGTTCTTGGAGATACAGACATACACAAAACAGACAAAAATACACAAATTATACAAACTATACACAAAATATAGTCAGTTATATTCAATTTTCAACATACCGAGTCCATGTCCAGTGTCTGACATGACAGTGGTAATAAACCCCTAAATTGAATTTCCATCATCCCTTTGAAACTAAAAGCAAAGTTATGTACGAGAAATGGCTGATGAGCTCCATCATAGTCCTTCTACGTGGCATGATCTATGAGCCTATGATATGAGGTGATGTGGATACATATGTACCTGTATAGTTTTCTGAAAAGATCCCATAATGTATGTACATCAAGATATATGTGCAGTGCCTTTAAAGTGCTTCTGGATGTAAATGGCCTGGTGTGATGAATAGCACGATACAGCCGCAGTGAGTTATCTGAGCCTTGTTTGAATCGGGACAGAATGAATCAACACATTATGTGTACATTATGTAAATGTTTGCTGGTTTGGTTAATGGAGGTAAAGCCAGTTCATGACTGCCCATTACTCTTTCAAGGACTCGCTCTAGGGAGGGGCCTTTAATCAGAGTAGTGAAGTCAACCTCATCTCTTGGCTTTGTTTTTCTCGCCATCAGGAGCTTAAAACATACTGCAGTGTGTTTGTGTTGTGTATGCTAATGTGATTATCCCTTGTAGAATTTCATTCTGATCTGCTTTTTGTTTTTTAACATCTCTCTGGGTGAGGAGAAGGCAACAGATGACAGCTAGCTGTTTATCTTACAGCCATCGTTTATGGAAACATTAAAAAACAAAACTGTTAAAAGAGCTAAATATAAAGTTAAAAAATCAACATGATAATTATGTTACCTTGGATTAATTTTTTTGAGTCAATAGAACTCTTTTTTTATTCATCCTGTGAATAACGTAATGTTGTCAGCAGGGACGAACGTTGTTATTTGTCATTAAGGCAGTAAAAGATCAATCTGAAATGTAAAAAAAAACCTGACTATGTGCTTCCGAAAGGATTTGACTTCACGAGATGTTCATTTCTGAATACTTTTGGATTTGATACTCCTACCATCTGGTAAGTGGTCATTATTGGTGCTGTGACTTAGATAGTTAATAACTGAGTGATTTATTCCAACAAACAAACTAAAGGTCAGTTGAAATCCATATCTCCTCAGTTAGCCCAACCAATAGTTTCTAAGAATAATACCTATTCAGATATATCCATGTATCATGATAGTTGATGTAAAAATCCAAAATGAAATACATAAATAGGAATATCTCTGTTTTTTAGCATGTGACGAAGCTGGAATATCATGTTTCCCTAGTGTTGGATCAATATATATCCAATATACAACAAATCCTAATAGTAATAATGTTCTGCTCGGGCTCGCAAATAGAGGTTATATTGATTTATTTTGCTTTATTCAGTGCTCTTTCATTTGTCTGAAATGGTCATTTTTCTTCCCCAACAAATACACACATATCGCCTACAACATGTCTTAAAAGCGGCATTTACTGCTTTACTTGAATAAGCTTTTTATTTTTTCAACTTCTTTGTTGCTGTCCAACTACTGCTACCACGCTCTACTTTTTTATATTTAGAGAACATGTTTTCAAATCATCGTTCACAAAAGATGTACCTTCCTTGGGTGTCCAAACCGAACATAGGAGAAGGTCATTAGGCTCAAACCAGAAAAGAACTCCATCATGTCACTGATGCTTTGCCTCCAATTCTAATGGTGGCTTTCTAGGTGTTGTTGTTTAGATCAGTGGTCTGTGGCCTCCTTGTTTTCCTTGGGAGATGAATTAGAGAGGAGATGGGCTGAGGCAGATGCCAGTGTCTAAGGGAGAGGATGAAGAGGAGATTCATTACTCCTTACCCCCCCCCAACACACATACAAACACAAACACTGCTCACACAGAGCAGAAATAGGCCTCATTATTTCCCCATTTCCATCACCGGGAGGAAGTGAGGGGTTGCAGCCCTTTCAGTCAGGCTGCTGACGTATGCCCCTCCATTTATCACACGCAATGTCCACGAGTACATAGAACAAACAGGCGCTGGTCTTACACCTACAGACATGACAGCACAGCACAGCATAATTGGAAAAGCATTGTCTCTAAGGGACATCGAGTCGTAGCGTTCTTTAGATTCTCTCTTCAAGCAACAGTTTAAATAGCACAGTTAAAATGAACGATGGCTTTTTTCTTGCTGGAGGAAAACTGCATCTTCTCTGTAAACTTAACCATAATCTGTTTTCAGAGCTTTGACTTCAAGCTATGCAGCGTTTATGAATAAGCTCTTATAGAAAATAAAAATAGATTTTTTTTTCACCATCATGCTACATTATCAAAATCCATATATCTATATTCACTTAGGCTGCACTGCTACTTTAATTGGCAGTAATTATACTTAACCAGACCCAATGACTGTGGCCTGAAAGACCATTACTTTGATACCTAATGTATATCCTATGATGACTCAAGATAGAGAGAAAACGACTGAGCGCATATGTAGCCTAAGGCAGAATGGTAGCCAGTAAGGGACATTTCATAGAGAAAGTGAGAGGAAAGCCACTTCCTCCCCGTCCCCTAGTACAAATTTAATTTCAAATAAACGCAGAGATGTTGAAATACTTAATGAATAATTCAATGCTTGTTAGTCAGTGCCACAGAGGCATGCCAAAGAAGTGCCATGGCAAGGGTGGTGTGTTGCCCTTTATAAGCCTTAACCCTGCATGTCTAGCTGGGTTAATGTTCCTGGCAGAGACAGCAGTGAAGCAGCTATAAACCCCCCAATGTCAAAGATGTGCCCCTTCACAGTTTAATAAAACAGCTGTTGTGACCACCAATAACTGACCTACTGATTATATTTCATTTCAAATATTCCTATAGTCCCACAGTGCTGTAAAATAGCACACATAAAGCTATCTGACCTAATGAACCTAATGAAGTGTTTTTATTACAAATGAGATTTAGATATTTATTACTGTTCTTCAGATGGAATCACAACAAAATCTGCTATTTATTTGTAAGTATTGATAATTATTATTTTTTATAAAGCACCTTCTTAAAGTTACAAAGAGGTTCACAGAAAAAAAAATGTTTTAAAAAGTCTGAGACATGGATAAAAGAAAATAAGATAAATAGTAAGAATGTACAAGAAAATTAAAACCAACATTGCCATCTGTCAGACGGTTGTGAAAGCTATAAAAATGTTTTCAAAAGAAACTAAAAAGACAATAAAGAAGTCGACATTGTGACTTGACTGGCTAGACTGTTCACAGTTTGAGAGCTCTAATGATAAAGGCCTGCTGATCTTTGAATAGAATAACCAGCAGCCCAGATGTAAGTAAGTGCCCAGACACATGGGAGACTAACAAGCTCTTCGTATAATTGGCAGCAAGCCTATTTAAGCCTATTTAATACTTTAAAAGTCATTAGTAAGGTTTTAAAATCAGTGCGGAATTTAATGGGCAGTCAGTATAAATTTGCTAATACTGGAGCAATATTCTCATATTTCTAGGTGCCAGTTAAAATCCAGGCAAAAATGTTTTAAATGAACTGACGTCAATAAAGTGAGTTGTGACTGATGCTGTCAAGGCAGAAAAAGAAATAAAAGAACACATGACCTTATGTACGTCATTAGCAAACAAGAATGGTCTCATTTTTACATTTTATTTAAGCTGAAAGTTTATATTTTTTAAAATATAAATCAAAATGGTAAATGTCATATAAGAAATAGCTTATTAGATGTGTTTTCAAAAGTGTGTTTTTAAATTATCTGGCTTTACCGGCTTTGACTTTAAACACTTGATTTTTAATAAATTTATTAAACATTCTTTAAATGGATGTCACAATAGTAGACTGTGTCAATGCTTTTTAAATGAAAAAAACCCTGAAATTTTAATTAGTACCCATAGTTGTGTGTGACATATTTGCACTGTTATTAATCCTCTGCATCAATACTTTTTGGCTTTTTGGGGAAATGCACCTGTATGCTTTCATGCTGAAGATACTCGGTGATAAGATTGTTATTGTTCTTGCCCTGTAAAGTGAACATGAAGTTAACGTTACACCCTGTTTATCAGTAAGACTAAAAACAGGAAAAAGCTAGTCTATTTCTATAACACAGTCGATGACAACAACCACTTGTCTCACAATTTTATGCTGCCCAAACAAATCTCAAGCTAAACAGGAGGAAGCCTTCATGCCTTAATGAGATAAAGTATTTTGTAGATTATCCTATCGTTTTTCTGCACAATGGACAAAGTCAGAGCATCATTTTTTCCCTCACATTTTTGGAGAATCACTGGTTTACTGCAGAGAGCACAAAAGGCAGAGTTTGCATGTCATTAGTTGATGAAAATCCCCCCACAAAGAACTCACCAGAATATTAAATCTTTAATGTATATATTTACTTTTACCTCTTTTAGTTTGCTTTACAGCTTTACAAGTTGAAATAATATTACATCTTTGTCACTATTGTGTGTAATAAGGGTGAGTTTTAACAATACATTCACAGGGCTAAAGATTGGCTATTAGCAGGAATTTAGCTGTCAGCAGCAGTTTAGATTAACAGAAGTTTTACAGATTTGATGTAGATTCATTTCTACAAAGACACAATAGACAATTCTGAAAGTGAGGAATTCATTTCTTTTTTAAACATGTATTCTTTTTTTTAAATTTTAATGCTCGCATCACATTTCAGATAGTTGCTAAAGGAGCAAGGGTTGTGTAAAAATAACCAAAACACCTGTTGAAGCATTAATAAGTAACACAGCAAGTCAGAAAGATTTATGAAAGAAATATGGTAGCGGTTCACCTGTTTGAGAAAGACTGTGTGGGCAACTAGTTCAGAATAACTATTTGGGCAAATGATGAAGCCAAAACCCATCAGTCAGTCGGTAAAGTTGTTCTGTTTGCTACAAGTGTTGCAGCTTTAACTCGTTATGATTTTATTTTCTTTACCTACCTGAAAAGTAGGTAAAGTTGTGCCAGAAAGTTTAACTCTGCTTCTAATGCATTTATGGATTTCATAATCTACAGTACATAATATGATGAGATGTCTTTGTACACAACAAGCAAGGCCAACAACCAGTACTGAATGACCGTGACCTGCCCTCAGGGAGACCTTCATTAAAAGATTAATAACCAGCTCATTCTGTGGTGGAAATCATTATGTGGGCTCAAGGCCTGTCATTGAATGCATATTGCTGCAGAACTGAGAAAGTACAAATTACATCTGCCATGTGAAAAAAGGAAATCGAATAAACTGGAACCAGAAATACCTCTGCCCTCTTTAAATGCAACTTGCACAATGGTCTGCTGAATATGTTGAGGGAACATTGGCCAAGCAGACATCATTCAACCTCATGTTTAGCCAAATAAAAAAGGAACCTACGCAGCCTCATCTTATCACTGTGCACTGCAGCTAATAAAGTATACATATAACAAGCCATAAACCGCCACAACAGTCTTTAGATATTCAACATCACTGGAAATCTAGCCATGTGGGTATCACGCTTCTGACTGACTCTCATTTTGCAGCGTGTCCACTCACTGTTTCTTTGTTTCTCGGCACAGAAACGTGTGCGCCACACCGTCGCGTCTGAACGAGTTTCTCAGTGGATTCTCTCCTCTCCCTCCCTTTTATCCCCCCGACAGCACTGAGAGCAGAGCAGCACATGAAGCTGCTCACGCTCATATCTCATGTCTCAGAGAATGATATTCAGTTTACTGAGATATCTCTGCTACACAGGCGCCGTCGTCAGAGTGGACTTATTGCAGAAATAGATGCATCATGCCCTCAGCCGCCCGCCAAACTCATCCATCCGCCTCGACAATCACGCTTTAGTGTGAAGCAACAGATGACACCAAATAGATACAGTTAGCGGGAGGTAGTTATTGTGGAGTGTAGCCATGAGATAGAGGTCACTATTGCCGAGGGTTTGAGAGATGGAGGGAAAGGAAATGTTCTGACAATAAATTACATTCACATATTCCATCAGAGGCCTCTGCATGAGATGAATGTTATATATCACTAAAGTGGGTTATTAACCTTGTGACCCACGCAAATGAAATGCAATAAAGTGCATCATTCAGCAAACAGTAATTACAAATCATCTATATCATGGTGTATTTGGGCTCACTTATTTGATGTGTGTTTACACATAACAGTGCATATTGTCAACAATTTTAGATCTTTGTGCGCTATATTTATCCCAAGCGTAACACATTAGCCTGAGAAAATTACAGAAATGTCATGTAGAATCCTCCGTGCCCATAGTTTCAGTTTATTGTTATTAATCTAAAGCATTAAGGAAAGAAAAGGGCCCTCTTGCTATGCACATGAACAAAGACATATGAATACTTGATGGACATTAAATCAGGTGGCAGACTCATTCTCAGCAACCACTCTGTCTAAAGATCAACTTTATGACTTAGATAAATGTCAGGATAACTTTATTGTTTTAGATTTTTTTGTTTCTGGGGGATTTTTTTAGGATTACTTGTCCAAATTTGTTTTTAAAAAAAAGGGGGATTGCCATTAATTCAGACCCGGAACAGTCCATTAATCCTATATCTTTCAAGCCAAGCCTTTTTTTTTCCCTCTTTCTTTTGTTTCTGTTAGTTTCTGACCTCGACCCCACTCCCGCCCATCTCTCGCACTCGCTCACGGCCCCTTGGCACAAAATAAAAGCAAAGAGCTTGTCAGTGACATAAGAGAGCTGTTTTCACTCATGAAAGACATTTCACAAATGTCATTCAGGTCAGCAGCTCCCGCTGGTAATCATGCTGGGACAGTGATTAGGTGAAATTAATCGCCACCCTCTGTTGCTCATGGCTGACAGCCCGGAAGCCTGATAGGCTCTCTCTTCTCAGGTGACTTTGGCAAGTCAGGTGGAGAGGGTGAAAGACATCAAAGCCAAGAAGAAATAGACAAACCCACGTTAGATTAGCACCCAGGAGACAGCACTGAAAAAGTGTGCGTCTGTGTGTGTGTGCGTGGCATGTTGGTGTAGGTGGAGTGGGGCAATACGTGTGTTTTCATGTAGGTGTCTGCGTTTTTTTGGCGGTGGGTGGGTGGGGGGGGACATGAAAGGGAAGCAGCAATGGTTTGATGTGATAATGAAGTGCCTTCTTTAGTCTTCAGTTTCTCTTTTATCCAAACCGCTCACTTGTGCCTATTTGTCCAACAAATGTTTTGGTAGGCCTGTAAAGTACAAATCTGATTTCTGCTAGTCAAATGGGAATATCATCATCATGTCGGCTTTTATTTGAGGTTTTTTTTCAGTGTAGAAGATTAAAAAAAAAAAGATAAACCGAGCGTTGTACCCTTTTATGCTCGTCTTGTGAGACTTCCACTGCCTCGCATGCACATTGCATCTAACGTTTGCACTTCTGCGCATCATGCTGCCTCCCCCGCCTCCCATTACAGAGAAACCCAGAGTTTGGAGACTTGTCATGGCTGATAGAGGTGAGCGGGAGTGATGCTACGGTTAGTGCGCTAGAGCGTTTAGCTGTACATGGGCAGATTTACCGGCCTGTGAACCCATAAACCTGCAATTACAAACCCTAACAACTCTGGCGCAGACTGCTTGTACACCGCAGTTTTCCTGTGGGCTCTGGGATTTAAGCTTCACAATCAGTCAAGCGTGACTTCAGAAGCTAATTGCACAAGAGTGACATGCACACACACACACACACACACACACACATGCACAATCCTTCTGGGGGGAGAAAAAAAAATGATGGTGGAGGTGGAATTTTGTTTGAAATTCATCAAATTTTAATCCACTGCGTGCATTTCCATATTTCCATATTTATCTCTTTGCGCTCCTAGCATCCACTCCTTCTCTGCATATCATTTCAGCCCTATTTATAGCTCAAACTGCTCCTTACCTAATATACACATATACAGGCACTTTCGTTGTCACCAAGTATAAAAAAAAAAGGCATCCTCCTATCAGGTCCAATGTTCAATGACACATGTATCCCAAGGTAGATAGGGCTGTCAATGAATCACTCCATTCCTGCCGCAGTTGGTAAACTGACTGTTTGTAGCAGGAAACGGATGAGGCAGACGCTGGGTAGAGTCAGAGATAAGATGTAGGATTCATACTCTTCGTCTCCTCTCTATAATGAATCAGTGTATTTACTTAGAGCAATCTGCTCCTCTAAAATGGCCCTGCAATTGCTCTGTCTCCTCTAGAGCGTTGTCACCCCCCTCCCCTGCTTTTTTCTTCCTCCCCACCCCTCCAAAGGTAATTGCTCTTACCTGAGACACTGTAATGGATCCTGGATGAAGTATTGACCGCTGCTAGATTTTGATTAAGGGGCTGTAGGGCAGAACATGTCTTTAATGAAACTGAGGAATCAGCATTCTCTGGTTGGTGTGTCCAGGAGGGATGCTGTGGCCCACAGCCCCTTTGATTAGGACCTGATCCTTTGCAAATCCAGGGGTGGGCCAAAGCTGCAGAATTAAAAGGAATGAATTTATCCATTAATGATACCTAAAGCATGTGTAGTTTTTCTCTAGAGGCTTATAATCATTAAATATTTGGGTATTTACCGTGAGCAGTTTGCTCGCTTTTTTGCTCGCACATTAAAACACCAGCTCAGTCATCCACCTTGTTGCACATTGGCTGATATACTAACTCCCCCATCAACACCTTCAATCATATCCCCCTCTCATAGGTCACTCGTTATCAGTTAGAATTTTAAGGATGAAGAATAGCTTGCGTGGGTGTCTCTCATCCTTTCCTTAAATTGCCTCATTTTTTTCTTTTCTTTTTTTTTTTTTTTGCTCGTGCAAAAAACTGATTGCATCTCGGATGGAGATGAAAGGGAAACAGCTAGCTCCCAACGTTCGTTAAGCGTGCAAATGGACATAATCTAAAAGGCGAGTATTAGCATGCTAAAAGACACCACAGCTATGATGAACACCATTTGCCAAGGCTTAATGCGATAGCCGGGTAAGATGATTAACTTTGAATCCATTTAATCAACGACAGGCACTTTCTCAAATAACCAACTGTCTGGTATTGGGGTAAAACTTCCTTCAGATCTGTCAGGGAATGGCTAAAGTAACAGATGTGTCAAATCACAGAGTGCCTGAATGAGATCAGAGGCCAGCCAAACAGTGTTCTTTGAAGTGATGGACATCAAACATCATTTTGTGCAGAGTATTTGTCATCCTCTCTCGTCTTTGAAGCTCACAATGGAGTGCGACTTGGAGCACACAGCAGCTCGATTTGACTGGGAAGTCAATGTGCCCTTGGGCGGCATCCTATTGACTTAAACAGTTCAGGTAGTGGGCTTCTCACCTCCTTTCTCACGTTGACCCCCGAGTGCATGCAGATTGCTGGCTCCCCCTAATGCGATGAGAATTCTGACCCCTTCACTCGGACCTCTAACCACAATCAAGAAATGCGTATTGTGAGAGATTATAGTTGTGATTGCTGTTACGGTACAGATTTGTTATTGCTACAGCATCCTGGAAAATATAGTGTGTGAATGTGAGAGTGAATGAATATAAGCATATATGATGCTATATATATTTATTTATTTATTTTTTCGAAATATGGTGACATATTGATCTATAGATTTGTTCTTTAGTGAATAATGGGAAAGTGTTTATTAATGCCTTCCTCCTCTGTGTGTGTGTGGGATCCTTTCACAGACCTTGATGACCCGGTGGTGACAGTGCACCAGAGTATAGGAGAAGCTAAGGAACAGTTCTACTATGAGAGGACTGTATTCCTGCGCTGTGTGGCTAACTCCAACCCACCCGTCCGCTACAGCTGGCATCGTGGGAGAGAGGTCCTGACGCAAGGCTCAGACAAGGGTGTGGAGATCTATGAGCCATTTTTCACACAGGTAAGTCGACAGGAACGTGATTTGAATGAATATCTCAAATTAAAATGAATGGTACATGTAGAGAAAGTTGATCTATTTTAAAGGTCTAGAAGAAGGACATGGTATGACCAGGAATTATGAAACAAATGTAATAGCCAAGACAACAAATTCATCAATAAAGTGTTTTCAAATGTCAAGAAAGACTTCCACTGCGCCTTCCTATGTGACACCATGTGGACATGGCTCGAGGGTTATCCGCCATATTGGAAGTGATACAACCATTGGTTGCTAGGGAAACGTGTTTTCTGATTAGTTAGCCGTGGCTCCTAAGGGGCTGGCTGTTACTCGTGACTGCTTTGGTTGCTAGCAGGCTGTCTGTTGATTTTCATGCTTTTCTGCAAATATTTGCTAATTACTAGCTGAGTGATAGTACAACTTGATAAAGTGCGACATGAACTTGAAATGGACGGGGTTTACATTCTCAGTCAAAGTTATGATTTAGTGCTGATTCCTTCTTACAAAAGGTGATACTTTTACCTGGAAGACAACATTTCTGGTGTTGCATTTTTAAAGAGGCGAAGCTCCAGCAGAACTTGCTGTACGAAGAACGACTTTATTGCTTGACCAACGCTCGACAAGTCCACCACTTCCACTAAAACCATGATCACAGCAATATCCTCGTGACCAAAGTGAACGCAAGGAGGCTTTTTTCTTAACCAGCTGGAGAACATGTTTTTCCATAGCGACATGTGGTTGTCACGGATCTGTCAGCCTTTATGATTGAGGATTTTGCAATCGTTTTCCCAGCAACTGACGCAACCTCCAGCAACCACTTATAACTGCTCGGGTTGCCAGATGCTTACAGACCAGTCTGTAGATTTGTCTGACATTGCCACCATCATCATAACACATCGAGATGAGTTCAAGTTTCCAACCATGACTCCACAGCCGTCTTTTTTTACTGACTGTTGTCTGATGTTGTTAGCATTTGAATGTGAACCTTTGGTAAAAGTCTTTGAATTCTGTTTTGCCATTAAGACATGCACCTCGTGCCCTCCCCCAGAGACTACAAAGAAAGAACAAATAGGCTGATACCGTACAGAGGATCTGAAACCATTTAATAACCTTCTGAAGGCAAAGCACAAGCTCCGTTTATCAGGTGCTAAATTAGCTGAAACTCTGTCTCACAGCGTGCTCTCATATTTATTTAGCGATCCACTCATGACCAGAATTAAGTCGCAGCTGTGGCACCTTCATGTGTGTGTGTGCTGGTTGTTTAACCATGGGAAGGCGAAATAAATTCCAACAAACATTTTCATTATAAATCAAGCAGTTTTGGAAAACACTAACAAACAAACAAAAAAGGCTTGGAATTCTCCAGAAATTCCCACAGTATATTGCTCTCTCACCATGGAACCATTTTTTTGTTTCAGTTGCAATAAACAGAAAGAGCAAAGTATTATTTTTGCCATCAGATGTGAAGCTTCATTGCACTCCATGAATTACGCAATGGCCTTTATTACAAATATAAATGGCCTTTGGGAAAAAAATAAATAAATAAGCCCTGCACCTAAAGTAAACCATCTTTCTTAGCAGTGCCATTATTTATATTTGTAAAGCACTGTATTATTGCATATTGTGGCATATTTTTAAAGGTACTGCAAAGCTTTAAAACTGATGCATACACATGCAAATGTAAATCATGATATATCTTGACCTCATTTAACAATGCGTTAACAAACCCAACATCACACTGTCACAACAGCCGCACACCCTTTCTGCATTTTTCTCCAGCGAGATGAGTAAGAGGCAGTTGCTAATTACCGAATCAACACAGCACGTTGTCACGTAATTATAGTGTTTCTATTTGATTTGGGTGATTTGATTATGTATTGGCAATAACATTGTGGCTATTTGTTATAAAAACCCTGCTGCATACCTTAGAGTGCAGCACCAGCCTCACTAACCCAGTTTCATGAGTTACATGCATATTAAGGATTTGCAGATGCTGAAAGGCTGCAGAAAGACTTTTCTTCACAAATCAGTTCTCTCAGATGAGCAAGTGGGTTTTCTTTACCGTCTGAAAATTGAGAAGCTTTGTTCCAAAATGGATTTTGTGCAGTCAACAAAGAACTGATTGAGATTGTTCAGCCACTTGTGAGGGAATTGTAGTTTTCTTTTTCTTTTTTATTTAATTGATCGAATTGGATGTGAGTTGTATGTGATGGAGCGTCTGAGAGAATACAAAACTATGACAAAGCGAAAAAGATATTTGAGAGGGGAAAAGAGGCTTAAGAAGTGGCAAGAGGAAAAGAAAAAAGTTTTTTTTTTTAAAAAAAAAAAAGAAGTGAAATTGATGTTTGGCCAAATGGAGAAAGATGGCTGGGAACTAATAGAGCGGGTGAAGGAGTCTGAAGAAGCTGCACAACCGGGCCCCAAAAGACACTTCTCCCTTCCATCCTGCTCTTCATACCTCTTTGCTCCTTCCCTCGCTCCTTCATCCTGCCCTCTATTAAAGCTTTAATTGGGTCTGAAATTTGAACACAACCCAAAACTCAGAGATTAGCATTACGTGAATCCAACCCCAAATAAATCCTGACTAAACTCCAAGTAATTTGCACATATAAATGGCTAATAACATTATTTTTCAACAATATATTGGAACTTGCCTGAACTCTCCGCAGACTATTCAGGGAATCACTTGTAACTGACCTAAATCAAAGCTGCAGCGTCTCGTTTTGTCTCCTTTTGTCTCCTTTTCCTTTTTTATCCATGGATTTTTAGTTCTTTACGACTTCCTTTCTTCACTCTGGCACAATTCTTCCAGCCCAGCAAAATGCTTTATATTCCCACTGATGCTGTAGAAATGCAGGAGTGGCATTTTAAACCAGTTCGTAATTAAGCGAGCAGAGGTGGGGCTTTATTGTAGAAACCACGTCCTGCTGTCTGTAACGTTTTCCCTCTGGCTGCAAAACTTTGCCTGCAACGTGTCGAAAATAGCACAATTATCCACTTCATCCATTATTTCTGCTTCAATTTTAGGCTATTAGAATAATTAACACTTATGGATTTGATGTTTTTGTGTGCTATGATATTCTCTTTTTTTTAGATGTTACCTTCTATAAAATGACAATAAGCCGTAATGTATCATTTTCTAATTTGTGATGGGCTGTAATATCAGTGTTGGAGTTGCCAAGATGTGGGAAAAAAAATGTTGTTTTTTTTGTCTTTTTTTGCTGTAATTAATTAGGATGCCTACTGCAACTGACTGTTTGTCCAGCTAGCTTATGGAAAAGGTCAGAAAGAAAATCAATTTATTAACTGCTTATTAACATTTACAACCGCAGGCCTAATGTAGTTCACTTCACTTAGATACAATTTGACCAGCAACAAGAATGTGAAATGAGGCTGATAAGACCTTTTTTATTCACATTGTTTGGTGAAAGTTTGCATTATTACTGTATCAGATTTGCAGGTATAAATGTTAGTGTTTCCTGTGAGGAATTGGCAAATTATTTTGATCCGAATGTCAAGGCTTTTAAGTAGGTAATCAAATAGTCTAGTGGATGATTTATTAATGAATTAAAAAGCTAAAAAGGCAAAAAGTGTCTCAAATGGTTACCACATCTCAGAATGTGGTAAC
The DNA here is from genome assembly GCF_056152115.1 of Neolamprologus brichardi. Lineage (NCBI taxonomy): Eukaryota > Metazoa > Chordata > Actinopteri > Cichliformes > Cichlidae > Neolamprologus > Neolamprologus brichardi. The sequence goes on along the minus strand of NC_142118.1, from coordinate 5,242,705 downwards.
CATTTTTCTGATTCATCTCCCTCAGACATTTTCCCAGAGCCAGTGTCCTGCTGCTCGCATGAAAAATACCCTCAAGTCATTTTTACCACCAAACATCTTAAGCCCAAGTGGTTTCAATTTTAGTTTTTCTTCCTCACAAACATGCAGTTAAAGCATGAAAACAAAGCTAGAGATGGCATATTTTTTGGCTGATAGACACCACACGCCTCCCAAATTTCTATAGACACCTATTAAGTCTCATTCCCAAAGCTCTTTATGTACTTTAGTGTTCAATCTGTCCATCAATATGGCCATCAATCCCTCGGACCACTTTGGTTTAATGGCTTCAACCCCTCGCATTTTCCAAATTGTCTTTCCTACCAGTCGCACCAATTGCATTTTGAATACCTCAGTACCATAGGCATCGTTCCCCTGATATCCGCTTCAAAGCAAAAGTGGTAACGGAAAAATAAAGGAAGCGAAATGTTGGGTCCATGGCTCATCTAATGCAATTAATTTATCCATGAGCCTCACCAGAAATGAAAGGGTGTGAAAGTCGTGAGTGATTGCAGCGTTGCGTGTGCTGCCACAGCATGTGGCTGACTCATCTTTGATTCCCTCCCCAACGCATCCCCGCACCCACACACTGGAGTCAGCCAGATCAAAGATTTACATCCTTATTGTAACCTTTCGGGTGGGGCTCGCAGTCGACAGGCCTGGTTGGAATCAAACGCACTTTGTCAATGGGCGAGCCATTTCTGTGGAGAGATCCCCTACTGTGCCCATCTGTATTCCTGGAGCTCTGTGGCAAAAAAATGCTACAGGGCTTTTCACTAGAGAGTAATCCACTCATTGCTGAAAAACATCAGCATCATTTTCATTTAGATTTAACTATGAAATGTTTGAACACTGTGGCACTTTTTCACCTGCCTTTATTAAAATTAAATACGTGTTAATAAATATCGACTTTTCTGCGGAGCAATTCGGCCTTTGTAATCTCCTTCCCAGTGCCTATTTTTTCATATTCCTTTCACTTGATTATGTTCATATTTTTGCACACATTTGCATACCAGTGTTGTTTTTTCGTCTGAGCTGCAGGGGGAAACGAAGATTCTGAAGCTGAAGAATCTGCGTCCCCAAGACTACGCTAACTACAGCTGCATCGCCTCTGTCAGAAACGTGTGTGGCATTCCTGACCGCAGTGTTATCTTCAGACTTACCAACAAGACAGGTACTCCACATCATTACTGACTTTTGTGCACAGAAAGCTCATTGCAACCAAATAATTATATCCTAAAAAAAAAGAAAGATGTAGAAAGAGAAAGATGAACTGTCATGCATCTTCTCAGCTGAGTTATTCTGTAACTGTCATAACTGCCAAAGCCGTCCATCTTCCTCCAGTCTATCATCGATGCTCTCTTTTTCCACAGCATCCCCGTCCATCAAACTGCTGGTAGAGGATCCTATTGTTGTGAA